>NC_141139.1:46525232-46898357 GCF_053477565.2 Lygodium microphyllum
AGACTTGGATTATATTTTAAGCTTATGACTAGATGAAGAATCGAGACTAATTTTAGGATAGATAATGGTTGCATGGTAATAGTGATCAATTTTTTGTATACCCTTTGATTCCCTTTCTTCTCCATCATCATAAAGTCAACAAAGGAGACCCAATTTCTCATAGGCAAACAAACTGTGTTCAAATTTATTCTTCATATTTTGTGCCATATATCTTTTTCTACAAATTTGTACCCCTCTGAGACTTCTCATAATCTCAAGCAAGGATTACTCAAGATGATAGGGCTCCTTAGATAATAAGGGCTATGGAAAAGCCAATAGGACTAAGCCCAAGGTATCTTTTCCCAATTATGGATTGTTGAAAATGATTTCGATATTATCATAGTTAGCAATTTAGGTGGCAACACACACATGGCACTAAGTGTGATAACTTATCCAAAATTAATCAGAAAAAATTTCAAGCTCATATGACGCATTCATTGGGCTATCAAATTAATGGTGTACTTGTTCTATCATGTGATTATAAGAGTCATTTTTTGGCAAGCACCTAACCAATTGAGTCCACCTTCGACATGGTATCAAAATCCTAGATGGGATCAATGCATAACTATAGTGCTCAATCACACCAAACTAAGCATAATTGATCCCATTTCCACTACTTGAAACAATATAGATCCATACCCAAATATTTGCATACCATCGTAGTAAACATTGTCTATAAGCTCTATATGGAAATAATCCAAGTAATATTTACAAAATAAAAATATTACTCTTGTTGTGTCAATAGAGCTTCCCTTGCCTTTTGCATTGGCTCTCCAAATAAAACAAGGAAGAGTTGATATCTCAAATCAAGGTCAACATCTACATTTTACACTTCATAGAGTTACTTTCATGTTGGCATTAATAAATAAAATACATATACATTTTCCTTTTTGTGTCAATTATAAAGACTTAGAAAGCATTTAGACCTTATACATATCATGGCAATTGTTTCAATTTATGAATTATCCTTGCCAATTGACATGTGAAGGCTAAGTTTCTTCAATCTTAGATGACCATAGGGGAACAACTAAGGTACATGCTTTTAACTTGAGAAAGGGTTTACACATTGTATTTATGATTTACCTTGGCCAATTAACATGTGAAGGCTAAGTTTCTTCAATCTTAGATGACTAGAGGGGAAAACTAAGCATTCATGCTCTTAACTCAAGAAAGGGTTTATACATTGTATTTTATTCTCGTGCAAAGGCATAGACAAACATGTGCTAGTGAAAATATCTACCATTTTCATGGAATTAGCATGGCATGATGAGGTGACTATCACATATGTGAGATATTAGTAATGGCTTGCTAACAAATTCTCAATGTCAACTATATAGCAAAAGACTATGGTGATGTGATGATGTCATTTTACAGCTAGATGGATCTCATAAAAGATGTGGCATAATTAAATGAGGTGGAATGCAACTACACAAGGTGAATAATATCAAGTGTGGCACAAGTGGCAACTTTGAGGGGTGTACCCTCATCGCGAAGTGGAGGAAGGCATTTAAGGTTGAGGGCTTTGTACAACTAGAATGAAAAACCATTAGCGATGTGGGGCAAAAGGGATCATTGGAGATTTGTCAAATAAGAGTACAAATCCCACCATTACCAATAATCTAGAACTAGTTGGCTGCCTAGTTGGCATTGCTGACCAGGCCCGCTAACTATGTGGTGCATGATTTGCAAACTTGCAAAGCTCACGAGGCTATGTCGCCTTGTTTGCTTTGCATTTTAATGAGCAAAGGGAAGTGGATATCATACATCCACTTCCCTTTGCTCACAATAAAGGGACAAATAGTATGCAGTTTGCACATAGGAAATAACACGCTCACACATCCACTTTCCTTTGTTCACAAAAAAGCTACGAACTATGCACACTTCATGCATAGAAACAACACAATTTGTGTCTAATGTCTAAAACCCTATCAATCTCAAGAGCTTATTTTTGCAACAAGTGACATGCAAGGATGTAATTATGCATGTATATTGTCACTAATTACACATATACCTACAAAATGGCGATTGGTTGACAATTGCATGAATCACAAAAATAGGCAAATATAGCAACTCTCAAGCATCCATCATCTACACGCACCCCCTATGAAAAATAACACATTTAGAATACAATCGTGAAATTGAAACTTTGTGTAGCTTGCTCCAGCCATCCATAGTTAGCTTGGTCTATCCATCTGTAGTTGTACAATATATTCTTCTTTGATCCCTTTGAATTGATATGTTTCCAAAACTTCAATCTTCTCTAGCTACCTAATGAATACAACCTGGTGACATAGAGTGAGGTGCCCATAGTGTTGAAGTCAGTGACCAACAATAGCAAGTAGCTTTTGTACTTGGCAGCATGAAGTTCAAATTGGCAACCCCAAGCTTTTGCAACTTTCTAGGTATGAGAAACTTGTGTCGGTGATGGGGTGAATGTCAATGATCTTCGGACCATTAACATCTAATTTCTTCCCCAAGTTTGACATCCAAACATTGTATATAGTCTCCAATTTGTAGAGGTGAGAATATCTAGTGTAGAGAGAGGACATGGTCGATTTGGAAGGATCAAAGGTTGTAGCTGACCTTAAAGGTGTGTTGATTATGGTGCTCGAGGTTATAAAAGGGACGGCCCATTTGTGAGCACGCACGCACACACGCACACACGCACACACACACACACACACTATGTGTGTGTGTGTGGGGGGGGGGGAGCCCATGTAGGATTGAAGAGAGAGAAAAAGAGATGAAGAACGAATAAAGAGAAAGAGAGACGAAGACACATGTGCGTGCATTCAAATGCATATCATTTGCTGCTACTAAAGGGTGAGAAAGGGAGAAAGGGGAAAAAAGGAAAACCTATCCAACAATCTATTGTCTTATTATTATTATTAGCTTTATAAAGGATGTCTATAAATTAGGAGCCTTAGGAGTACTCTATGAATGCCATGTAGGATCGAACTCAGGTTTGTGAAGTCTTTCAATTATAATATATATATAATATATATAATGATGTGTGGGTATTCTTAGAATAGCTATAATGTTCCCATTATGTAGTTGATATTTATAAAACAATTTGGATTTCAATGAAATTAATTGATATACAAAAAGTGTTAAATAAGAGTTCTTGATGATGAAATGTGAATTATTAACACATTTGCATGTTTACATGTTGTAAGGCATAGTTGTACTTAACTAAATTTAACACATATAGTTATAATACAAATAATGTGAACATATTAAAATGGGCCATTTAACATAGAGACAGAAAAAAACTAATTGCATAAATGTATTAGTCTTGAAAAACTAGACACTCCAAAGCTTTGCAACGTGTCAATGTCCTAGAAGGCAAGGAAGGACAAGACATGCTTTTTGTGCACAAAAATTAATGGGAGAAGGATTTTAAAATTGAGAGTGGAAAAATAAAGTCAAAATTAGCTATTAGGTGAGAATAGAGGTGCTATTTAAGAATTTAGCTTTTTTGGGAGAGAAGGCACGTTTAAGAAAAGGTAAAGTCAAATTGGACTAAATTTTTTTACTAAAAAAAGAGAGGAAGGGAAAATACCATGTTAAGCGTCCGGACACACACACACACTCTCTCTCTCTCTCTCTCTCTCTCTCTCTCTCTCTCTCTCTCTCTCTCTCTCTCTCTCTTCCAGCCCCAAAAACATCTATATGAACCTTTCACTTTAAGCAATAAATGATGTATTCTCACAGTGTGAGAGAGGGAACAAACTTGTAGTGGGATGAGATGCTGAGATCACAAGGATTCTAATGGTGTTGTTAGTTCTCTTGATCCCAACTATAATTGGCTATTTGCTTTTTAGGAATATTCAATGGATTAAAAGCAAGCACAATTTCATGTATAGTATTGGTTATAAAGTACTAAAAGTGATGCTATATGATTAATATGTGACCGTCTTTGTGTTTTGAATATGATGTTACCTTACCCTAAAAATCAGTGCTTGTGATATCAAAACATAAAAGAGGTTATGGTGGTAAAGATCGTTGAGATCCCCACACCAACAAATCTTAGCATCTTTCAAGATGTCTTAAAAGCTCACATTATGAGGTGAGGGTCATATGCTCTTTACAGAAGCTAGGTGTTTTATTTTGTGATTACCTGAGTGCTTGATAGGGCAACGGACCAAGTGTACAAGCCCTTGTAGTGTAGGATGGCTCTAAGGCTAGGGGAAGCTTAGTGGGCCTTTGAGCTCGTAACTTTCTTGTAATCGTGGAAGGATGGCTCTAAGGCTAGGGGAAGCTTAGTGGGCCTTTGAGCTCATAACTTTCTTGTAATCGTGGAAGGATGGCTCTAAGGCTAGGGGAAGCTTAGTGGGGCTTCAAGCTCATAACTTTCTTGTAACCATGGAAGGAGGGTAGTCACATATGGCTTGACCTTATGAGGTTGGAAGGTCCCATCTTAGGTCAGATGGTTTTTAGCCACTCTTACAAGAGTAATGGTTTTGTATAAACTTTATGAAATACTATTATTTGAAATGTTTGTTACGTGCTTAAAGACTATGTTAATGAACCTTGCATAGTAGATTAATAAAAAGAAGTTGTTTTTTCATGTTTAAACAATGTGGTAGTATGCCTTCCTTAATTGGATAACTAAAACAAACCAATCAAGGAAAGTGGGAGGCTTTGCTCTCAACAAACAAGTGTCTATGGCTGGGTGGATTAAATAAGTTAGAAGTGGAGTGCAATTGAGAAGCAGTCCTAGTAGCCATGGAAGTAGTGGGAGGCTTTGCTCTCAACAAACAAGTGTCTATGGCTGGGTGGATTAAATAAGTTAGAAGTGGAGTGCAATTGAGAAGCAGTCCTAGTAGCCATGGAAGTTTAAAAGATAGCTCCACTTTATTTAAAACCAAGTGCAGCTTTAGCCCACTCTCACCTTTGATTGGTGTGATGTGACCCTTCTTAAGTGGGCATTAGATTGTTGTTAGGGATGCCCATCCCATGCTTTCCTTATAAAGCATAATTGGAATTTCGTGCATAACTAAGTCCATTGTTTTTTGAGGGGAGATCGGATGACATTGCGCATGGACTCAAGTGTCGGGCCATTATTAGAGGACTCATCTGGGTTTTGGAGGAGACATCTCACACATGTTATGAGAGCAATTGCATAAGGTTAGAAAATTTGATGAATAAAATGAACTAATTAGGACAATAACACATGTTTAAGTTGAACCCTTGATTATTGCTTTTCATTGACTTCTTAGTGTGCACACCATGACCAATAGGAAATTGGAGATGAGGAGGTTGTTCGATTAAGAGAGATCTTGTTATTGATGTATTAGATGGCCCTAGGCTTGGATGACTATTTGTACCTTGAATCCATGTTTGAGATAATGGAGAAGATGTTCATTCCTCCAAATGTTTTAGAACCCTATGAAAGCGAGTGGCATATGCATAATTCACACATGGGAATTTATGCAAGCTAGAACTTCCTACTCCAATATGAGCTATGGAGAATCCATTAGGTGAAAGATTAAGAATGGTTAGTTCATATAAGCTTTATATGTGACCACGCCCAAGTCTAAGCACTTTTGTTAGAGTAACAAATTAACCACTAAGGGTTGTTGCACTGGAAGTACACTCTTTGACTCACTTTTCAAGCATAATCTAGAGACCACTTATTTAATCCAATGAGCACTTAAACTTTTCATCCTAACTAGTTAGACTGTTGGGGTTCATTGGTCCACAACCATTTTTACTTTTGATAAATATACACAGTTATGCCTCAAATAGGAGCTAGGAAAAATATCATGGACCAATTATTGATTCTTCCCATCTCTTAGGGTCACTCCTCGTACATGTACTCTTGATTATCTTTGTGACAAAGTTTTAGAATGATTGGTTTTTAAGAGAATTAGATCAATCAATTTGAATATAACTACCGTTTAAATTCATTTCTAAGTCTTTCTCTAACTTT
The DNA here is from genome assembly GCF_053477565.2 of Lygodium microphyllum. Classification (NCBI taxonomy): domain Eukaryota; kingdom Viridiplantae; phylum Streptophyta; class Polypodiopsida; order Schizaeales; family Lygodiaceae; genus Lygodium; species Lygodium microphyllum. Next base: position 46,531,207 of record NC_141139.1, read on the forward strand.
AATAAACTTATGTTCTTTTTATAATCTTAAATATTGCATAGAAGATTGTAGACATAATTTTTTATTATTTCCTATTTTATAAAAAATAAGAAAATATTAAATTAAGTTTTGATTCCTACTTATCCCCAATCATAATAGCCATGTCAAACTTAAATCAAAGGATTAATCATATTTTCATTACCAAACCCATAAAATGTATAGGCTTTTAAAATAACATAATCCTTGAAATTTATTTAGATGATCTAATACTTAAAAAAGTTTTGCAAATTTTAATTAAAATCCAAAATGATATCCCAAACATCCCCACAACTTCTCATTCTATACATACATACATATACATTGTGTGTGTGTGTGTGTGTGGTTTCTAAATTTTATTTCCTTGAAACTGTAAGTTTTAACGAAAATTGAAAGTTTATGAGTTGTCAAATATGATAAATCCATTCTAAAAATTATCATAAAAAATTGTATAGATTTTTCACACTGCAAAAATATCAAGGATGAAAATTATTGATTTATTCTCATAAAATTTAAAATTACATTTTAAAGATTTATTGGATATTTTTTACTTTTTAAAATTTAAAATTTATATTAATAAATATAAATATTAAACATTAAAAATCAATATATTTTTAGTAAGGAAAAAATTATAATGTGAAGAATCTAGGTATTTTACAATTCATAATCGTATAATAAGTACAATCACTTGCTTGTAAATTCCATGTTTGTAGTTGTATCCTCGAAGGTCATGTCTTGCAATCTAGTAGCAAAAATAATATACCCTCAACAAGGTAAGATTAAGAGAAGCTTTGAATTTGATGTCATATTATTCATTTTGATCAACGCCATGATTATGTGAGGTGATAGAATGTTGTTGTGTTGCTTCCAAATTGGTCGCCTATGCTACAGGAGAGTAGAGAAATGATTATTGATTAATCAATGGAGAACGATCAAGGAGTTGCTTGTGCCTTGCTTCATTGAAATGAGAAACCATTGTAGAATTTTAACTCTCTCTACTCCACTTTGATGATCTCACATGGAAGATGTAGTGCGAAGTTGCCATCTCTATTGTTCTATGTGTAATCATCCTTGATGATCATGGCTACATGTCTCATGTTTGTCATTTGACTCATTTCATCTACTTCTACCTTTCAAAAATTTCCATCTCTTCATACTAATGTAATTTCCCTCTAAGATTACATAAAATACTAATAAGAACTCTCATATGTATAGGTGTCATATCCAACCATATTCTAAATCATGCATGGCTTAATGTAGAAGCTTACAATGACTCATTATAAATTTAATTTTCCTATATATTCTCTATGCAAGAGAGTATCCAGTTATTATCTAGGTTGCACATTGGGATGCCCAAATTTTATCAGACAAGGCATCACAAAAACCTCTCTCTCTCTCTCTCTCTCTCTCTCTCTCTCTCTCTCTCTCTCTCTCTCTCTCCCCCAACTACTATTATCAATGATTTGCAATAACATTATACTATTATTATTTACATTATTTTCTTTTGGCAATGGATTTAATATCTTTACCTTTAAGTAAATCTATCACATTCTGACTCTAACTCCACTCTCCCATATGGAAACTCATTTGATCTATAATTTTCATTTCATGGGGTGGCATCAATGTACCCTTCGAAGACAACACTATGCTGCATCTATATTAAATTGGTTTTAAAAAAATGGCAATAATGTATCAAGTGTATACAAATTGGGTTAAAGAATTTTGAAATTTTAAGCAAGGTTTTAGGGGTTGTCATTCTCCCTCCCTTAATTGCAAAGCATCCTTGTGAGCACCACAAACATCATGGACATCATTACCACGAGCACTACTATGCATCTTCAAAAAGAAAATATACTTTCCTCTACTTAATTGCAAAGTGTCCTTGGCAAGCATAGCTACAAAATCTAAAAACAACACAAAGAATCTTTAATATACACTAAAAATGTATAAAATTCTTACTAGTGTCTAATTAGTAATTAAGTATGTAAGATGAAAAACTCTTTTTAAGTTACAATCTAACTTTCCTCTTACTAATTCTTTGCACTTAAGTGCATGACATGCTTCCAATGCATAGAGCATACCAACTAGAAAGCATTCTGAAGCCACTAAGCAACAATAATCTTTTTAGATAACAAAATGCCACAATGCTTTCCTACTAGAAACATTGCTTTTGAAATAGCATCACTGATAAGAACAATGTCTATCAAAGAACCCATACAATGCAAACTAAAACCATATTACCAAATATAACTCCTATGTTTAACTTCTAACCCTCCATGTCCTATTGGAACAACCAATTGATGGTCTCTAACTCTAGTGTTTTTTGTAGATCTTTTTTCCTTTTGGGATCAAAAGTATATAGACATTTATTCACCATCCAAAAGGTCCCATCCCAAAGAGATACAAGGTATCAGACGTGGGGCATCAAAGGAAATCCCTATAGCCTAGGAAATTTTAGAGGCAATGGTTATCTTATTTTTGTTTTTTGATAAATTTCAATCTTATTGTACCTTGTTTTATAGGGTATTTCTTTTAAAATAAATAGATATACTCTAGTGATGTCCATTTGATTTTGTTTTATTGCTTGTTTTTTGAAAGCTGCTTAGTTTATAGAAAAAGACCTAGAATGCTAGGAATTCATTACTAAGTTGAGAATTCAAACATATTGGCTTAATAGCCTTGCTGGAGGAATCTAATCTAGTACATGATGTCTGTCATGTTGCCTAGGCAAATGAAAGACAAAATACTCACTTGATCAACATCTTTCGTGCAAGTTACTCCTAGTCGAAGTTTTGCAGAGAGAACCTTGTTACTTAGCTACCCCGCATCACTAAGAAAGTGACCCAAATGTAGGATTAAGCTCTATTGATTTTCCAATCAATTACCTACACATTAGCAATACACCAAGTGATACACACATATACTACTCTCTAAATTTTACTACCTTGTCCTAATGTCCCATCCCTTGTGGGTGGACTCTTGTGTGTGTGTGTGTGTGTGTGTGTGTGTGTGTGTGTGTGTGTGTGTGTGTGTGTGTGTGTTGTAATTCAAAAGAAGAATGATAGAGAGGTTAGCCACGAAACAACTTATTAATGTATGTTGGCTTTGTAGCTCTTGATGTAAGATTTCATCAACGTCCTTAACCAATAATTCATAATAATCCTACATATAAATCCTGTACTAACCACTACATTGTTAATAGAGGCTAGATTAAACAATATCAGAATTGCTAGTGGATTAATAAGTGTAGTACTCCCTTGGCACAATCTCTAACATACTTGCCATACCATTCCTCTTCAACCTTATTGATATCTTCTAGCATTATGCATCTCTGCTTCAATTGTATTCACCCTTAGAAAAAGATTTATTTAGCAACTTAAAGATCACTAGCTCATAGTGTTGAAAGGATCGCCATTATTGTGCATGCAAGGAACTATTTGTTTAATAACTAGTGTGCTAAGCATGTGTATATGCAATATTAAATAACTAGTAGAGTTATGTTTTTTGGGGTAGTTATTTTGTTTTTTTTTTCAAGTTTATAGTTGTGGGCAACATGAGCTATAGTAAGAGGGGTTGTAGGCAGCATGTTTGTGCCTATTTTCCTCCTTGCCCCTCTTCCTGCCCCATTTGGTACCCCTCCCTCCTCTTGTTTGGCTTCTCCACTTGGTTGACTCCTAAGCAATCACCCTTTGCACCCCAGCACTGGTTATTGGCTCTTGGGATTGGATTTGAGCTTTCCCATTTCAATCATGGACTGTGTATTCACAATAATCTGCCATACACTGCTTGTGGACATCAAGTATTGAGCTTGTCCTTACCTATGTGATGCTCTCGGGGCTTGACGTTGATGCCCATATGATAGCTTGATGCTTAGGATGCTCGTTGGGCTTCAATTGAGCTCATTTGGATCCACTTACAAAGGTTGTTTCATTGCTAGAATAATATGGAAGCATACTATTTTATCAAAGATCTTGTATGCCTATTGCTATTTGGTGTTTTTTGAGCACTCTAGATGCTACACTAGTAGATTAGAGCTTTAACTCTTGACATTGGCTGTCATTCACTGTTGATCTTACATACTTGGTTATGCTCTTTACATGCTCTTGAGCTAAGATTAGAGCTTTGACTCTTGACATTGGCTATCATTCACTGTTATCTATGGTCATTTGATACTACAATAAGAGCTTTGCAAGTTACTTGGGTCAGATGCTCCTGGATATATGCTACTTGGATCTTGGATGTATGGATGCCTTCCACATGATGTTTTGAGCTTTGTTTACTTATCTGGCATTCGACTTTTGTTCCAATGGGAGCCATTTCTTGATACTTGGATGTTACAAACATTTGGTTATGCAATTGAGCTTGAAGGTCTTATAGTGAGATCGTGGGACTTGGTGACATATGCATGCTCTCGTCATGCTTTATGTATGCAATTGATGCTAAGTGGGCTGATCTAATATCGCTTTTGGGCAAGCACCTATTTCTATCATACTGTTGTCACAATGATGTTTGCATCCTGGTTGGCTATGTATTGAGTTTATGTTGCATTGGTCAATCTGTTGTGCCTTTGGTTGGTCTCTTTTGTTACATGTGAGACTTGCTCTATGCATGATGGTTATGCTTATGTGATGTATTTGAATTTGATATATTGATCCTTTGACAATTCTCGGTGCCAGTTGCATATTTACTCCCTACTAGTTGGAGCTATTCCTTGGCAGTTGCGGTTTGTATTGTATCAGTGATTTCCCCTCTTTGGCATTGATATTATTACTATTGTACCTCATTTTTAGCATGCTCTGATTGTAGTTTATTACACTATTTATGCAAGCAGTCATCTCCATTTGATAGTTCTTTGCATTGAGTTTGTGGACATTTCATTACTTGGTTAGTACCCCTTATTTTTAGCTTGATTTGGCACAGGTTTTGGGGGTTGATTTTCAGGTTATTACAATAGCCTCTTTTGTCATTTTTGTGCATTTTCTTGGTCTCAATATGGTTGGTGGTTCCAATGATAGTGCTATCTTTACTATTGACAAGTTAGATGGCACCAACTACAGCTATTGGAATGCCCAAATCTGGCAAGTTTAGTGCAAAAAATGTAGGTTAAGCCTTTGAAACATGAGTGTGTCAAGCCCAAATGTATTGATGCATAGGATTGGGCTAAATTGTATGAGCTATGTAAGTCCACAATCATACTGCCCCTCTCTAAATAGGTGTTCTATAATGTTGTCTCTGATTGGCAATCTGCATGGGACTTATGGGATAAGATTTGCAATGTCTATAACAAGCAAAGTCGTATTTCTCAGATGTATTGGCTGAGTAGCTCATGGACCTTCATATGAAGGAGGGCACTTCTTAGATGTATTGGTTGGAGTAGCTCATGGACCTTCATATGAAGGAGGGCACTTCCATGTCAGCCCACTTAAATAAGTTTCATTCCATTCTCAGCCACTTAACTTCGCATGGGATTGAATTCAAGGGTAATCTTCCCCCTTTGTTCCTCTTGGTTACATTGCCTAAATCATGGGATACATTTCATATTGCTATGTGTTTAAACATGCTTCCTAATGACGATGGGCTGAAGTTACAAGGTGTAGAGGGTGCACTCTTGAATGAAGAGATTAACAGAAAGAATGTCGATGCTTCTCTCACACCTCTCATCCTTTGACGGTTAGAGGAAATAATGGCAGGGGCAGTAATGACCAGTGTATGAGATATTCTTAGCAATCCCATTCATAGTCATGTGGATAGTCTTATAATAAGTCCCATGGCGGTAAATTCTCATTGACCTATCACTATTGTGGAAAAGAAAGACATATTCAGCCACAATGCCCTAAAATGCGCGATGATAGGTGCAAGAAAAAGGTCAAGAGTAAAGTACATGATAAAAATGATAATCATACAATGATTACTATGGCTAGGAGAAGGCTTGGAGCAAGCCTCAACAAGTCTTTGATCATCAGGAAGGAGAAGAGCACCAACTCATATCTCTCGAAGCTAAGCCATGGCAACCATCAAAACTATGAGTCAAAGCTATTCTCCACAAGGTGAAGCAAATGCCAGTTTGGGACTCAAGCTCTCGGGGAAGATAGCTCTAATGCCAATTGAAGGGATTGAGCCGTCAAGTGGAAGCATGGAGTGGAAGTAAGAGTTATTGTGGAGAGAGAGAGAGGGGGAGGGAGGGAGGGAGATTGTGGGAACTTCGAATAGTCACAATGTGTGACCAGGCTTCCCTTTATTCAAATGCCACTGAAAGAATAAAGAATGAAGTGATAGTGATGGGCACTTGCCACTACCTGTAATGTATAGGTGTACATGTAACTAATACATAGTGCAGGTACTATTAGTGTAACTATTACATGGGCTAGGCACAGGTGCCTTTACCCCCAACATGAATATCATCATCGCCATGATCATTGTTTACGCCATCACTATCAGTATATTTGAAAGCTGCTAGAAAGACATGATTATATACTCCTTAAATCTTGATCATAACACCATTACCAAGCCTACCCTCCTAAGCTAAATTTCATGCAACTTAAACCTCACCTACACTTCCTTTGTACTTATTTTCCTACTTCAATGAACCTCGATTCGAGGCTCAAGTTCGACAAAGACTAGAGAAGAAGGAAGCAATTAATGAGTTGACAAAGATGGCTCCTAAGTAGAGAAGTACTAGATTTGGATGCAATGTAGCACACATAAGTGATACTCCATTCCACAACCCTAAGTCTAGGTTATCCTTTATTTTTCATAGTGGTCTTGTTAAAATATGGTTAGAAGAAAATCTCATAAGTAACATCAATAAAATTGTAACTACTATAGGTAGTCTGTAATTCTTATGGATACATAGGACATTTGAGTAGGAGGACAAAAACACCAGGTGCATAGGAGGTAATTCAACTACAATTATCCTCCTATGATGGTACCTAGTGCGTCCTGAAATAAATCAGATACTTGTTCTTGGTAGAAATGAATTATGGGTTTGGATAACTCATTTTTTTCTTACTAGTGATGGAATATATGATGTTTGTTTAATCTATAATCTAGCCACTTTTAATAGGGAACTAAGGAAGATATTGACCCAACATTACTAGGATAGATATTAATAGGTACCTTCCTAGGGTTAAAAACATAGGGATTGATCCTCTAGGAATAAACCTTGATACTCAAACTAAAGGCATCATTGTTGCCTAGGTGTAGCTAACTTGATTAGGAGGCCCAAAATTTATGACTTGAGACCATAAAACATATGTTCGTTAACTTAGGGCCTATATGGGCACTTACGTATAAGTGCATATTCTTGTTGCATTAAAAGACTCTTTGCAAAATGCTTGTGATTCCTAAAAGAGAAAATTATAGGTTGAACCTATAATTGAGCGCACTAGGCCTCCCCTAAGGGTAGTTGTAGTAGCTCTAGACCAAGGGAGCTGATTTACTGCTCTAGATTGTTAGGATCGATATCGGATGTGAGAGGTCTCTTCACATGGACTTGTTGTAGGCTAAGAGGCACCGAGGAGCCAAGGGGGATCTAGTCATAATTTCTTGGGTATTCTAGGACTAACCTACTTCTTCCAACCCCAAGTATATTGTTTAGTAATGGCTTCCTCATCAATCCAAGTGGCATCCTCTTTAGGATAGTCTTTCCACTGGATGAGGTATTCTTTTAAAGTTCCACTTCTAAGGACTCTTGCCTTTACATCAAGGAGTCTCTCTAATTGAAGCTTAAGGACTCCTTGGCTTGGTATTACAATTTGTTGATAATCTAATACATGATTGGGATTGGGTTATAAGCTTTTATTAGACTAACATGGAAAACAATATGGATCTTTAAGTGCTTGGGAAGTGTAACTTGTATGGATTGGTCCGTAGGAACATGAGGATCTTGTAGGGTCCACAATATCTTGGGATTAGCTTCTTGAATTAACCCAATGATAGAGATATATTCTTTGGATGGACACTGAGAAACAACATGTCTCCTTCTTTGAATATTTAATCTTGTTTTCCAAGGTCAGTGTAGAATATTTGACGATCCTTGGTAGCTTGGATATCCTATCTTATGGCTTTAAATTGCTCATCCATTTTCCCCAACATCTTCTTGGAGGCTTCTATCCTTATTATCATATTGGAGAAGTTGAGCAAAGTAAGATAGTTTTGTCCATACAAGGCCTAGAATGGAGTCATCTTAATGCTTTGGTGATAAGAGGCACTGTAAGCAAATTCCACTAAGGGTAGATACTGCATCCACAACCACAACTTAGGTTCCATGTAACAATATGCCCTTTGAATATCCTCTATGCCCTGATTGACTTGCTTTGTTTGGCCATCAATTTGTGGGTGATATGCCATACTAGACCATAGTTACATACCAATAGCTTTAAACAAGCTTTTCCAAAATTGAGAAGTAAAAAGAGAATCTCAATCACTGATGATTGTTTTTGGTAGACCATGAAGTCTAATAATTTCCTTGACAAACAATCTTGCAATGTGTTAGGCACAGGATGATCTAATTGGTGATCCGAAATAGCATTCATGGGATGGCGACGGCTAAAAGAGGCCATCAATTCTCATAGTAGCAACATAGTAATACAAGGCAATAAACTAGCCATGGATTATGGAAGACAGACTTCATGATAGCATAGACACTAAAAGCTATAAAAGGGTCAACAAAGAAGTGTTCGTTCCCCTCTACACTCCCCTACGATGGACTCTTTCTCGATTCCCTCTTGCCGGTCCCTCTCTTCTTGACTCGTCACCCATCCTTCTTCCTCTTTACTTCCTCCTTCAACTTGTTGTTTGGGTACTAAACTTTCCTAAACTATAATGATCACCATATAACCCTTAAATACAGAGTAAGCTATGAGGGTAGTTGAGTCCATCTAGTCTATTATTATGTATTTCTTCTGAGTAGTAACTTTCTGAGATGTACTTGTTTTGATATCTATTATCAGACCATGTATACTCTTGATGGAATGTACAAGCATTTCCTTTTCTTGATTCATTGTTCATCTCGATAGTATAAATAGTAGTTAACTTTTTTGGTATGCTCTATTGTTAAGTTTGTGATGTTGGCATATCCTCGTGTGAGATGACCTAGGTCTGATGAGGCTCTATCGTCCCATAGAGCTGATGTAGCTAGTTTTCACTTGGTGACCACAACCAAAACTTGGACTCGATTATACATGGCGATTGCATTCTTCTTTCCCACCACGTGCATTAGTCTACATGCTTAGGTGCTCACAGGGTTTGACACGAAAGGATGTCCAATTTCTATTCTCAGAATGGTTCTCATGAGTAGCTACACCGAATTCCATCTCTTGAGGGAACTTTATTCCGTGGTGATGATGATTTTCAAGTGGAACAATCTACTCCACAATCCAATAAGTAGTACTCACACTTTGTCCCTAGACCTTGAGATGTGCACCTTGGTTCACCAATCACCCCTATCATGCCATCAAAGCTAGCAGGTTGGTTGTTTGCATAAACTCAACCGATAGTGGCTTCACCCATTCCATCTTGTGGTATCTTGATTTATACTTGGACGGTTGTTCAAGCATGGATTCAATTTTCAAAGTTTGTCGGCTCTTCAGAGATGGGAACCTAGATACATTCCTTAGGCAATTTGAGGTGGCATATATGGTCAAATTCCCTATCCAAGTAGATCCCACCCATAATGTGGCCGTATTCAAGTCATCGATGCAGAAAGAGGTGGTGGCTTGGCTTGAAGTGGAAAACAATTGAGCAATGTTTAACGATGGCTTGGACATCATTTCGTTCATGATTCTAATCAGATCAGATCGATGCCCAAAAATTGCATAGGTTAAAACAAGATAGTGCCACAATCTAGAGCTATACATCACGATTTGAAGTCTTGAAAGGATTTATGTCCTAGAACACCCAAGACAATGGTGAAATGTTGCATTCTCTATATGCCTAAGGTCTAAATAAATAACTCTAAAAAGCCTTAGTTACAAAATACCTATTTGTTAATAACTTGGATTATTTCTACTAGTGTGCTCTCAACATTGAGATGTTTCTGGCCAAAGAGAAGTCAAAAAAAGAGAGGAAATCGACCAAACCTATTAACAACCTCATTGTATGGAACGTATGACTTAGATACAGATTTGAACCTAGAGGAAGAAAGTAGTAGTGAGGAAGAGGAATGTCGAAAGCCAACTAAGTCTAAAAGAAAGTACAAGGCACACAAACCCTTAGAGAGTGCTAGAAAACATACCATCAAAATCCTCTAATATGCCAAGTGTAGTAATGTGGATCACCCACCTACCAAATGTGGTCTAAATTAGTAGTGTTGTGACATTTGTCATACAACTATACACAATACTAAAGATTGCCAGTATAATGCTCATAGTCATACGGAAAATGCCAAGTCATAACAAGGCACATGATAAGTACAGTTGGCCAGTTGAAATCACCATGGACCATCTAATGCTACTGTGGGCCCAACAATGTCATATATGCAATAAGATTATTTGTCTCCTAGCATAGGCTATGGAGGATGAGGAAGACATCGAGGAGGCAAAGGAGGATATTATCTCCCCTTAGATAAAAAATGTTTATTTTATATGTAGGAAGGCCATTGGAGATCCAAATATCTTGAAGCCTAGTAGTATGATGCTCAGAAGTGGCAGAGTTAAGACCAAACTTCATTGCCATCTATCAATATGGTGGAAACTAAAGAGCTCCTTGAGCCAAATATCAATGCGGTTACTCAGTCAGGCAATAAGCTTAAAGGAAAAGAGGACAAGTCACATGAGTTTCTTGGACTGACTAGAAGAAAGTTTGCTACTAGATGGTTGTGTGGATAGTAAAAGAACCGGCAATGCTGAGAGATCCGTAGCTGTTACTACTACTAGTACTAGATTCGAGGCACACAAGTGTGGAATGGACCATAGAAACATCGGTACCATAGCAAAGACTGCCATCAATTTTGGGTTCAAAACCAATATCTTCAAGACTAGAAGTGACTAGTGGAGTACTGGCCATGGTTTAGTGTCCATAGTTGACTCTTGGTCCCACACAATCCAGGAGTGTGGAAGGAAATAAGCCTACTACCCAAGTTGAGGCTTTGTTCTTTGCACAAGTGGTTTCGACCAAACTAGATAGTCAAAATTCATGGGGTCTAGTTTCCATTACCATTCTCCTAGGAGACCTAGTGAATCAGGTACCGGCATTCAAGAACCACTTGTTGAAGATGATAAAACTGGATCAGGCTGTTCTAATAGAGCTCAAGTGGCATCATTGATTGCATTTGCTCTGGAAGAGGAAGTTTGAAAGGTGCAGCAACACCCAATCCCATCAGGATTATTGTCCCGACCCTAGCATATTGGCCATCTCTCTTCACCTTCGAAATCAAGTGATCAAAAATGCCCTATTGGATAGTGGGTTCGCAGTCAACATTATCCTTATGGCCAATTATAGAGATTTTGGGCTAGTGAGCTGAGAGCCAACCCCATTTTTGGTTTGAATGGAAGATCAATAAAGAGTGCAGCCCTTGGGCATCATCTGATTAGTCCTCATGGAGGTTGCTATTGTGTCATTCCCATTAGGGAAAAAATGAACTCACAAATGGGCCTTTTAGCTCCCCCCTCTCTCCTCCTTAAAACAAGGAAAAGAGGAGAGAATAATAGTAAAATAATCCTCTTCTCTCTCCACTTTTGCAATCTCATTTTGCCTTTTTTATATTATCTACAAAGATATACTCAGATTCCTTCTCTCTCCTCATTCAATAAGTATTTTTCAACCAAATTTTATATTAAAAAAGGTTAGTTACTAGAGTGTGGTGCTTTGTTTTCAATGCAAAATGATTTACGAGGTAATTGATTTTTTAATCGAGAACAAGGAAAATGAAATTTCAAAAGTTCATTTTAAGATATTTTGTGGATTTGTGCTATTGCTCATAAACAAAGCAAAGAAGAAGTTGATTCACGTTCAGTTATGATGGGAATGTTGATTATTCCAGCACACCTCTATATGTAGAATTCTTGGAGCTAGAGGCTGTACAAAATGCCTTTTTGTTGAATGAGTCTGAGCTTCTTTTGTTGCCATATTAGATGACATTCAACTCGTGATAGTAGGGATGATCTTGGTACTTGATAGAGATGAACTAGCAATTAGAGGCATCATTGTTGACCTTAGCAATTGACATAGCTTATTGATGCAATTCACCTTGTAGAAGACAAGAACAGAAGTAGAGAAGTTATGTGGCTTTGCTGATGCTCATCAAACAAGAAGATTCTGAAAGCAACTTGATTATAATGGCAATCGAGATCAATAGCTCCAGCTCTAGTGAACAAGGTTGGCATCAAACACAGGCTAATATTGATAAACTTGGACCTTTAATTGATTGGTATATTGATCTTACAAAGGCAGACAAAGAAAATAGAGCAAGACTTGAATCAAGTATGGATCCTCATCACCCGAGTATTATCAATAGCATGATGAGTATTTTCATGGGCATTATGCACCCGATGCTTATGGATATGGCCAACATGTATATGCTGATGGTAAACACTATGATCTGCATGCATCTTGTGAATATGGACAGCAGCAACATGCAAACGAACATGAGCAGTATGCAAGTACATTTGGACAGCATGTGAATGCTTATAGATGTGATGTACCATGTCATAATGCAGAGTATCATTCCATTGAACCTTGGCAGTAGAATGGCTATTATGGGCAACATGCTTATGCTTATGATCATCCACCTTTCCAGTAACATAGTCATGGTTATACATGTAAACCTTCCTTAATTCAGCAGCCCAATTCTTATGGACATGACAATAATGGTCATGCTTATCAGTACTCTTCTAGCTTTGATGAGCAACAAGTTCATAACTACCATGGTATCCTACATCCCAATCAGTTCATACCTCATGATCACCCAAATGTAATGATGAGTTCTTTTCAAGGTGCTGACGATGAAGAAGAGAGCAATGAGCAAGCTGAACATCAAGAAGGGGATAATGAGCAACATGATCAACAAGAAGATACACACAATGCAAAAAATCATGCTGAGATGATGAAGGAAATGCATAAAATGAGAGCCACCATGGACACACTTAATGCCAATTTCTCTAAGTGGTTGGAGATTCAACTGAAGGGAAAAGAGCAAGAAGACCAAGAAGATGTACAAGAAGAGAATAGTGAAGAGCAAGATGTACAAGAAGCGAATAATGAAGAGTAAGATGTACAAGCTCATGACATATTAGCTAAAGAATCACATGAGGCACTCACAGATGTAGATGGTTATGTTGAAGGTTTTAGATACTTGGAGAAACCTCATGTTGACCTTTTGGAGCATCAATTTACACTTAATCAAGGTTTACAAGAGCCATTGAATGCATTTGATAATGAGTACCTTGATCATGGTTACGATAATTGGTATATGTCTGATGATGATGTAATACATGATTTGGGCATACATGAAGATGAAGATGGCATTGTGCTTCCCTATGTTCCAGGAGATTATGAACTTGATTATGGGGATACTTCCTTGTATCCATTTGATTCGAGTGGATTGGAGTATGTGTTTGATGGCCATTCTCTTCTCTTAGACAATCATTATGGTGGAATACCTTTTGATCCAAGAGGTTAATGGATTGCCTGGGATCTCATTTAGTGCAATGTGTCCACCTGTTCCCTTTAGGACACGTCTTAGCAGTCCATCGGAAAGGAGGTCTAGAAAGCTCCGCCCGGCACTCCCATGGAATGTTATGGGGTTTGCGATCTAGGACTTTCCGCGTCTGCCATGTAGCGGAAGTATTCTGGCCATTCCCACTTAGGACTGACCTGAATCAGGGTTTCCTCTAATGGTCATTTCCTAAACGGCAACTAGCGTCGAACCCCAAGCGAACTACTTTACGCAAAAACGCCAAGGCTGAAGCAGATTCACGCTGCACTTGGTTCAAGGAGAATGGGAAATGAGAGGGATGCAAGGCTCGACCTCTCTGCCATAAGGCATAGTTTCAAGGAGAATGGGAAACGAGAGGGATGCAAGGCTCGACCTCTCTGCCATAAGGCATAGTCCCATTCCGTTTCCCTAAAACAACATAAACTAGGATTATTATAACCTAGACTCTAGGTCAACGCCCTTGCTATTCATTTCCTTTGAGAAGATCTCCTTGCTGTCCATTATGATTGAGAAAAGTTCCTGGCCAACCGAGACCACCCATCTGTAGGATGGACCCATGGCCACATCCACCGCACTTTCCTCAAGGTTGCTTTAGTTGTCTAATTACCTATCACATTTACTTTAGTTGTCTAGTTACCTACCACACTGGTTCCTTCACGTAATCTTAGCACTTGACATAGAAAAGCAGTGTCAAACAAGTTTCTTTTCAACAGGTTATCATATTTATCTTTGGAATACATTCATGAAGTCCAGCTAGCAGGCTAATCCATAATCCGCCTGAAGGCTATCTAGCAATCCACAGGGATCACTAATCCAAGATTTTGCCCGTAGACTAGTATGCGGACCTTGAGATCCAATCCCGAGTCGCGTTGGCCTCTTGTGCAGGACCCGAAAGGCGAGGGATTTACGGCCAGAGCCCCCCTGGCACCCAAGCGTCCTCCTGCTCCAAGTAGTGCTCAACGGAGAGACCTCACACGGCGGGTTCGGTCCACCTTCTCAGCATGGCTAACAACCCCCTTGGTTAGGGTCAGGCAGACAGTTAGGGGTAATTGAGGCTGCCTCTCCCTTTAGGCCTTCAACCTGAAGCATTAGATATCTTTTCATCCTTTACTTCCTTGAGCAAACAAAGCAAATAGTGCTCTCTAAACTGTTACAAGCACAATCATTTCTAGTGGTCGTTATTTGGCCAACTGCTAAGGAGTGAATCCTTCTCTCCAAATGCATCCAACATTCGATCCGCGATCAATTGCGACTTGGCAAGATCCCCAAGGGTTTGTCTGTTCTCCCTTTTTTCCTTGGGTTAGGGCCGTACCCTATTAACCCAACTTAACCAATACCTTGGATTTTATTAACAGTAAATCATGGCGACTATGTCGCTCCAAATTATTGATTGGTCCTTTGCTTCCAAGCCAATTCCTAATTCCCTTATCTTGGCAATATCTTCCCAAGAAAGGTGTTGTAGTAGGACGGCTACTCATCCTCTTGCAAGTTAACTTGCGCAAGAATCTACCAATCTCATTCCAAGGGATTGGCAACTCTCTTGTGATCAAACCACAAGATCATGCAACGTTGCAACTTGTTGCACAAGTGTCGCATCTATTTCATGGAATCATTTCACCCATCGAATGACGTCTTCTGGTCATGGAATCATGATTAGACAAGAAGCAGGGTTTAGGGTGTCTTCTTATCCAACCCATTCCCAATTGCACTAGGCCGACAATGTTCGGTCCTAGGGGTTCCATCTCAATCCGAGTTTCAACATTTGATCGAGTGGTTCTTAGGGTAGAAACCCTAGATTGTTTCTTGCAAGTGCATCCAATTGTCCCTACATTCCGTGAATGTGGGTAGGACCTTTGGGGTATGAGGGTTTCGACTTGGCAACAAGTGCGAAACTAGGTCAAGTCCTTATCGTGCTAAACCTTAGTTAGCACTTGGAATATTTATTGTATCCATTTAACCATCCTATGCGAATCCTTTATGGTTTAGGTGTTTTAGGTAATCCAATTTACTTGTCTTACAACAAGGACTGACCATTCCTAAAGATGTTGTCTTGATCTAAAAGGGGAAAAGCTAGTTGCATTACGACACAATTCTCATAAGCACCGATTCATTGCCTCTACGTACAATTAGATTCATAAACCCTAACTTTTCTTGTTAAGACCAAAGCACATGTTAAATTATGGCATAATTCCATTGATCCTACTAGGACTTGCATTCACGAATCATGCCACTAAGCTTTTAAGATTTTATGCTTAAATGAACCATGCAGCCTTTCCCTAAGTGTACCCTTGATGTACTTATGGCAAGTTGTTTGCAATGATTGATCTAGGCCTTGTTGATGATGAGACAATTTAGGTTGCTTCAAAATGGAATTCCAATTGGGAGGACAACGAACATCCTTTTAATAAAATCCTCTTGATTCAGGAGGAATATGTTAGGACTCTCCCTCAGGAGCCCTTGTTATCATGCCAATTTATTCCTTCTTATGCTTCAATGACCAAAATCCAAGACCAATCAATACTTGATGAGCTTGAGCAAAATTGTCATTTCTCAAGTTTGTTCACGTAGAAGTGGTTTTCTCATCAACTTGAGATTGCTTGCAATGGCAATCGTCTTATGACCACAATTGAGAAATGTTGTACAATCAATACACTTCAAGCTGACCCAACTTACTGTGAGACCACTTCATTGTGCTCTATCATCCTAGCTCGGAATCTTGCCTTGCCATGAAAGTTGATATATCACCCATTGCTTGACAAGATTTAGATTGAAGAGGAACTACACATTGCTAGTTGCTTTGCAAGACCCTCTTTGCTTGGTGATCTGATTACCTACATTTGTGGACTAGTTACCAAACCACCTGACTTGGATGCTTTTGCCGAATTGGAGTACAATCCAAATTTCTATGATGGGGGTTTTTATAGTCCAGGGGGGAGAGGGGACCTCCCCCCACATGGCCCCTTTGCATGGCTCTCTCCCCCCCCTTCCACATGCAGCCCCTACTAGCCCATCTCCCCACACTCCCTCTCCTCCAGCTCTGCATCAGCTGGGGGAGAAGGAATAGTAAAAAAAAATTGAAATTAATTTCAACATTATCCTCTTAACCTCCTCCCAAGAGGATGTTTCCCCGCTGCTATGCGGGTTTGAATCCCCAGCCTTTGCCAAGACGGAGTTCTCCATTTCTCGCGTGCGGTTATAGATTAACTGCCGGCACTGGTAATAATCTTTGCACGAGTTTACGGTGAGAGCGGGAGGTCGGTTTAGTAATATTTTTTCAAACGGGAATATTACATTTAGACCATCATCCATCTTGTGGGCAATTTATTCTTTTTGGTAGGCTCTTTTGGTTGAAGATTGGTTATCTATGGCTATATTTTAGTGCAGGAAAGATTGCAGACCACTCTCTATTGTCAATCAGATTTGATTCTGAATTATGGACAACAAATGCCATACATGGGCTGAAAGTACTGGAAGTAATCTCCATTTCTATGTGACAAACACCTCGATTAGAGTTACCTATCAAAAGCTATTGCAGGTTTACTACGACCGGGTCCTGTATAGAACACCATGTTATCCACTATCTACATCACTCAATTCCTCACATTGAATATGGGTTAAATTTGGATTTTTCTTATTCCCCAATCATGCCCATACATCATATTGTATCCATGACCCAATGTACATACATAACCCCCACATCATTTATTGAATAACCCCTTGTAATCATGCAACAAAGTAGTACTTTGGATTGCCCTGCCCTGCCCTATTTTGTAATAAGTGCCAATTTTATTTTTGAGGGCAAAAACCTTTGGGTGGGGATGGAATGTAAGAGATGGGGAATATGGGAATAAAATAATGGAAAAAAATACTTGCTACACTAGTGGGTATGTAAGATGTAAGGGACTTGATATTTGGGAATCAGATTATTATAATACAAGTCTCCTTCATCTTCTCCCTCTCTCCAGCTTTCATGGATGTCTTCTCTCTCTTTCTATTTTTCTCTCTCCATTTCTAGCATTTCTCTCTCCTCATCACTCTCTTTCTCTCTCTTCTACAGTCTTCTCTCTCCTCTTTTTCTCTCCCTAGTTCTCTCCTTGACAACAAGCATTCCAAGCATCATCAATCATCAAGAAAATGGTGAGATGCTCTCGGTTGAAGGGTATGGTCAATACTTGATTGAATGGCATCTTACAAGAGACTTGAAAACTTTAAAATGAATGTGTGGAATCTCCAATGGTGCAAATATAAAGAATCCATGTCTATATTTCTTGACAGAGAGGGTGGAAGAAAAGGACAGAAAGAAGAACTAGCAAAGGGTGATAAGTGCTGCACCGACGCGCAATAGAGAAGATCCCACTTGGAAGCCCATCTTCAACATTCTATTGGATTGTATTCACATTTGTTCATTACATGCTTTTGTCAAAATCATGGAGAAACTTGTATATAAATACATTTGCTTTACTTATAGGATGCAACTAGAAAAAGAAGCCATTGCAATGTGTAGGAATGTGGAGCGAGTGCTATCAGAAATTGGGTTGCACAAGCATTAAGTGATGATTGAAAAAGATAAGAAGAGATCAAGAAAATCTGGTAACTTGCCAAAAAAAGGCTTGCTTTGGAGGAGCAAAGGCTAGGAAGTTTCTCTCAGCACCCATCAATGAGGAAGGGAATGTCATGGTTTGTAGACCGCAGGACTACGATGGGTGGAAAAAGTTACATTTTGCAATTCCTGGTCGAAGTAATGGAGGAAAAATAAGGTTGGCCAAAGCTAAGGTTTAGATAAGTCTTAACAAACTGGCTCCCTTACTTTACAAGATGATGTTTAACCAATGAAGATAAGAAAGAATTTATTGATGCTGTGCATAGCTAAGAAATAATTTATCGATGATGTGCATAGCTTCTACGGAAACATGGTGGAAGCGTGGGGCAAAAGCTCTATCACACATTACATGGTGCGTATTAAGTTAATATTTTAAAATTGTATGAATTGTATAACTATTGAGCATAGTTTTACTCATGTGTGATATGTGTCTTTGTAGCATATCCTTGAGGCACATGGGCTATACTTTGTAGAAAAGGGAAGCATTGAAGTTTGGTCCACAAAAGGGATGGAAAATTCACATTGGATAGCATGTGGTGCATACCAAAGAAAAACCGATAATGGTGGAGGGGTGAATGGTAGCAATCCAATGATCCAATTGCTATCTTGGTGGTATAGGATTATAGTAGTGAATGAAGATAAACTCTCATAAAAGAGAGCAAATGAAAGTGCTGATGAATCGGTTGCAGACATGATGGAATCACGACGTGTCACTAAAAGAGTGCGTTATGAAGTTGCAAGTGCCAAATAAAACCATGCCAAGGGGCTAGAAACAAGGCTTCAACAAGGCAACAAATGGGTTCAAAGAGAGCTAAGATAGTAAGATGAACAATGTGTTCAGTGTGAATGCAATTCATAGTTTAAGAGAGAAAGAGAAAGTGTGCATCTATGTGAATGAGTCTTATAGTTTAGGGTTATATAAAAGAGGGTTTCACTTTCTATCTTATTCATTGAGTTCTCACATCTATTGTGCAGAAAAGATGGCTAGGCCTAAGGTAGTTGCAAATAAGCTTTCGCTCAGAGCCTCATATCGTGTTCAGCCCCTTGGAGCATCTACTAGCTCACATGCAGCCCCTTCTCAACCTAACCCAACTTCCTCAAGCCAGCCTCATAAGAGTCCTTCTTAGCATCCCCACAAGAAATGCAAGTGGAAGCAAGGTACAGTGGCCTTGAGAGAAATCAGGAGGTATCAACACTCTTTTGATCTCATCATTCCGAAGGCAAGCTTCTTAAGACTTGTTTGCGAGATTGTGCAAGACCTCTACCGCTCAAAAAGCAGGAGGTGGTTTTTGGCACAAGGTCAGGATAGACTTAATTGCTTCACAAAAGAATGTCTTCATGCTCTACAATGTGATGTAGAGGCCTTTTTAGTTGACTTGATGTGACTGATGCTCAGTGTTGTGCAATACATGTGAAGCGCATCACTGTAACTCCTAAGGACTTCCAACTTATAAGAAATCTTCAAGCAGTGAAGGATGCATTCGTTCCAATGGAATGGACACAATTTGTAATGTTATCTTCTTTGGCATAGTGTTCTCCTCGTATATTGGACATATGACTATGTCCTAGTGCAAAACTATTGTACGTGCCCTTAAAATATGAATTAAATTTTTACTCTTGTCCTTTGCTCTCAACTTTGACTATGCATCTTCGCTGTATTTTCAACTCTTACTTACAGTTTTTGCTAGCACTGTCAATTTCAATATGAAAAACATGTAAAAATTTGCCATTTCTTGTTGTAGACTTTACTCTTGATGCCTCTGTATAGTCTATGTGGTGCGAAGTTTCTAAGGGCCAGTAGTTGCAATGTTGATTTCTCCTCCTCAAGCTTGCATGGCATGCACCAAGCAAGCATGTCGCTGTTTCATTCGGACATGGGAAGGCCTCACGCCAAGGCCCGCCACCTATAGCACAAGGTGGAGCCTCCTCTAGTGCAATAGTAGGTGCTCCCCATAAAGCACAATGACCACCACAGAAGAAAAAGAGATGGAAACCGGGCATTCTTGCCCTTCGGGAGATAAGGAGAATCCAATGTGGATACGAGCTTCTCATCCCGAAAAGATATTTTCATAAGGTTGTTCGAGAAGTCATGCAAGACTTGGAGCTGAAAGAGATGGGAAGATTTTGGGTGCGAGTGTGGGATGGTCCATCAACAGGAAGGTGGATTGCTACAGTTGTGGAGGCCCTGTAAACGGCTACATAGGGGTTTCTCATCAACTTGTTTAATGATACACAGATAGTGGCCATCCATGCAAAGTGCGTCACAATCACAGATAAAAACATGAACTTTATCGTTTAGCTTCGACACGGCAAGGGGACTCCTCCACAAGTTATAAGATTAATGATGCAAGGTTTTATAATGAGTGTTATAACACCATAACATTTTGGAAGGCCAAAAAAATTTGTATACTCTACCACATTTGAGTACACACACACACACACACACACACACACACACACACAATATCTCATGCGATGTGTACTGAATTCAAATAATTGAGTAAAGTCTTTTTGTTTTGTTTCTTGAAACTCACAACTCTTTATTTTTGTTTAACATACACACGCATTGAAAGTAATAATACGTACGGATATGAGTTACATTATTGCTTATGCACAATTGCAAGTGCAGTACTACGCATTGACATAATTAATTTGGATTATGTTAACATATGTGAATGCATCATTCATGTACCACACATTATCGTCACACTTACACGAATCACATATTTATTCAATAAATCTTTATTTATAGGGACAAAGTAAAATATATTATATTCATCAAGAAAAATACATGTGATGGTTGATAGTGATGGTAGATACAAAAAGCTGATAGCCAATAAGAACTCTCATTTGTTCCTTGGCTTTTTCATCGGTGGAGAGGAGGGACCAGCTTTCGATGAAAATAGAAGTTCATTCTTTGCTTCAAAAATGACACGCTCTCCTTGTAGCTCTTTCTCCAGGAGAAGCGAATCTGACACTTTAGCAAGGTCACCTAATGTAGCAAGCACACACATTGCTCCACCATGTGTTTGGTCAAACAAGTAAAGAAGCTTTGAACATTTGATTAGCACCACCTTTTCCAACTTAGATGTTACAGTAATCACTCGAAAAGGTCCAAACTTGGTCAAAGCTCAAATTTTCATGATTGTTTCTTGCCCTCATGGTGAGCACTTCTTATGGAAGACCACTGAGTCTGCACAAGGTTGCCAATGTACTCCTTCAGAGCTGAATCCTTATGTCAATCCGCATGTCGAGCTGCTCCTTGCCTTGATGCAAACTCATCTATATACAATATGTCTTGAATGACAAAGTCAAATCAAATAATATATTTAGCAACTAACCTAGAGTTATTAGAAAGCAACGAAACTTGACAGTAGGGTACATTGGGTCCCCGGGAGTCCACTGGTGAAATCTTGGAAAAAATGATGCATGCAACTGCCCTCTGGCATTTGGGGCCACTTTCTTTGGACAGAGGGATCTATCAACTCCTTGGTAGGAGGCTGGGGCCTTGATCGTCCGAACAGATCATGCTCTAGTGCTTCAAATTCAACATCTGGCACAAGGTAATCTTCTTCAACCGAGGTAATATGCTCCTCTGCTGCTATGATGGCACTCACTATATCTAAGCTTGTGCCATCATATCTTCCAATCTCTGCTATCGTCGGATGCACATCCACGTAATCATAATCGATCGGATCTTCCATCGAACCCCTAACTAGGATGGAAAACAACTCTTATTCCTTCATTTCCAAGTATTGCAATACATCTGATAGAAGCAAGTATCGTATACTATCTATTTCAATGGGTGTCAAGGAGGCAAGGTTGGGTTTGTCGACTTGTGGTTGTTCTAAAGAAGGTGGCACCATGAGAGCCAGCCCTTGCTCTGCCACCACCCAATTGTTTCTCTTCAACATTTATGAGCTCTTCAATCGGTTCTTCTCCCGTGTATGGGATAGCAACAACGTGTGGAGTTGTATCTTCAATGCTCTCCTCCTCTAGGGGTGTATCCAATGCAAAGAGGTAAATTGCCAATGCGCAATCACACTCCATGAGATCCAAAGGTGTTGTACCTGGTGCACTACCCATGGGAAAAGTGCATACTCTGTGCGAAGGATCCACGTGGGCCAGACACCTATCACCACTTCCATGCCTGAAATACCACGAGTTGTTCCAGAGGAGGCACCCAAGGATCCCTCGATAGAGTATGTGTAGATAGCAATGGTGCTCACAAATTCTTCCAAAACTTGAAGGGGGGACCCAGCGATGAGAGCACACTTTCAAGCTTACAGTTCTTAGAGAAAACCTAAAATATATTGTCACCCTAGTTGGCAAAGATAGTCGCATGGATTCACTCGTCAACGTGTACGCAAGCATCCATCGTAGCAGGTAGGAGGGATGTGGTGGATATAAAGAGATGAAACCATTAAGAGCTGTTCACATACGATATTTAGTTATGGCTTTACTTACGTCTTTGTAAAGTTTACATGCATATGTAAATGTGTTAATGTAGAAAGTATATAGCAAGTGTATGATTTTGCATAAATACCATAATTTTTAAATATTGCAAGTTTGCAAGTGACAATATTCTATTGGCAAAAAAAATTTATAAGTGTTGGATATTACAACTTGTGGTGTTGACATTTTTAGGGAGACTCTACTATTTCTAAGATATGTGGAGCTACACACTTTCCATTGAAAACAATATCCTTAGCTTGGCTTCAAATTTTCCTACCATCTAGTTTAAAATAGAAGCTAACAGGTGGAGGGCTCGTGGCCCTCACAAATGATAATAACATCCATAGCTGTACTTTCACGTGTGTCTTGATCAAGGCACAACCATTTACCCTTGAGCATTCTCCATCTACAATACTTGAACACTAGGCATAAAGTCTATCGTGTGACAAAGTACCTGTAATTGGAAAGGAAAGTTAGCCAATCCATCCCAAAGTAAGATAATAGTCAACTAAGAGAGAAAAATTTTACATGAAAGCCATGTCCCTTGTTGTGACTCGACACTCCACTGTGTCGGGACTGTGAGTCAATTTTTATGTCCAAGTTTTGCCTAGAATCCTTGTTACATAATCCTCTGGTGCACCTTTTTATGACGTATGTGCTTTTGATACATCTCAAACCCTTACATTCCTTGAATATATGTGCAAAAAATGCAATTGGTATGAACCAACTTAGATGTACATTCTTTGAGCCGGTGCTTGGCTTCATAGAGTTCAATATGTCTGCATAAATTTTTGTGCTACACATGTGCAAAATGTCGCTACTACACAGTGGCCATTTTATGCTATTGAGATTCAATATGTGCATAGACTCAAGGGTTCTATATTCTCGACCCCCCTTGGGCAATATGTACTGCGAGCTGCTTGTATGCCCCTCAAAGAGCAATCTACCAATTTTGAGGTGGTAACACTTAAAAGAACCTATGAAACTCTCGACATTTTACCACTCACAGCAATTCGAAGGGTATACTTCTGTAAATACGAGAGAAGTAGTTACATAGATATCATGAAATTTCTCATTCTCAATGAGTTGCAAATACTTACTGTTTGTAATGTTTCGTTGAGAGGGCACAGTGGGCTCAATATGTATTTGTTTTTGCATGAATACATGTTGTACAAACACCTCTATTACAAGGTGAGAATCAACATTCCTTTGTCTGAGAGCTAAAATTTTACCCTTCCAGTGCTTTGATACATTTGCAATTGCAGATGCTTTCACCCTGAAAGCTCCCTTCATACTTGGATGAATATGTACCCAAGACGAGCAATGATACGTATCAGTGATTCAATTCCCTTCTTCATCTTTTCTGTTATGTACTTCTACCAAGAGAATGCTTGTTCTTCTCTCAGGCATTATAACCTAGGCATTAGATGTAAAGAAGTATGTATTAACCCCTAAATAATAAGCATTTTAAGTCTATTTAGTAATCACCAATATGCCATACAAATCAACATGGCATTAAGAGATGTTTACAGTTTTGTAAATAGACACAGACATCGATATCAAAACACATGCGGATATGTACATAGACACAAAGTATAGATTCAATTTCAAGGCATCACTTTAATCATACCATTTACATGAAATATAATGAAAAGAATAGCACAAGAATACTCATAGAATTTTGCCAAAATAATTTTTATTATAATAAATAGGAGTTTGATTTGACTCAATGTATTGTATGAAACGTGGGTATTATAGAGTAGTTGTTACAAGGATAGTAGCCACATGGCATGCAAATCTTAATAGGCACATTAGATTAACACCTAAGATATTCTATGACTCAACACATTGTGCGTTATATGGATGATATGATACAAGAGTTTCATAGATCATTGCCAATTATATGGAGATCCGAATGGACACAGAGGACCAATAAAACAAAGGATTTTTGAACCATCAACTTCCAACAGATCCATATTATCCAACAGAAAGGAATCACTCACCACATCAAAATAGTCGATCGAGAATTATGTGCTTCACCTACACCTTGTACAATACCTGCATGTACAAAAAAATACATGCATAAATCTCTTTTAACAAAAATACTTACATAAAAATATCTAGATAACTGCATGAATAGAAGCAACACAAAATAGGGTCAATTTACCTATAAGTTGATATGCTGAAGATAAGATTGAATAGTTGCTGATCAAAACCCATTGCAAATGATGGACAAAAGAAAACATCAATCCCATCAAACATAAAAGTCACTAATTAAATGAATAAATTTTGGTACCACAAAATATGGCATATTTACCTGTAAATTAAGCTACAGAATCTTTGCTTTACCTTGTATTAAGTGCTACAACAACAATTGATCCTCAAGTTAGAAATAGCATCAAACCCTATTGTAAATATATTAGAAAAGGGAAAATGCAAAGAGGAAGAAAGAGAGAGTGTGTGAGTATGCGGGAGAGAGAAAGAAATGAGCACCTATCCAACCTTGCCCAAATTAATCTCTGCAAAAGACAATAGCAAGAGTTAGTATTTACATGAAAGTATACTAAAAAAACAATAGAAAAGAGGAAACATAGAGAGAGAAAGAGAGAGGGAGAGAGAGATGAGCACTTATGTAATGTCACCCAAAATGATCTCCACAATAAAACTACCATAAGGGTTAGAACTAACACCATGTTGTATTGAAAATATAGCAGCAAAAAAAGAGAGAGAGAGAGAGATTAACACATTTGTCTCTTGCTCCAAATAAACTTTGTAAGAAAACAACAATTAGAACCAACATCAAACTCTATTGAAAACACAACATAAAAGAGAAACAACATATAGAGAGAGGGGGAGGGGAAGAAAGGAGAGAGAGAGAAAGAGATGAGCACCTTTGCCCAAAACAACCTCTGCAATAAAATAACAATAACAGTAAGAAATGACATCAAAACCTATTGAAAAAATAGCAAACAAGAGAAAATGCAAAGAGAGATGGGCAAAAAGAAAATGCTAAGAGAGACAGACAATCACTACAACAAAAAGGCTCCATAGACGCACTTGTAGACGCAATATTTGAATTGTGAAAAAAAATATCGAGCACATTTATTACCGTGTCTATTTCTGCATCTACTATATCGCGTCTAAAAGCGCGCTTATGATCAGAGTTACACACACACTTAGATGCGCATATAGATGCATGTATTGACGCGCTACGTAAATATATAATCATATTTATAAAAAAATGGAGATATTCATATAGTGTGTCTATACACGAGTGTATCTACGCATCTAAAACCGCGTTTACTCTGCAAGTTTTTGACGAGAATAGACGTGCATTTATCCTGCAATTTAGACGTGCTGATAGACTTGCAAAACAGAGGTATGAAAAAAAAACCAGAGAGCTCTGGTTTTTTTTCCCCCAATCAACATAAAATTGTATGCTTAGAGAAAACAGAGAAAGATTATTTCGAAGATTGGATACTAAAAACAAAACAATGTATGTAGAACACGAAATTTCATATATATAGATGAAACGTTTTTACATTATGAGTTCTAGTGCTTGTGACGTCATGGTCGCAAGCACTAGCTGAAAGTAATACATATCAAAAATGAAAATTACAAGCCAAGGGGAGGCATGCATGCATGGGGCTCCTCTATATCTCCTCAGAAGAGGCATCATCATCGCTACCACCACTGCTGCCTACTGCTAGTCCCCCCTTCGCTATCCTCAACTGCATCAGGGTTCACCTATACAAAGGATTAAGGTATATAAATACCATTACAAACAATAAATTAGAGCTATACTTTTCATGTAAAAAATAAAACATACCTCTTCTGGTGGTGGAATCCTCATGGTGCGATTATATTGCTCCTCTGTGATGAGTCCCTCCTCGTAGAAATGCTGCCAAGTGGACACCCGGTTATGACCTCGATGGTAGCCTACCTCTCTAGGAGTAGGCATTCTACCAACGATATGATACTACAAAACAATTTGAACATACAACGTATTAAAACACACTACATAATGAAGTGAAACAAATTACAAAATTTAATTTAAAAAAAGAAATCAAATAATACTTATAAACTTAGCCTCCCATGACTCCCTACCACTCGATCCATAATGCGACGATCCCATGGTTGCCATTTGGATATGTCGCGCCTCTGCATGCTGGTAACTTGTCATTTTCTCCGCTGCTCTCTTCTTGGCCTCTTTCCACTCCTTGTGGTGGCAATTGGGTGGTTGGCCATATCCAGGGTGCCCCTGCTCTTGTCTCCGCAATGACTCCTTGGTGTGCGTCATAAGGTGAGACCTCTCGTTGTGAAGCGCATCTCTCACCTTTGACCGTCCCCAATCATCTGAGAATCGTGAATTCTCGGGATTAGGGTACCTTTTATGTACTGCACGTAACACCTCTTGCCACAAACCATTTTTTTGGTGCTTGAAGGGAATCATGCAATCTTTGTATGTGGCATGCACGACACTCCTCAAGTAGGCTATCACTTCCCTCCCCTCAAAGTCATGCAAGATACCACCAACATCAGTGATAGAGTAGTACATTTGTGGAGGCTCACCTTTCTCATTTTCCAGTGAGGGTGATCGAGAGCCACACCTAGGCAACCCCTACAAAGTCCTCGACCTCCTCGTCCTCCCACACCACTCTCCCTCCTCCCTCGACGTGCACTACCCTCTACCTCACTTGATACACGTGCTTTTGTAGATGCACGTGCTTCGGTCGATCCATGTACCTCAGCTGATCCCTGTGTAGGCAAAGATGTGATAGGTATCCCAAACATCACACTGAAAACCTCCTCTGCAGTGGGAAGGCGACCAAGATAATTGGTCATCTCCCCCATGAATTGCTCCTTGTTGAATGGGGTACTGGAGGATCCAGGATTCCACATCTACATAAGAAAAATCATATTACCCTGTGCAGATAAAACATATTACATGCAGCGTCTATACCTATGTCTCTGTGCGCGTCTATATCTGCGTCTCTGTGGGCGTCTGTCAGTGCGTCTCTGTGGGATGTCTGTCAGCGCGTCTATTTTCGCGTCTATACCTGCATCTACACTGTCATCTGGACGCGTTGACAGATGCGCACAGTCGGACCATTTCTTTTCAAACTTGCTTAAAAAACGTGAAAAAAAACCTCCATAGATGACATCCAGCATGTGAAGAGAGAGAAGAGAGACAAACAAATAGAGAAAGCAAACAAGATTGAGAGAGAGAAGAAGAACTCACCTTCTTTTCTTGTTCCAATGGGTGGCGACTAGGTTGCAAGCTCCTTGTCCTCCTTCTCCCTTCCCTTGGTAAGTTGTTTGAATCTTCTTCTCTTCCTTGCTGTTTGGCTCTTGTTCTTTACTCTTTGGCTCTTCTTTCCTCCTGTCCTATTTTTACTCTTATTTCCTTGCCTCATTGTCTTCATGAAGTGATAGATAGACACGAGTAGTGATGTCGAGCTCGAACTGTAGAAAACGTGCAAAAAACGCAGGAAAGCACAGGTTTGAAAAGAAAGCCACAACTTTTTTTAAATTTTTCTATACCTGCATGGCGCGTCTGTAAGCGCGTGTATATGCGCAGATAATTCCTATTACACATGCTTACAGATGCGCATGAACAATTTAGGGAATCAATTGACCTATGTGGTGACATATATAACAAAGCTTGAGGATAAGAGATAACACATTGGCAAGTCAATTGGCACATATGCAGTGACTTACTAGACCATCCCACTTACAATTGCATGCAAGTATCAATAGGTGGATAAAGCACGAATGGTTTTTAGCTAGAGAGAGATAATGCAATGAAAGTGTACACTAAAGAGATAGAGAAAGACATATTATCCATTAATCAATCAAAGATATGTATATGAAGTGACTTGATATAGTAATTAAAGTATCGTCATTTTTAGGATGCTCCATTGACTTCTGCAAGTTCCTATAACCTTGAAGTAGAATATAGCCAACCACACTGTCCATGGAAGGAAAACTTGGCCTCATCAAATTAACCAAGTTAATTTACTTATACATTTCATAGATAAGAGATTTGTAGTTGGCTTGTTGGTATTAGTCACCAACAAGTGGACACACTGGCTAAAGATGATGAAAAGAGGACATGTGCACATTGGCTACATGTGGTCCACCTTATCTAAAATTATATGTGAGCTATAAGTGCACCTTGACATGATTGGAATAGCTTGCACATGCACAAGCCAACTGATTTACATCAATCTACTCATGCCATGAATTGGCATGCATGGCTAGGTTAAGTGCACAACAAATGAGACATGTGAGTGTATTGATCAGTTCTCTCTCTCTCTCTCTCTCTATATATATATATATATATATATATATATATATATATATATATATATATATATATATATACATATACATATATATTGCAAATGCACAAGTCAACCTTTGATCTATATATACATCCAATCATCATGCCCTATCCAATCACATTTGTATAGGGCATGATTGGATGTATATAGGGCATGAAATCACATATATGTAATTAGCTTTGAATGATTGGATGTATATTTGTAATACTCAGAAAGAAGTAAAGTTGGTAATGTATATCATGTCCTATGGATGTATATGCCCTATACATGTATATCATGTCATATATATATCCAATCATGCTCTATTCAAACAAATACTAGCTGTTACGAGGTTTGGTCATATTCAGGGACTTTATGAGAAATGAAAAATATATGCGTTTATTTTCACATCTATAAGCGCGTTTATCAGTGCGGATATATAGACAGGTTTTTTATACTAGCGTGAATAGATGCGCTGATACACGTGGTTATAAACGCGCCCGCTTTTTCGCGTGTACAGTGCGTGTCTATAGGGCCTTTCTCTTGTAGTGAATCCAAAAGGCCCACATATTAAACTATATTATTTTTAAGGACCCATTTGTGAGTTTATTTTTTTCCTAATGCGATTTTCCTTTGGTAGTACTTAACATGGAGCATGCTGGTGAAGATTACCGCCTACTGCTCAGATGGCCCTAGTCATGGCAAAAGTCACAATTGAGATTGTGACCAACTAATCATTAATTGAGATCACAATAAAATTAGAATATTCTTTAATGCCAGGAGGCATATTCTACGGTGGATTCTGTGAGATTTTGCGATGGATTTTGTAAAATTATATTTATTTGCAGGGGCTGGTATACAAGGTGGATTCCTTGTGCAAAAAGTTGATGGGGACGCCTGTCCTTTTCGAGCGTCATGTTAATTTAATGTGCAAGTGGGTGATTCCATAGCGGGTGATTCCACAAAATACATATATAAATTAATGGACGTTTATGAGTTTAGAGTGCGCACTCGTATTAAATTAAGGTTAGGACAGAGTTTCAACCTATTTATTTATTTTGTAGCTAAAGACTGCTAGGTATTCACTTTTATCAGTTTAATTTTATTATTTTTTAAGTTATTTAGAAAAAATTATTATTTTTGATGGGCGCGTGTCTTAGGCATAGCGCCAATATTTATTTTGACGCGCTTATTTATTGAAGCGCTTGACATATATTTATTATTTTGTATGCGCATGGACGTATGATTTAAATATTCATTATTGGTTATTGTATTTGGGCACAACATCCAGACTCTTGGGACGTCCAATCGCTTTATTCTTTATTTGGACAAAAGCAAACACAAAATCTAAAGCATACTAATTGTAAATTTGGACTATTTTTGAGATGAATAAAATATTAAATACATACTTTGTGGAGTGCTCGCACAAGGCATGTGGGAAGATTATACCCAATTGGTCCTTTTGCTTCATGTCATGTAAGTCTATTCTCTTGGATTTTGAGCAAAAAGTAGAGTTCTTTGTTCTTGGGGACCTTTCGGTACTCGCTACGTACACATACGGCATTCGATTCGAACACTAGTGATATCAGAGCGAAATTGAGATCGAGGGCTTCCAATCGCTTACCATCTCGCGCAAAGAAGCTCCTGGAACGATCGAGCTCTACAGTCAACAATCCGTCAATACCAGTGCGTTCTTGGCAGTGAAGAACCCCCTGCTACGCAATTGGATCGCGAAGGACCAACCTCTACTGATGGAGGACCACCTGGGAAGCTCCCTTATCAACACGTTTTTTTTTTCTTAGTTAGCAAACAGAAAGAAGAAGCTTCATTAAGTTTAGAATTCATTAAGCTTAAAAGAAAGCTTTGGGAGACTTTCCAAAAGAAAAATTTGCAGAATTTTCTTCCACCCCAATTTCACGAAAAAGTAATCAAACAGTGGGATCTTCTGCAACAAAGAGATCACGAGCCTATTTCACAATATATCGAGTATTTTTGGAATGCTTTATTCCAACTTTGAATGCTCGAAGATATACCTGAGGTGACCCATAAGCACAAGTTTACGTTTGGTTTGCTTGGTCATTTCTATGTGGAAGTGAACATGTTCAAGCCAACGACTCTGGAGTATGCAATTTTCTTGGCCCATGATGCTGAAGATAAAATTCGAGGATAGGAGAAGCGACCACAACAATTCTCAAACAATTGTAATTCGGTACAAAGCAATTCAATTCTAACTTTCAAAGATTCAATCAAAACCGTTTTGTTCCATTTTCATTCCGTAAATCTTGGACACAACCCCCTACTTTACCATCAAATACAAATCCAAATCCTAAGCCACCTCTTCAGCCAAATCCCAGCATTTCTAAACTTCCCGCTATTACCAATAATGTTTCTAAAGCCAAATCCATAGTTTGTTATGAATGCCATCAACCTGGACATCTAGCGATGAGTTGTCAATCCAAAAATCCAACTGTTCACATCAACTACTTGGGAGCGAGTGAAGATGAAGACCATGAAGAAATGCCAGATTTCATGGAAGATGATGATGATAACGGCACTACTTTAGATACTTTACCAAGTATACCACATCCCCATTCTTTACTAATGATGAAATGTCTTGTGTATGGTAAAGAAAAGACTGTTTTACATGATGATGGGAGTACACACGATTTTATTTCAGCAAAATTGGTCAAAGAATTGAATTTACATACTATTTCTACTCATTATCGCATCAAGGCTGCATTCTTAGGTACTAGATACAATGGAACACAAGAAGTACATGACTTAGAAATTAAAATTGGTGATTATGTTGAACATAGAAATTTCTTAGTTATGAATATTCATTCTCATGGGAAACAAATCACATTGCATGGTATGCACACTTTTGATAATTTTCCATTGCTTAGTCATGCACAGGCTAAACGTGCGTTAAGAAAAGGTAGCAAATCCTACTTAATCTGGGTGAATGAAATTGAAGTTAAGGAAAATAAGATGCATCCTAGGCATGCACAATTTCTTTCACAATTTAAAGACTGTTTTGTTGCTGGCTTACCACCTGGTTTACCACCTACACGTCCTGAATATCATAAAATAGACTTAATTCCAGGTTCTCAACCACCATGTAAAGCACCTTATTAACATAATCAAATTGAAAAGAAAGAAATTCAAACTCAAGTTGAAGAATTGTTAACCAGAGGACTCATTAGGCCTAGAAGTTCTCCATTTGGTGCACCTGTCCTATTAGTTAAAAAGAAAAACAACACCTATAGGATGTGCATTGATTATCGTGCCCTAAATAAAACCACTGTCAAGAATAGATATCCTATCCCTAGGGTAGACGACCTCATGCATAAGCTACAAGGGGCTGCAATATTTAGCAAAATAGATCTTAAATTTGGATACCATCAAGTACGACTAGGCACATCTGACATTTTCAAATCTGCATTTAGAACTCAATTTGGACATTATGAATTCCTTGTTATGCCTTTTGGTTTAACTAATGCACCAGCCACATTCAGTCGTATGATGAATCACATATTTTTGAAACATCAGCATTGCGTTATTATTTTCTTTGATGACATATTGGTTTTCAATAAGAATGAGAACGAGCATTACGAACATTTATATTTGGTTTTCAAATTATTAAAAGAGAATCAATTATATGCAAACCCTGATAAGAGTGAATTTTTTCAAACCAAATTGAATACTTAGGACATATTGTTTCATATGAAGGTATTAAAGTTGACCCTAAAAAGATAGAATCAATTTTGAATTGGCCGATACCTAAAAATGTGCATGAATTACGTTCTTTCTTAGGTCTTGCTAGCTTTCACAGAAAATTTGTGAGAAATTTTTCATTGCTTGCATTACCTTTGACAAAATTATTAAAGAAAGGTATTGTGTATCATTGGTCTGAAAATCAACAAAAGTCTTTTGATTTACTGAAACATGCCTTAACACATGCTCCTGTATTGCAACTCCCTGACTTTAATAGACCATTTTTCCTAGTAGTCACTAACACTAGTGAATCTGGAATAGGAGCTGTCCTTATGCAAGATTCCCATCCCATAGCCTACTCTAGCTACAAGCTTAAACCCTCTGAACTTAAATATTCTACCTATGATAAGGAATTGCTAGCTATAGTACAAGCTTTACGTCAATGGAAGCACTATTTAATGGGATTTGAATTTATGATTAAAATTGACCAACAAAGTATCAAACATCTCCTTAGTTAGCCACCACAAATCTCTGATCGACACATTAAATGGGCTGCTTTTATTCAAAGTTTTCATCCACTTATCCAATATCAACCCAAAAAAGAAAATGTTGTTACTAATGCCTTGAGTAAAAGATCAACTATTCATAATATCTCTGTGATCTCTTTTGATTCCCTTATCCCTATGAAAGATACCTATGATCAAGACCATAGTTTTCAAGGTGTTTGGAATAAATTAATTGCCAATAGCTAGATTCCAATTGATTCATTGTCTTATGCTTATGGATTTATGTTTTATGAGAAAAGGTTATGTGTATTTGTTCCATTTAGATCATTTGTATTGCACGAAATTCATTGACCTCCATATTAAGGCCATAGAGGTATTATTTCCACTTTACGTACATTGATTGAAGATTTTTATTAGCTACAGATGAAATTTGATGTTTCTAACTTTGTATTTGAGTGTTTGATTTGTCAAAGAGTTAAGCGACACCATGGTAAGCAATATGGCTTGTTAATGCCTTTACCAATTCCTGAAAGACCATGGGAACATATTTCAATGGATTTTATTATTGGTTTACCTAACACTCAAGCTAATCACAATATGATTTGGACTCTTGTAGATCAGTTTAGCAAACATGCATATTTCATTCCATGAAAGAAAACATTAACTGCATCTCAAGATGCTCAATTATTTCTGAAAACCGTTTTTACTAACCATGGTTTACCAAAAGTTATTATTTCTGATCGTGGTTCTAGATTCTGCAATAATTTTTGGCCTACTTTGTTTGCAAACTTAGGAACAAAGATTAATTTTTCATCTACATTTCATCCTGAAACAAATGGACAAATAGAAGCTACAAACAGTACAATCTTGGATCTTTTACGTGCATACACAATTTCAAAACCACAAACATGGGATACACACTTGCATTTACTTTAGTTTGCATACAATAACACTCAACATACAGCTACATGAAAAGCACCTTTTGAAATCATTTATGGATATAGATTGCCTATACCTATTACTTCATTGTCAAACAAAGTTAAAGCTGCTAATGATATTGCCAATATGCATGCTATTATTTTTAATAAAGTTAAAGATATGATTGTGAAAGCCCAGCAATCATATACTAAACAAGCAAATAAGAAAAGAAAATCTATGAATTTCACAGTTGATGATTATGTTTGGTTACGAATTAAAAAGTGAAGACTACAAAGTGTTGAGAAACACCCTGTTGTAAAGTTAGCTCCTAGATTTTATGGACCTTTCAAAATCTTTCACAAAATCAATGACAATGCCTTCAACTTAGAACTACCCCAACACTAGAAAATCCACAACACTTTTCATATTAGTTTCTTACGACCTTTCAAAGGCCAATTACCTATCCACCCTGTCTATGAAAATCCTCATTTGTTAGAAGAAGAAACTGAAATCCTTGAACCTGAGACAATTCTAGATACTGAATTTATGACCGCTAGAACTGGCCGTAGATATTTTAGATATTTGGAAAAATTTAAAAATCATCCTGTTGAAGAGGCCCAATAGATGCATGCTCACGACCTAAGTGCTTATCTCTCACTGTTCCCTCCACATTGAGTTAATAGCAATTGAGGACAATTGCTATCCCACCCTGGGGGTATGATGCCAAGAGGCATATTCCACAGTGGATTCCGTGAGGTTTTGCAGTGGATTTTGTAAAATTATATTTATTTGATGGGGCTCGTACACAAGGTGGATTCCTTGTGCAAAAAGTTGATGTGGGGACGCCTGTCCTTTTCGGATGTCACATTAATTTAATGTGCAAGTGGGTGATTCCA
Source organism: Lygodium microphyllum (assembly GCF_053477565.2). Lineage (NCBI taxonomy): Eukaryota > Viridiplantae > Streptophyta > Polypodiopsida > Schizaeales > Lygodiaceae > Lygodium > Lygodium microphyllum. The sequence continues at coordinate 46,566,291 of NC_141139.1, forward strand.
TAGTGGGTGATTTCACAAAATACATATTTAAATTAATGGATGTTTATGAGTTTAGAGTGTGCACTCGTATTAAATTAAGGTTACACCTTTATCAGTAGCCTGCTGACCAATAGTCATAGAAATGGTCAACATGGTGGATGGCTTGGATGATGATGAGAAAGTTGTATTCTTGGAATCTAATGCCCACTTGAAACCATTTTGTCTAGTGGATGTACTATAGATCAATCAACGGTACTTAGATCCCCACTCAACCCTACCCAGGAGCTAGAATCAACCTAAGACCAAAATTTTAATAATCTAGAAATTCAGAATCTGGACTTCATTGTAGAAGCGGCTCAAGCTATGGCTATAACCAATTCCAAAAATTTGGATGTGCACAAACAAGAGAGAGAATTTAAAGCTCAAATGCATAATGTCGCAAGAGTCAAGGATACTCTCACCACAGTCTACCTTGGTTCAAAAGAAAGAAAGCCAATAAAGATCAATGCTTTCACAACCAACTAGTTGCCCTTACCTAGGATTATTCTGAGATGAAGGGACTCGATTCCTGATTTTACTAGCACCAAATTTTCCTCAAACTGAATGATGTGCTAGTCTGCATGCAAAGATATTAAGTGAATCCCCACATGGCAAAGCTAGTCAAAGAAAAGTTGGTGGACCAACTCCTCCAAGTTGCCTTCATTACTCCAATGGATCGAGCAAAGTGGATCTTGCCCATTGTCATTGTCCCAATAAAAATAAGAAGCTTTGAATCTCCATAGATTATAGGAAGTCGAATGTGATAACCATTCTAGATCTATGTTCCATTTCTTACCTTGACAGAATTCTCAATGAGGTTGTTGGTCATGAGATGTACTCCTTCATGGATGGATTGAGTGGTTACAACTAGGTCAGGCTTACTTCGCATGATCAAACTAGAATCTATTTCATCATGGCATGGGGTGTGTTTGTATGTATAGTAATGTGGTTTGGGTTGAAGAATACCCTAGCTTGGTTTTAATAGGATATGCAAGAAATATTTAGGCCCTACCTGATAGACTTTATGAGGGTATTCTTGGATGACTTCAATACCTTTGGAACGCTCTTGTTCCACTTGCATAATCTTTAGCTATGTTTCACCAAATGCAAGGAAGTTGAACCCCATGAAATGTGTATTTGCAGTGAAAGTTGGTGCCATGTTGGATCACATTGTTTATGGTGATGGCATTGCCATGGATCCCAACAAGGTAGTTTTCATCATGCTGCAGGACCCCATTCTCGATTTCCCAATTGTAGTGCTACAGTTTCCAGGGTAAGTCCATTGGTGCAAATGTCATTCGTGCCTTCTTGCTCATGTAGAAATCCCTCTCAATAAGCTAGCACACACTCCCAAGGTGGCTTTCAACAACTAGTTGAGGCAGTAGACCTCGCATACCGATGTCTCTAACTACTTCTGTCTACTAAGGCTCCAATCCTAATTTTGTCGAATTGGACAAAGCCATTTCACATATTTGTCGATGCATCATATATGGCACCATATAGCGTGCTTATGCAACATGATGACAATGGTTGGTTCTGGCCAATTTTCTATGCCAACAGTTAGCTATCTACCATTGCTGAGAGGAATTACTGTATGACAGAAAGAAAATGCCTTGGCATGATCTATTTCATGAAGAAATTCCACTATTATCTACTTGGCCATTCTTTTATCTTTCATATGGATCACTCTACTTTGGTCTATTTGGTCAAATAGAAAAATGTCTTAGGAAAATTGGCCCAATGGATTCTATTACTCCAAAGATCTGGTTAAATCCCTCTAGGACCAATTCCAATAAGTAGTAGTGGATTTAGTATTCCTACACAGAAGACAATTACCCATCTGGAGAATGGAATGTTCCTCGATCTAGATATGATGTAGGGCTTGTGATCTAGCTTCTAGGAGAAACTACAACATACTTGGGAAGTAGTCCAAAAATTTTGAGCTATCCTCTCGGATCCTTACTCCTAGCTATTGCTTCTACCATGTTCGAAAGATGATTTGGTTGCTGATGCTCAATCCCACCCTTCGACCCAATTCACCGTAATGACTCCTATGCTAGTTGCTACTAACCCCGATGCTATCACATCCTCTTCTTCCACCCCTATAGTCTCTCCCTCCATGAGTAGCTCAGCAAACAACATCACTCACTAGTAGGTTGTAATCTCCATCGCAACCCCTATTCTTCAAGTATGCCATAGAGCTTGGCAAGGCACCAATAACCCCTATTCTTCAAGTATGCCGTAGAGCTTGGCAAGGCACCAATAGCCCCTTCTCCCACTCTGATAGCCACCATAGACATTGTAGCTCGAGAAGAGAAGGCCTCAAACCTCTTCTTATCCCTTGAGTGTAGCCACAAGGAGAAAGGGAGTATGCCTTGTGAATGCCCTTTGCATAGCATGGAACCATTGTAGTATCACCTACAGTTTAGGAAGGCCATCATCAAAGAGGAACTTGTTCCCCTCTTAGTGATGAAGCTCCCTAAGGAAGTGTAATATTTCCACAACAAAATATTAATGAATTTTGACCACCACATGCTCTGTGCAAGAGCAGCTTAAAATAATCTCCCCACGACTAAAAGAACCCTGGGCTAAATGCTCCACCCTCATGTGTTAATAAACTCCATCTGCATTGCGCATAAGAGGCCGTGGCTTGAAGACTGAAAGCCCGCGCGAGAACACCTCTTCTAGAGGAAAAAATGGATAATGGTTAAAGTTATGGAATTTTTTTAAATTAATAATCCCTCCCCTCAGCCGATGCATGGCAGGGGAGAGGAGTTTGAGAGGGACTGGAGCTAAGTGGTGTGGGGAAGCATGAGGGAGGAGACATGCACACAAGCCACGTGTGTGGCTATCTTCCCCCACCCCCCCACCCCCCCACCCCCCCCACCCCCCCCCCCCCCCCCCCCCCACCTATAAGACCTCCCCCTTGGATCTTGGGAGGGAGGCACGAGGAGAGAGAAGGCTGCCGTGCTGCGCTTGTCATCTGAAGCTGCCAACACCGCCCTACTCTGTCGTGGAGTGCCGCTGCTGCCACGCTGCCTCCACTTCTCCATCACCATCATCATTATCATCCCCATCTTCGTCATCGGTGTCTTCATCCACTCAATTACCTTTTTCTCTCTCCATGTAAGCTTCTGATAAGAAGCTTAGAAACTTCTTTAGAAGCTTCCACCAAGGGCTTCCTTAAGCCTTGTTTTCACGTGCCTCCCCGGTTTCAAAAACCGGATTCATAAGCCCCAACTTCTGTGCACATGGGGAGTAGGCAGTTTTTGAGGCTGATTTGCCAAAGCTTGGGGGAAGTTTGGAGATCGCATAAAGGCAAGGACAAATCGTGGAGTCCAAGTCCACTACATCAACGATGGCTCCAAAGCCAAAGACGCGGGGCGCACATGTGGGAGCCTCCAACCCAAGTTTACACATGGACATCTCCGCGAGTCCTCATACCCAGATTTCAAATTGTATTTCTTGCATGAAAGGAATGCGTTTAAGCATGATGGTTCTTAGAAAAATTTAAATGCACTCATCCCTTCGATTTACAATGTTTAGTGCATGCTGATTAATTGAAATTGCTTGCACTCCTGTCAACAAGGGCAGTTGCAATCCCCTTGAATGTATGATGCTTAAATTAGAGATGGATCGTGCTAAGAAGGATAGAGCTTGTCGCATATTGCACTTATGATTTAAATCCATGGACGTGATTCGTATAAAGGTTAATTTGAATGTTGTCCAAGAATTACATGGCATGAAAAGGAAACTATGAACTTGCCTATTGCATGTGAGGATGCGTGCATTTTAAGTCGGATTAATTGCTGTAGAACGGATTAAGTCAACAATAGTCTTATGACATTCGTGATGCATTCTTTTATCGAAGTTGTTTTAGAAAAAGATGCATTTCATGTTGAAGCCTGAATTCAATTGCATTAAAGGAAAGGTTTAGAGGCATAGTTCTTAATGTGAATGTTTGTAGGTTTTATGCGAGTTATCCCCCAAATTGTCAATCATTATGATTTTAGCAAGGAAAAGAAATGGTCCATTGCATTGAAGGAAAAGTCTTGAATTTATTTATTTGCATCTCTTAGGAAAAGTATTTGCATCTCTTCTAAGCGAAGATCATTCTCATCGCAAGACAATTAGATCGTTTTAGGTAAATCACTTGTAATGGCATAACCCTCAAGGAATTCGTAAACGCATAACTAGTTGGTACGACGAACACTTCAGAGTGCTAGGTAGGGTTTACTACGTTAAAAATTTTGCCTAGTATCGCACTTGGGACGCCAAGTCAAGACTTTTGATCCCAAAGATCCTACCCACATTCACGGAATGTTAGGGTTAGTTGGACGCCTATGCAAGAATAATCTCGGGCTTTTACCCTAGGGAAAATTGGCCTAATACTAGACTTTCGATTGAGATTAGAAACCCTAGGGCCAAATGTTATGGGCCTAGTAAGGTTAGGGTTGGGTTGGGTCAAGAGAACTCCCAAACCCTACATCTTGATCAAATGTATTTCTTGACCAAGGAACGCCGTTTGATGGGAGAAATGATCCCATAAGTCAGATGCGACTCCTATGTAACAAGTTGCAATGTCGCATGGCTTTGTGTTTAAATCACAAGATAGATTTGCCACTCCTTGGAACAAGGTTGGTAGGGTTTAGTGCAAGTCTAACTTGCAAGAGAATGAGTAGACATCCTGCTACATCACCCTTCCTTGGGCTGATTTGCCAAGATAAGGAAGTTATGTATTGCCTAGCAAACAATTGACAAATCAAGTTGGGGCGACGAGGTTCCCAAGATTCACTGTCTTAGTTTAAGGAACCTAAGGTGTTTGTTAATTTGGGTTAATAGGGTATAAACCCTAATCCAAGGATAAAAGGGTAAACAAACAAACCCTTGGGGATCTTGCCAAGTTGCGATTGATCTCGGATCGAATGTTGGATGCATTCGGAGAGAAGGATTCACACCTTAGCAGTTGGCCAAATAAACGACCACTGGATTGATTGTGTTTCTACAGTTAGGAGCATTGTTTGTACTTCTTTGCTCAATGAACTAAAGATGGAAAAATAATTAATGCTTCAGGTTGAAGGCCTGGAGGGAGAGGTAGCATCAGTTACCCCCGACTGTCTGCCTGACCCTAACCAAGGGGGTTGTTAGCCGTGTTGGGAATGTGGACCAAACCCGCCATGAGAGATCTCTTCGTGGGCGCTACTTGGAGCAGGAGGTTGCTTGGGTGCCAGAGGGGGCTCTAGCCATAAATCCCTTGCCTCCGGGTCCTGCACAAGAGGCCGACGTGACTCGGGATTGGATCTAGAGGCCCGCATACTAGTCTACGGGTGAAAACTTGGATTAGTAATCCCTGAGGATTGCTGGATTGCCTTTGGGCGGATTATGGATTGCCTTCGGGCGGATTATGGAATAGCCTTCGGGCTGGATTATATGATATATTCCAAAGACTGATAAATAAGATCAATTGTTGAAAAGGAACTTGCTTGACATTGTTTTTCTATGTCAGTGCTAAGATTACGTGAAGGAACCGGTGACTAATTGGCTAATTAAGAAAGCTGTTTTATGCATGTCCAATAAAATGTGGTAGGTAATTAGACAACTAAAGCAACCCTGAGGAAAGTGCGATGGATGTGGCCATGGGTCCATCCTATAGATGGGTGGTCCCGGTTGGCCGGGAACTTTCCTCGAAGGAAATTGACAACAAGGAACGTTGACCTAGAATCTAGAGTACTAGAGTCTTGATATATGCTGTTTTAGGGGAACGGAATGGGACTATGCCTTACGGGCAAAGAGGTCGAGCTTTGCATCCCTCTCGTTTCCCATTCTCCTTGAACCAAGTGCAGCATGAATCCACTTCGACCCTGACGTTTCTACGTAAAGTAGTTCGCCTGGGTTTCGACGCTAGCTACCGTTTTAGGAATTTGACCACTAGGGAAACCCTAATTCAGGTTGGTCCTAAGTGGGAACGTCCGGAATGCTTTTGCTTCATGGCAGACTCAGGAAGACCTAGATCGCAAACCCCGTGACATTCTGTGGGAGGCTCTTTCTGGACTCTCTTCTTGATGGGTTGCTAAGACGTGTCCTACGGGCAAACATGTGGACACGTTACAATTGGTATCAGAGCGAACCAACGAGGAACTAATATTTACAAGAAAACTTAATGAGGTGAAGTAGAGCAAATGTTGCTATTAAGAACATTTCCTTATTTACTTATCAATGCTGACTTGCAGAGTCGTGAAGCATGGAATAGATTCTTGGTGTTCCAGGTTATGTTTATGCCCGCGATGCGTGCCTCGGATTATCGACAGAGGATCGATATGATGAATATCCTAGACCACATCTACAATCCTTCACCCTTGTATGTGGAACGGAGATGGACGGGTGATTCAGGAATCTATTACATAGATGCATACCGATTTATGTACCTTCGAATCAACTTAAAGAGAATCAAGTGGTTGGATGACTTAAAGATCGTGAAGCTGTTCATCTTTGTTGAGGCTCACGCAAATGCAACCCTACATGTTGGCGGTCGAAAGGTCAAGCAGAACACATATGTCTACGAGGAAGTGACCCAAATAATCCCTGTCAACAGAATCAAGGTGTTGGAACGTTATGAGAAGAACGGGTATCAAAGGAAAGGATACCCTAATCTTCCAATGACCTATCGATTCCTGAAAATCCATGACTCCAATCCATACTATTACTTAGTTCCCGTAGCTGAATGTAACACAATCTTATTCTCCCCGAATTGATGTATCAGCTTGTTCCATCTTCCCAAAAAAAATGATTATACTCGAAAGGGCTATGCCCATATGAATGAAATAAGACTTCTTTTTTTTTTCAACGATTGACTTGACTGCGAGTATTGATAAAGAAGTTAAGTGATTAGGTCACTTAGCTAAAAGCTGAATGGGGCATGAAATGTAATGTGAGAAACATTTAGCAAGTTTTTAACGTTAAGAATCTCAATGCCCAGGCACAACCTCAAGTGCAGATTCCTAGTCCGACCCCTACACCAAGTACGGTCGTGATTCAGGAGAAGAAGTTTCTTCTCAAGCAAATGAAGCCACTAGAATTTGATGGTAAGGGAAGGACTGTCCAAACTGATGTCAAGATCTGGATCGAATCAATGGAGGATTACTTCGAAGCAACAGGTACTGCACCCGCTAACCAAGCGATGCTTGCCAAATTGAAGCTTACCGGTGAAGCAAGACTTTGGTGGAAGCAATGGTGCAGAGACAAGGGATCTCGGAAGGGTCAGTTACTTGGGAGAAGCTAAAAAGAGCTGTGCGAGGAAGATATTTACCACCTACCTACCGCATGCAGAAGATGAATGAGTTCTATGAGCTGAAACAGCTTGGTTTATCTCTTGATGCATACTATTCAAAGTTCGTCTCTCTTTTGAAGTATGCGCCACAAATGGATATGACACAACAGGTGTCAAAGTTTTGTGCTGGATTAAAACCACCTATAAATACCCGCCTCGAATCAATGCGCCCAACAGACCTTCAGGATGCGCTTATTCGAGCTGCACCCATAATACAGGAGGTGTAGTCGAGGCCAAGAAATAAGAAGACTTGGTCTTATAAGGATCAGAACAAAGGAGTGTATAGGTCCCAGATGAAGAGAGCTCAAGGTCAAAATCAGGGACAAAGGAAGAAAGCTAGAACCAACATTGTAAACAATTTTGTGCCGACCCAAGGTAATGGCCGCAACCTCCGTTGCTTCCATTGCAACCAGCCTGGTCAATTCAAAAGGCAATGTCCCAAGCTTGGTAGAGGACAACATCAAGGACCAGTCCAAGGAACCATCCGTGGCCAAGGAGCCGCCACCCGGGGCAGAGGAAAAACTGCCTGTGTTGCCAATAGGGAGATGTGAGATGAAGAAGACCTAACCATGGAAGTAGACTTTGAGAGGGCAACAGTCCATGCCACCCTTCACGAGAAAGGCCCGAATCGCTAATTTTCGGTGATTCAAACACCATCGGATTATCAAGGTAAAGGCTTCAAAACCTTGATTGATTGTGGCAGTACGCATTCCTTTATTTCACCAGCTTGTGCAAGAGGACTAGGAATAGCCACAATAGATGCACCTACCTTACTTGTGGAATTAGCAAATGGTCATGAGGTCACTTGTACCAGGCAAACTGCTAAGGTGAAATTCCTACTAGGTGGAAAGTCGACTTCGGTCAGATTCAAGGTTATGAACCTAGGTATCCATGAGTGTTTGCTTGGAATGGATTGGCTTAAACCTAATGACGCCCACATTCACTGTGGAAAGGGCCAAGTTTCCTTTCGAAATTCTGAAGGGGAATTAGTCACAACTCAAGGAGAGGCTGGAAAGCCAAAAATTCAACTGGCCAAAGCATCTCAGATAATAAAAGGAGTTAGAAAGGGGCTGTCTGTCTATGTGATTAAGCTAAATAAGCTAGATCAGAATCAGGAGTCTAGGGAAGAACCTTCATGGCTAAAGGAGTACGCAGACGTATTTTCTCAAGAGCTGATGGAACTTCCTCCTCAAAGGGAAGTTGATCATGAAATCAAGCTAGCGCTAGGAGCTTCACTAGGCCATATAGAATGTCCATCCCAGAAGCGATTGAACTGAAGGAGCAACTCAAGTAGCTATTAGACCAAGGCTACATCCATCCCAACAGTTCGCCATGGGGAGCTCCAGTGCTGTTCCAGAAGAAGAAAGATGGAACGCTTCGGCTATGTATTGATTATAGAGGGTTGAATCAATCAACCATTAAGAATAAATACCCCATTCCAAGAATAGATGAACTTCTTGACCGTCTTCAAGGTGCGAAGATCTTCTCCAAGATTGATCTCAGGTCTGGATACTATCAGATAAGGATCGAGGAAGAAGATATCCCAAAGACGGCATTCAGCACAAGATATGGACACTTTGAGTTCTTGGTCATGTTATTCAGGCTGACTTTTTCACCTGCTACCTTCAATAGGTTAATGCAAGATATCTTTAGACCATATCTTGATGACTTCGTACTCGTCTTCTTCGACCATACCTTAGTCTACTCCAAATAGGAAGAAGATCATGAACCCCAGCTTCGCATCATCCTTGAAACAATGAGGGTACACAAGTTTTATGCCAAAAAGAAGAAGTGTGTGTTTTTCAAACGACAGACTGAATATCTAGGATTCATAGTATCAGCTGAAGGAATTTCAATAGACCCGGCCAAGGTCAGAGACGTTCTGGAGTGGCCAACACCAACAGCTGTCAAAGAAATATGCAGTTTTCTTGGATTGACAGGATGGTACAAGGTCTTTATCAAAGACTATGCCTTGATTGCAGCGCCTCTCTGATGGATCTATTGAAGAAGCAAACGTCAATTGTATGGTCAACTGCTGAACAATCCAGCTTTGACAAACTAAAGCAAAGCTTGGTATCAACACCTGTCCTAAAACTTCCAGATCTTAGCAAGGAGTTTGAATTAATAACTGATGCTAGCACACTTGCCTTAGGATGTGTGCTTATGCAAGAAGGTCATCCTGTAGCATACTCTTCAAGAAAACTGAAGAACCATGAGAGGAATTATGCTACCCATGATCTGGAGCTGTTAGCTATCATCCATGCTCTCAAGCTTTGGAGACACTATTTGCTGGGTAACAAGTTTATCTTAGTGACGGATCATAAAAGTCTTAAATGGATCTTTACCCAAAATGAGCTCAACATGAGGCAACGTCGATGGATTGAAGTGCTGGAGGAGTATGATTTTGAAATCAAATACCTACCTGGAAAGGAGAATATAGTTGCCGATGCACTTAGTCGCAAGGCATTTTTGAATTCCCTGATTTTGCAAGATCCATCAACAACTAGATCTCTAGCCACAAAGGTATCCATGCCAAACAACCCAATTCTCAAGCTAGCTAAAGAAGAGGCATGCCATGATCCAACCTATCAGAAATTACTAAGGGAGATCCCTATCAAGGATCAAGACCCGAAGCTACAGGCAAAGTATCTAGAATTCTCTTTCAATAGTGGACTTATCTACTATAGAACGAGATTATGTATACCGGCAAGCCAGTCACTCAAGCAAAAGATACTTTGGGAAGCTCATGACTCCTCTTTCTCAGGACATCTTGGCTATGCCAAGACCCTCAATGCAGGCAGAAAGAGCTATTATTGGGAGAGGCTTAAAGGTGGCGTTCTCAAATATGTCACTGAATGTTTGTCTTGTCAACGGATTAAAGCCGAACACGTCAAAATGCCAGGGAAGTTGCAACCAGTTGACATTCCCCAAATGAAATGGGAATTCATCAGTATGGACATTGTTGTTGGCCTGCCCCAAGTTTAGGGAGGATACAACTCCATTATGGTTGTAGTTGATATGCTTAGCAAAGTTGCACATCTTATCCCTGTTAAGACAAGCTATAAAGCCTTAGACATTGCAAGGTTATTTATCAAAGAGATATTCAAACTGCATGGATTACCCAGAAGAATCATTAGTGATCCAAAAATATGGTCAAATGGAGCGAGTCAACCAAGTTATTGAGGATATGCTAAGGGCACACTACTACCGTGAACCCAAAAGGTGGATTCAATATTTGTCACTGGTTGAGTTTGCCTACAATGCTTCCTACCAACAAAGCATTTAGATGACCCCTTTTCAAGCATTGTATGGGCACGATTGTTGCAGTCCTTTAAACTTTTCGGATCCAACCTTGAGGGTTGAAGCCTCAAAGCAGATCCTGGAAGATATGGATGACCAAATCAAGTCAATAAGATAAGACATCCAAGCTGCCAAGGACAGGCAGAAGGCATATGCGGATTTGAAACGTCAAGATGGATCCTTCGTTGAAGGAGATATGGTCTTCATTCGTGTACATCCAAAGAAGAGTTCCCTATCCTTGGGTGAATATAAAAAGCTAAGTCCAATGTATTGTGGACCCTACAAGATCCTCAAGTGCCTAGGACCTAATGCTTATAGACTTCAACTCCCTGAGAACCTAAAAGTTCATAATGTATTCCATATCAGTCTACTGAAGAAGTATGTACCCAACCCTAGTCACGTGCTTGATGATCAACAAGTTGTAATGCCTAGCCAAGGAGTCCTTGAGCTACGGCCTGACAGGATCTTAGATGTTAGGGAGAGGCATTTGAGATTCAGGACCTTGAGAGAATATCTCGTCCAGTGGAAAGATTATCCCGAAGAGGATACCACTTGGATAGATGAAAGTACTCTCAACTAACAATACCCCTGGTTCTTCTCGAGATGAGGACATCTCGATTCCTCTAGGGGGGAGAGAATGTAATATTTTCGCACGAAATATTAATGAATTTTGACCACTACATGCTTCGCGCAAGAGCAGCTTAAAATAATCTCCCCGCGACTAGAAGAACCCTGGGCTAAATGCTCCACCCTCACGTGTTAATAAACTCCACCCGCATTGCGCATAAGAGGCCGTGGCTTGGAGACTGAAAGCCTGCGTGAGAACGCCTCTTCTAGAGGGAAAAATGGATAATGGTTAAAGTTATGGATTTTTTTTAAAATTAATAATCCCTCTCCTCAGCCGATGCATGGCAGGGGAGAGGAGTGTGAAAGGGATTGGAGCTAAGTGGTGTGGGGAAGCATGAGGGAGGAGGCAAGCACACAAGCCACGTGTATGGCTATCCCATCCCCCCCCCCCCCCCCCCCCCCCCCCCACCTATAAGACCTTCCCCTTGGATCTTGGGAGGGAGGCACGAGGAGAGAGAAGGCTGCCGTGCTGTGCCTGTTGTCTAAAGCTACCAACACCGCCCTGCTCTGTCGTGGAGTGCCGCTGCTGCCACGCCGCCTCCACTTCTCCATCACCATCATCATTATCATCCCCATCTTCGTCGTCGGCGTCTTTATCCACTCAATTACCTTTTTCTCTCTCCACGTAAGCTTCTGATAAGAAGCTTAGAAGCTTCTTTGGAAGCTTCCACCAAAGCCTTGTTTTCACGTGCCTCCCCGGTTTCAGAAACCGGATTCGTAAGCCCCAACTTCTGCATGCACGGGGAGTAGTTAGTTTTTGAGGCTAATTTGCCAAAGCTTGGGGGAAGTTCGGAGATCGCATAAAGGCAAGGACAAATTGTGGAGTCCAAGTCCACTACATCAACGATGGCTCCAAAGCCAAAGACGCGAGGCGCACACGCGAGAGCCTCCAACCCAAGTTTACACGTGGACATCGCTGTGAGTCCTCATGCCCAGGTTCCAAATTGTATTTCTTGCATGAAAGGAATGCCATTAAGCACGATGGTTCTTAGAAAAATTTAAATGCACTCATCCCTTCGATTTACAATGTTTAGTGCATGCCAATTAATTGAAATTGCTTGCACTCCCGTCAACAAGGGCAGTTGCAATCCCCTTGAATGTATGATGCTTAAATTAGGGATGGATCGTGCTAAGAAGGATAGAGCTTGTCGCATGTTGCACTTATGATTTAAATCCATGGACGTGATTCGTATAAAGGTTAATTTGAATGTTGTCCAAGAATTGCATGGCATGAAAAGGAAACCATGAACTTGCATGTTGCATGCGAGGATGCGTGCATTTTAAGATTAATTGCCATAGAACGGATTAAGTCAACAATAGTCTTATGACATTCGTCATGCATGAACTTCTTTTATCGAAGTTGTTTTAGAAAAAGATGCATTTCATGTTAAAGCCTGAATTCAATTGCATTAAACGAAAGGTTTAGAGGCATAGTTCTTAATGTAAATCTATGTAGGTTTTATGCGAGTTATCCCCCAAATTGTCAATCATTATGATTTTAGCAAGGAAAAGAAATGGTCCATTGCAAACCCTATAGTTGCATTGAAGGAAAAGTCTATGATTCGCATGCTTACATGGAATGTTGTATCTTGAATTTATTTATTTGCATCTCTTAGGAAAAGTATTTTCATCTCTTCTAAGCGAAGATCATTCTCGTCGTCGCAAGACGATTAGATTGTTTTAGGTAAATCGCTTGTAATAGATAGCTAAAGAATGCCTATTGAGGAAAGCAGGTGGACGGAACCGTCGACGGGTCTGTCCTACAGTAGGGTGGTCCCCAGAGAACTGGGAGGCTTCTCACAAGGCTTTATCGGTGACCGACCCTTAGAAATTGTTAGGATAGACCCCGATTCATGTCGTTTTAGGGAATGGGAATGGGACTATGCTCTACCAGCAGAGAGATCGAGCAGCGCATCCCTCTCATTTTCCATTCTCTTTGAACCAAGTGCGGTATGGGTCAACTTCAACTTGGGTATCTTTTTGTAAAGTAGGATGTTTAGGACCCGACACTAGAATGTTGTCATGAGACCTTGGCCACTAGGAGCCAGATTTCAGGTCGATCCTAGTGGGTTTGACTGCGAGCATTCCATTGCGAGGTGGATTCGGGAAACCCTAGATGACAAACTTTGAAACATTCCATGGGAGTGTTGAGCAACGATGCTTTAATTCGTTTCTCAATGGAGCACTAAAACGTGCTTAGACAGCTGATAGGCAGACATATCATAATTGGTATCAGAGTGAAACTTCGTAATGATGCCTGATTGATTAATGTAAGGTTCGTAGGCATAGTCTAAACAGAGTAACCTAAGTGGTATGACTTGTTTGTCAAGTACCTTCTGCACCCACGAATGCTGACATGTAAGTGAAGAAATTTCTTCTCAAGCAAATTAAGGCACCCGAGTTTGATGGAGAAGAAATAGACGTCGTAGCCGAGGCGGAGATATGGATTAAGTCAATGGATGATTATTTCTATGCTTCGAGAATTGCCGCTACTAACCAAGCAATGATAGCCAAAACTTAAGTTAGTTGTCTAGACTCGAATATATCAAATACAATACGTTGTTGTTCCAAAAGACTACATGCTTATGAGTGATCAGAGTAGCGCAGCGAAAGCGTAGGTTCCAAAATGATACCCCCGATTTCTCTCAAGATGAGGACATCTTGATTTCTCTAAGGAGAGGAGGATGTAATATTTCCACGCAATTAAAAGTTAGTTGGTTAGTTTAAACTTTAGTTAATCAATTAATAAGCTAGTAAGATTACTAACTAAGGACTAACTAAAGTAAAAACTAACTAACGTTAATAATTAATAATTTTTTATTTAATTAAAATATATGTTTTTTAAAAAACAAGAGTCGTAAATCTGATATTTTTCTCAGATTGACAAGGATCGTAGCCACCGTTCATAGAAGTTACAACGTGAACGAGACTTATAAGCCATATTAATCACTAGTGTTAATGTGCATAGTATGGATAGTCTAAAAATATTATATTTTTGGGCTAAAATTAGAATATTTTAGATATTGTCTTAAAAAGATATGGAGATTTTTAGAACTGGATGTCATTTAAAAAAAAAGGTAAGTGATATTTTAGTTAGTTTTGAAGATTTTATGAAAAGAAAATTAAAAAAATAGAGAGATTGGCAGAATCGCACACGCCGCGATCACAGTCTATAGGCAGTGAATAGCACTTCGAACAGGGAGAAAAAAAAGGAGTGATTGAAAGATTTCTAATCAAGTGTCCTGGGGTTTTATCCCTTTTTTCAGAGCCAATGGAACTATCAGATTTATGATTTGAGTATCAGATCACTAATTTTTCCAAGATCCCCTCCACAAAGAGCTCTTTTTCTTAGTCATAGCCCCTCTTCTCTAATTCACTATAAATATGAGGCATGGGAGGCACCAAGAAGCACAAGGAGACCCTGAGAGAGAGAGAGAGAGAGAGAGAGAGAGAGAGAGAGAGAGAGAGAGAGAGAGAGAGAGAGAGAGAGAGAGAGAGAGAGAGAGACCCCAAGAGGCTGCAAGGGACAGAGTTAACTCAATTCCCCCTATCCTGATCTTCGCCATCTTCTCTTACTCTCTTCCATCTCAAAATCCATTCCTTCCTTATCTCTCAAATATACTTGCGGATGATGGCCCCCAAGTGAAGAACATCGCATGCGAATGGCAATCCTACAACCAACAACGAAGATTTGGGCGAAGGCATCACTGTCAATCTAATTGCGGTACCGATCGTAAGTAATGTATTTCCAAATTGATAGATGCTTGCTTTGATTCTCGTATGAGATACGTTAGGCCCCATACTATGATGCACGAGTATAGGTCATTGGAAATGATAACTTTCATCTCACATATTTGAAAGCTTGCAAAGTGCATGTATTAAGGGAAGTTAATGGCACCTAGTTGCATATGGCTTATTCGTTGATAGAGCAATTACAAGGAAGAATCGGTCAAGGGTTATGAATGGCAAATCATAAAAAATAATGACATTAAAAATTGTGCATACAAATGTTAAGTAAATTTTACATAGAATCACTCTTTGATCCTAAGGGGGAGAGCAAATATGAGATGGAAATGTTATCGCATCATCTATTCTTACATTGTTTGGGAAGAATACAATTGGTTTTGTTGGTTGATCGAACATCCTAAATACTTTTACATTCAATTGGTTGTTGGTTTGTTGTTTGGATGAGTATTCAAAGTGCTTGTGATTTATGGTAAATGCATGGCGAGGGTCTATGATGACAAGTTGCCATGGGAATAAGATAATATTTTCTTGAAAAAATGATATTAGGACTAAATGCTTTGTTTGTGCTTGATTCTTAACTGGATTAATTAAGGAATGATATTTTGCACGGGTGGATCATCTCCAAGATTGCATTGCGGATCAACATGAGAAGGGCACTGCTCTATTCATGGGCCGAAGGTCTAGTGATAAAAAGGCCAACCATGGGAATGATGTTTCACTCCTAGATAGCTTGCGGGTCAGTTGGAGCTTTGGACACCCCTTGCTAGGTCTAGAATGGAGTTGAAGACCTCCGTGGCCTCCAATGTCTGGGCATGTTGGGAGATCCTATTCTAGATAAAGGATAGAATTTGTGGTGCCATGTGATTTGGACCAGTTACTTCTGCTGTGGGCAATACATAATTTATCATGTATGGGCTAGAGACAAAGATTAACTTGAAGATAAGTTAAGGAACTTGTTTGAACTTGTTTGTCAATAGATTGCTTGCTCTGTATTCATGTTTGTACTGTAAATTATGCAAACGAACCCCGTTCCCTAAAAGGCTTAATTAAAGAAGCTGATTTTAAATGTCACATATAAATGTGATAGGACCTAATTAGATAACTAAAGAATGACTATTGAGAGAAGCAGGTAGGCGGAACCCCCGACGGGTCTGTCATACGATAGGATGGTCCTAGAGAACTAGGAGGCTTCTCACAAGGTTTTATCGATGACTAACCCTTAGAAATTGTTAGGATAGAAACCCGATTCATGTCGTTTTAGGGGACCAAAATGGGAGGTTGAGCAGTGCATCGCTCTCATTTCCCATTCTCTTTGAACCAAGTGCGGTATGGGTCAGCTTTGGCTTGGGTATCTCTGCATAAAATAGGATATCCAGGACCCGCTGTTAGAATGTTGTTAGGAGTCCTTGGCCACTAGGAGCCCAAATTTCAAGTCGATCCTAGTGGGTTCGACCATGAATGTTCTGTTGCGAGGTGGATTTAGAAAACCCTATGTGACAAACCCCGAAACATTCCATGGGAGTGTCGAGCAGCGATGCTTAGATTCGTTTCTCGATGGACCACTAAAACGTGCTTGGACAGCTGATAGGCGGACATGTCACAACTTTTCCTCAGTATTTACTCCATTTTTCCCTAGTCCATAATTGTGTGCACTTATATCTTGAACCATCTTACTTATTGTGTGAGAACTATGTTTTATAGCTTTGATAATATACCCTTAATAAGGTAAGGTTAAGAGAAGCTTTGAATTGTATGTCATTTTGTTCATCTCGATCATCACCATGATTACATGAGGTGATGGAATGTTGTTGTATTGCTTCCATATGGGTCACCTATGCTAGGGAAAGGTAGAGAAATGACCATTGGTCAAAATCAATGGAGAATGATTAAGGAGTTGCTTACACCTTGCTTTATTTAAATGAGCATCGTGATGATGATAAGGGGAGAAATGATGATATAGATCATCATAAATGTACTGGTGATAGTCTTTTGCTTGATGGTGATGATGATGCTTCACATTGCTTCTATCCCTCTTCCTAGATTGCATGAGACCCCCTCCCTCTTCTTCACACCATTTCTTGCCTCCCCCTTCTCAAAGACCTCTCCCCTCATTACATTTTTATTATTCTTGATTTAAAGTTTTTCAAAAAACCTTAAAAGGGCCAACCTTAACCCCTCTTGAAAATTACTTATGCATTGTCGTAGAAGTTTGACTCTCTCTAGTCCATTTCGATGTTCTCATATATAAGATGTAATGCAAAATCACTATATGTACTGCTCTACTTGTAATCATCCTTGATGATCATGGCTACATATCTCATGTTTGTCATCCGACTCATTTCCTCTACTTATACATTTTCAAAATTTTCCGTCTCTTCATACTAATAGCAACTCATGTATCTATGTGTCATATCCAACATATTCTAAACCATGCATGGCACTATGAGGAAGCCTATAAGGACTCATTTGGATTTGTTTCTAACCCATTTTGATGTTCTCACACGTAAGATATCATGAAAAATACCATCTCTACTACTCTACTTGTAATCATCCTTGATGATCATGGGTAGATATCTCATTTTTTTCATCCAATTCATTTCCTCTACTTCTACATTTTCAAAATTTTCTATCTCTTCATATTAATGTAATTTCCCTCTAACCTTGTAAAATACTAATGGCAACTCATGTATCTATAAGTGTCCTATCCAACCATATTCTAAACCATACATACCTTTATGTAGAAGCCTATAAGGACTCATTTGGATTTGTTTCTAGCCCATTTTGATGTTCTCATATGTAAGATCTAGTGAAAAATAACCGTCTCTACTGCTCTACTTGTAAAATCATCCTTGATGATCATGGGTAGATATCTCTTTTTTTTCATCCAACTTGTTTCCTTTACTTCTTCATTTTCAAAAATTTCCATCTCTATAATTTCCCTCCACCCTTGTAAAATACTAATAGCAGCTCATGTATCTATAAGTGTCATATCCAACCATATTCTAAACCATGCATGGCTTTATGTAGAAGCTTCTAAGAACTCATTTGGATTTGTCTATGTATTCTCTATGCAAGAAAGTGTCTAGTTATTATCTAGGTTGCACACTCAAATGCCCAAATTTTATCAAACAAGGTATCACAAAAGCCTTTAGTGAGCTCAAGAAACATTTCAAAGTGATGGTTTTGATACTTGCCTGCTTACATTGGATATCCACATTGATGACCCCCTACACCAACTCAATAGATTCTAATTATTTCTAAGTATCTAGAATTATCAAATTCTTCCTACAAAAGTTGATCCAAGGACATCTCCCTTTCTTTTGCTTGGTGCATTATTATTAATGATCTTCAACAACACTATACTATTGATGTGTATACTATTTTCTTTTGGCAATGGTTCTAGTATTTTATCCTTTAAGAAGATCTATCAAGTCCACTCTTTCCCATATGGAAACTCATTCAAGCCATAATTTTTCTTTTGTTGGACTACATTGGCATACTCTCCTAAGATAACAACTACAACACATCTACATTAAATTGATTTATAAAATATAGCAACAATGTGACAGCTGTATACAAATTAGTTAAGGAAATTTTTAAATTTTAGCAAGGTTTTAGGGGTTGTCATTCTTCCTCTTCCCCACTTAATTGCAAAGGGTCCTTGCAAGCACCACAAATATCATGGACATCACTACCATGAGGATTGCTATGCATCTTCAAAAATAGATATACTCTCCTCTACTTAATCGCAAAGCATCCTCGCAAGCAAAGCTAAGGATATATAAATTAGCACAAAGAATACTAATAGACACTAAAAAGATATCAAATTCATATTGATGCTTGGTTAGTATAGTAGGACATTAAGTTTGTAAAGAAAAAAAATATTTTAAGTTGTTTAAAGACTTGTGCAATCTAACTTTCCCCTTACTTACTCTCTGCATTTTAATGTATGACATGGCTTCATGCAATGCATAAAGCACACCAACTAGAAAGCACTTTAAAGCCACTAAGCAACTATAATCTCTCTAGACAACAAAATGCCACACTAATTTTCTACTATAAATATTGCTTCTGAAATAACATCACCGGTAAGGATGATGTCTATCAAAGAATCCATATAAGGCAACTAACACTATTACCAAATAGATTTCCTATGGTTTAATAGCCAACCCTCCATGTCCTACTAGAACAATGAGTCAATGGTCCCTAATACTAATGTTATTTGTAAATCTTATTTATTGGTTTTTTTAATCAAATGAGTATAGATATTTATTCTCCATCGAAAAGGTCACACCCCAAAGAGATGCAAAGCATTGGGCATAGGGCACCCATTCATAAATCCCTACAGCCTATTACGACTCAGAGAGGCGATGGTTATCTTCTTTTGTTCTTATTTATTTATTTCTCTCTTTCTTTCTTTATGTTTGTTTATTATGTAGTGTTTTTTTAAAATAATAAGCATGTACACTCTAGTGATGTTCAATGATTTTGTTTTAGTGTTTTTTTAAAAAGGTGCTTAATTTAGAGAAAAACAATCAAAATACTAGGAATTCATCACTCAATTAAGAATTCAAACATCTCAACTTAATAGTCTCGCTCAAGAAATCTAATCTAGCACGTGATATCAGTCACCTTACCTAGGTAAATGGAATATAAAATACTCATCAAGTCAACATCTTCCATCCACACTACTCCTAGTCATTCTGCAAAGAAAAACCTTGATGTTCAAGTATCCCACATCGCTAAGAAAGTGACACTAATCTGGGATTAAGCTCCATTGATTTTCCAATCTGTTACATATACACTAGATATCCACCAAGTTATACACACATAGACCACCCCCTAAATTTCACAACCTAGTACTAATGTCCTTGCGAGTGGAGTCTTCTACCTATTTAATCCTTTTGTTTATATATTTTTGTATTTTTAAATGATTATTTTAAGATGTATTTTTTAAGGCTCTAAAATTTTCAAACAACTTAGATTGACATTTTTCTTTTTGTTGTAATTCAAAAGAGGAATGATAGAGAGGTTAAGCACGAAACAACTTGTTGATATATGTTGGCTTTGTAACTCCAAAAAATATCTAATATAAGCTTTCACCAATGTTCTAGACCAAAAACCATAATGATCATGCACATAAATCATGCAATAACCATCACATCATTAATAGGGGTTAGATTAAACAATATCAAAATTACCAGTGGATTAGTAAGTGTAGTACTTTATTGGCACAATCTCTAACATACTTGACATACTATTGCTCTTTAACCCTACTAATGTCTTCTAGCATTATGTATCTTCGCTTCAATTGTATCACCCTTCAAAAAGGATCTATTGAGCAACTTAAATATCACTAGCCCTTAGTAGCAAAAGGATTACCATGATTGCATATGCAACAAACTATCTAACTAACACCTAGTGTGCTAAACACATGCATGTGCAATACTAAACAACTAGTAGAACTATGCATTTTTTATAGTACAACTAAGCCTAAATAGGCTAAATCCTATGACTTCTCATTTTTTAACTAAACCATGTGATCCTCCATTTAGAAAGAGGTCTAACTAGATAGCTCAAGGATATCTAAACTTTTGTCTCATCAACATTATCTTTAGTAGCCTAAAAGGTACCCCAAAAAAACTCTAGTAAGTTGAGTTCCTCTAGTTCCATAACAAAATCATACTCATTATCACTCCAATAACTAATGGCGTCATAATATTCACTAATGTCTAATGAGATGAGGAGTCATAATCAGATGCATCAATAGAGATCCCCATCATATCATGGATTAGGGCTACATAACTATCTCCTCAAAATATAGTGTGGGTGCCCCTAGAAGACAACCTAATGTATGATCCTCAATTGCATCCATGTAATCACAAATGTAAGCCCAATATAAATATTTATTGTCTAAGCAAATATCCAATTAGGATAGAATAAGGTAGTACACAATAGCTTGATATCTAGCAGACTCCTACTACCCTAATCTGGGCAACACCACACCAAGATAAAAATACACTATCATACTCATGGCATTGGTAAGTATACCCTATAGCATACTACATGGTAGCGGTACCATATTGTCAAACATAAGTTTGACATTGCCAACATAGCATCTGTACATGCACATATACCTGCATGGCCTACAATTAAATTGTGGATGAAACTACAAACCAAAAAAAAATAAGTGGTTCTATAGGCCCAAAGTGCCTCATAAAGATAGTTATCCCAATCTCATCTATGAGAAGTAGCCATTTTAGTTAAAACACCATAAATATTTCAATTGGTCACTCTTAACTGGCTATTAACTTTATGATAGGCATTGATTTGTGATGCTTAACCTTTTAAAATTTTATCAACTTGCTAATCAAACCATTTAAGAAGTGCCAACCTCAATCACTTACTAATTCCAATGGGCAAATAGAATCTTTAATAATATTCTCATACATGAATTTAGCCACCTCAATAGCCTTATCTATCTTCAGTGCTTTTACCTCCATCCACCTAGTTATATACTTAGTACAAACTAAGATATATCAATTACATCGATCTCTTATTGTTAAATCAATTGGACCCACAAAGTCAATTTTCCACTTCTGAAAAGGTGCTAACACCAATACAGGCATGAAAGGTGTAGCAAAGCTTTTAGAAGGTTGACCAATCCTTTGATATATGTCATATTTTCTACAATAGTAAGAAACATCTTTAAATAAGGTAGCCCACCAAGAACTAGCTAACAAGACTTTTCTTACTGTTAATTCACCAATGAAATAGCCACCACAAGGTTTATCATGTAACACCCTTAGAATTACATAATTAAAGAATAAGTACAATCACGTACTTATGAATTTCCCATTCATCCTTGCATCCTAGAAAGTCATGTCATGCAATTGAGCATCAAGAGTTCAATCTATCTACACTTTTGCTCAGCATTCACCCCATATTTTCCCAATCCATATTGCTTTACACTTCAAACTTGAGTCATCTCACTCATTGCACAAGAACTAGGTTTTAGAACTTTGATAATATAGCCTTAATAATGTAAGGTTAAGATAAGCTTTGAATTTTTGCAATATTATTCATTTTGATCATCACCATGATTACATGAGGTGATAGAATGTTGTTGTATTGTTTAATAGATTGTCACCTATGCCACTTGAAAGTAGAGAAAGGATCATTGAGCAAAATCAATGGAGAATGATCAAGGAGTAGGTTACACCTTGCTTCATTGGAATGAGCATGGCAATGATGAAAAGGGGAGAAATGATAATGTAGAACATCATAAATGTATTGTTGATTACCTTTTGCTTGATGGCATTGATGATGATTCACTTTGCTCCTATCCCTCTTCACAGATCACATAGTGCCCCTTCCATCTTCTTCATGTCATTTCTTGCTTCCCTTCTCAATGGCCTCTCCCTCATGTTGTTTTCCTTCTTCTTGATTTATTTATTTTTTAAACCTTAAAAAGTTAGACCTTACCCCCTCTTGAAAATTGCTTATGCACTATCTTAGAAGTTTAACTCTCTCTATCCCATCTTGATGTTCTTATATGTAAGATGTTGTGCAAAATCACCATCTTTATTGCTCTACTTGTAATCATCCATGATGATCATGGTGGTTACATATCTTATATTTGTCATTCAACTCATTTTCTCTTCTTCTACCCTTTCAAAAATTTACATCACTTCATTCTAATGTAATTTCCCTCTAACCTTATGTAAAATACTAATAGCAACTCTTGTATCTATAAATGTCATATCGAACCATATTCTAACCATGCATGGATTTATGTAGAATCTTATAAGGACTCATTTGGATTTGTCTACATATTCTCTATACAAGAGTGTGTCGAGTTATTATCTCAGTCAGACACTTGGATGCCCAAATTTTATCAGACAAGGCATCACAAACCCATCATAAAAACCTCTAGTGAGTCAAGGAATCTTTCAAAGTGCTGGGTTTGGTATTTTTCCACTTACATTGGTTAAACACATTGATGACACCCCCTTTACACCAACTCAATATGGATTCTAATTATTTTTAAGCATCTAGAATTATGAAATTCTTCCTACACAAGTCGATCCAAGGGCATCTCACTTTCTTTTTGCTTGGTGCACTATTATTATCAATTATCTTCAACAAGCTTATACTATTGATATGTAAACTAGGATTTTTCCCTCCAAGGAAATCTATTTGAATCCATCTCTATTCTTCCTCATGCTAAACTCATTCAAGCTATACTTTTCAATTTACTAAATTGTATCAATGTACTCTCCGAAGACAACAACCACAATGCATCTGCATTAAATTGATTCAAAAAATATAGCAACAATGTGCCAAGTGTGTACAAATTGGTTTAAAAATTTTGCAATTTTGAGCAAAGTTTTTTATATTACCAAGGGAAAGAGTGGCTATAATGCCAAGGAAGCCCATGTTTGGAACTAGATGTTGGGGTTATCCTTAGGTTCGTAACATATATTTTATTTGTCATACCCATGAGAAACCATCAACTTATGAGGATTTAGATTCTAACTAGTTCTAGAGAGAGAAATTTTATAAATTAATACATTGATTAATTGTAAGTAAATTATGAGTACACAACATTTGTATATCATATTGCATTAATAAAGGGAACCTTATTGCTTTTGTAAGAACTATGAGATGTTCTTAAGCTTAATAAGTGGATTATTTTGACAAGCAAATGAGGAGGTCCTCAAGAAGTCTTGGGTTCAAAACCTCATAAAGACCTAGGAAGTCAACTTAGGCTGTTGAAATGGCTTGAAGAGCTTAAGTTAGTATGACTTTCTATAAGACCATCTGAGGAGTGCCCCATGCAAGGATGTTGATCATGCCTATAATGGATTTATGGTATGTGGAATAGTGTCCTAGACTACTTGTCAATCCTCAAACATAGAATTCTCAAGAGCATCCACCCTAAAACAAGCCTGTCCTTAGGCTACTTATATATAATGACATGGAGAATCTCTCATATTTTCTTCACAAGTAATCCAATTCACATTGGAAAAGTGGATCTTGGGAGAATTCAATGAATGAAGAACTAAAGCTAGTTCATTACTTCTTGCTCAAAAGATACAGAACTAATGATAGTATAACCAATAATAAAAAGGCAATGATCTTGCATCCTTGGGTATACAAAAAAATCACTCAAGTCATGTCCCTTAACTATATTATGGTGCATGGGAGACACAATCAAAGCAGATATGTCATCAGGGCATGCCGTACTTTGCCTAAAGCTTATAGGGCATTAGAAATGATGGATAAACCTTTGACTTTTGTAATTGTGCCACTGCACAAAATCCATTATTAAAATCCTATTGTATTTGGATATCCCTCCTTTTTTACATAATTAAAACCATATTTCATTGTTGCTAGTGTGCTATGTAAGAGAGGAAGCATTGATATTCTTAGAAGTTTAAAACAATTGACTTGTGTATTAACGAGAACCACTAATGCTTGTGAATGGATAGTACCTTCAAGGAGCTCCAAGATAAGAAATTCCTTTTAAAGCAAATCTCGCCATCCAAATTTAATGGAGAAGGATCCAAAGCAAAGCAAGACATGAAAGCTTAGATCAATGCCATGAATGATTATTTTGAGGCTGTTAGAGCTCATTCACCCATCGTGGCAATGGATTTTTCAGTGATGTGATGTCAGGTTGGTGAACTTTCTCTTCATTATCCAAAGATGATTCTTTCTCCTCCTTAAGGATAGGGGTAGCTCTTGGGATAGGTTCATAGTGGACTACTTCTTTACTACATGATAAAGTGGAAGAACTTGCCTTCTCCTCCTCCACTGTATGTGGTTGCTCCTTGAACACCATATCACTACTGCTCGCTATGATCTTCTTTGCCTCTTGGTCATACAACTTGTAAGTTTTTTCTCATCACTATAACCGAAGAAGATACATTTTCTTACCAGTGTAAGCCTCATGAGGTGTTTTTCCCTTGAGAGCCTTTTGTTGAGACATAGGCATGTGAACCCTATGTATGGAAGGGTGGATAAGGGTAGCTCAATGTGAATGAACTAGAGGCTAGGGGAAAACCCTAACCCTAGCCATCCAAAGGCTACTTAAACAACCTAGAGGTCACTATCAAGGAAGAGGAGAGTATACTAGTTGTACTTGTGAGCAACTCATTAAGCAAGATCTTCTTCATGCACTTGAGCTCTCTCTCTCCCTCTTGTGCACACTCTCTTGCTCTCACTCTAATATTTCAACATGGTATTAGAGCCATCTCTTGAAAGCTGAGAAGGATCAAAGCTTGCTTGGAAGAGCTATGGTAGGAGAGCAAGAGCAAGAAAGCGAGAGACACAAAATGGGAACTCCAATAGTCACAATGTGTGACCGGGCCTTCCTTTATTCAAACTGTCACTAAAAGAATAAAGAATAAAGTGACGGTGACGGGCGCACACCACCTGCAATGTGCAGTGGCCGGTATTGTCAATGTAGTAATACATGGGCGACTAGGCAAAGATGCCTTTACGCCCAACAACCTCCCACTTAAAGGCGAATCTGCCCCAGCGAGGAGTGAAAAGAAAAAGAAAAAGAAAATACAATGTACACATGTATAATAGGATGAGGAAAAATGCCATCTCACCCAACGCCCATCAATCTCCTGAGGAAGGCAAAGCGCTTAGAAGTGAGGATTTTCATGAGTAGATATCCATGATTTTTGTCAGAGGAGATCTTGATAAGGTCAACAGACTTGTCCTCCACGACTTGACATATGAAGTGATACCTCACCTCAATGTGTTTCGTCTTCACATGGAAGACCAGATTCTTGGCTAGCTGAATAGCACTCATAGAATTCGAATGCAACGTAGATATAGCATCAATCCCAAGGTCATGAACCAAATGGCCCAACCATATGGCCTCCTTGCAAGCCTCAATTGCTGCAACATACTTAGTCTCAATAGTAGATAGAGCCGTACACTTCAAAACCTTGGACATCCAAGAGACAGCACCTCCAGCATAGGTGAATACATAACGAGAAGTGGACTTCCTACTATCTGCATATCATGCATAATCGGAGTCTATGTACCCCACAACTCTTGTATCTTGGCTGCCATAGCAAATACATATATTTGTTATGCTCTTCAAGTATCTCATGATACCCTTCATGGCATCCTAATGCTTCTTGCCAGGTGTAGCCATATAACATGCCACAACACCAACTACAAAAGCAATATGTAGATAAGTGGCTATCATGGCATACATCAAACTACCCATGGCTGATGAATAAGGGATCTTGGCCATCTCGGCCCTCTAATCATCTATCTGCGAACAATCAGCCTATGAGACCTTTACATAAGAAGGCAATGGACAATCAATTGGCTTTACATCCTGCATGTGAAAACTCTCAAGGACTTTATGAATGTACACCCTCTATGAGAGGTAGAGTAGTCCATGATGCCTATCATGCTTAATGCGCATACCAAGAATGTGAGAGGCTTGTCCCAAATCCCTCATCTCAAAGCTCTTCTTCAGAGCTGAGATTTAAGAGCATCAAGCTCATCATGAGTTTTTCCTGCTATCAGCATATCATCCATATAAAGTACTAAAATAATCAATGTGCTATCACGAGCTTTCTTCGTGTAAAGACACGGATCCATAGCACTCCTATTGTAGCCTTGTGACTGCATAAAGGCATCAAACTTATAATACCACTCCTTAGGTGCCTACTTCAAGACATAAAGACTTTTCTTCAACTTGCACACTAGGTGCTCCCTACTAGGTTTTACAAAGCCCTTAGGCTGCTCCATGTATATCTCATCATGAAAATCCCATGCAAGAATGCAGTCTTGACATCCATCTGATACATGTCCAAGTCAAGCTATGCGACTAAGGCCAAAACCAAGCATAGGGTGGTCATTTTGACCACATGAGAAAAGACTTTATCAAAGTCAACTCCATGCTCCTATTTAAAACCCTTAGCAACAAGTCTTGCCTTATAAGCCGGCTTGGGATTTCCAAAGGTACTTTCTAGCTTGTACACCCATTTGCACAACAAGTCTTCTTGTCCTTAGGCAATGCAACCAAATTCCAAGTCATATTCTTGTGCAGGGAGTCTATCTTAGACTGCATAGCCCTCTCCCAGGAGTGACTATCACCCATGCACATAGCCTCATCATAGGTGAGAGGCTCTCTTGCATCTGTAATCAAGACATAATGCATCGAGGGCTCAAATCTATCAGGCGGATGTCTATCTCTAGTAGACCGTATCACTGTAGGCTCTGCTGCCTATCCAACACCTTGGCCAGGTGTACCAACTGTTGTTGCAAACTGTCTTGGCTGTGCAGGAGCATGTGGCTCCTCCTGGAATATAACCTTGCATATCTCTACCACCTTCTCAGGCCGCTTATGCATCATGTCTTCATGGAAGACTACATCATGATTGTAGATGACTTTTTGCACCTATGGATGCCATAGATGGTAACCTATCTCTCCTACATCTCCATAGCCAATGAAAATGCATTTGACACTCTTAGGATCTGGCTTACTACGCTTGTCCTTGGGCACATGGCAGAATGCCTCACATCCAAAGACACGTAGATGCACATAAGACGGAGATTTCCCAGTCCATACCTCCTTTGCAATGTGGAAATCCAAGCCACTAGAAGGTGATATATTTATGATATGCACAGCTGTACTAACTATCTCAGCCCAAAAGCTCTGTGGTAGGCTTACATGGCTAAGATCTCCTTGAGCTCATCATTGGCAACTCCTCTTGTTCATGGCAACAATAAAGCAAGATTAAAGGCAAAGGAAATTGTGTGTGGATTCAGTACACGGCTCATTGATACAATGACTACAATGTGATAAGTATAGGTAAGCGTATTTTCTCATCGTATCTAGTTGTAGATACATGTGGTGTGTAAGTAGACTAGGTGAAAGATAGTCATGTACTTTGTAGATCGAGATCCTTGAATCGATATGGATGTGTCCAATGGTCCTCCCAATGCCATGGTTGTAGAGCATGATATTCTTTGATGCCACTCCTTGGGGAGTCATCAAGATCCTCCATGAAAAGGATGACACCTTGCTTAACTCCTTCCCAGAATATGTTGTTGACTCAAGCACCCTTGGAGAGAGAATTGGTGCCCCGAACATCAACATTGTTATTCTTTTGTACTTCATGTGAAGCAACTGGGTTCTTGTAGCTCCATCCCTCTTGTATCTAGAGTTTAAATTCCTTTTAGAGGTTGGACTATTTTTTAGTAGCAATCCTAGTAGCATCATTGATATGCTTGTTGAAGACAATGTGGCAATGAGTATGGGTTCTATCTCATTGAGATGGAGTCAATTCACTTTCTAATTATGGACTTGCCCATGTTTTCTGAAGCTTAAGCTCACCCTTTTTTCTAGTTCAATTAGAGGCTAATCCTTTTATGTTGTGTTAGTGTTCTAATTGGGATAGTATTTTAGTGCTAGATAACCCTACAACACTCATGTTATAGGTAGCATCGGTTTCTCTTTCTATTGCTTTATCCTCTTGCACCCATTGAATAACTTGTAAGATCCAACATTAAAACCTTAGCCTAACCATAACACACAAGAGAGTCCCTTGCAACAAGACTATGAGGACCCATTCGAGCCATAGAATTTCAAGATAAGGGCCCTTCTAAGCAACAACTTGCATGATGGGGAAGAGCTAGTTCTATTACTAGATTACCACATTATTAAACTTGTGGTCTCTAAGGAATTCCTAGTCAATGCCCTCATTGATAAAGGCTCAAACTAAAACACCTTACCCTATCGCTTCTAGAATTAAGTGGGCATGAAATTCATTGGTGCTAATTGATATCAAACTTCATCCATATGTAGGCCAGATCTACTCATTGGTATGTGATTGTAGGCTTATGGTAACCACAAAAATCAAAAGTGTCCCAACATTCCTCTGCATCCTGCTCAATAGAGATGTAGAGTGCAAACTAAAGCCCAGGTGATCTCCACCTTCATCACCGGGGAATTGGCTGTGAAAGACCTAAAATTGACAAAACTGATCATGCAACACAACCCTAGCAAAAGGTGATCTATTGCAACCACTACAAGTGGCCCAAAATAAGAAATTGGGCCTAGTTAGTAACTAAACAATTCATCATCGATGTCAAATATAGGCAAAATTCATGGTGCCCAAAGAAGCAAATAGAATATGCAAAGAACATACCTAGACCATGCATGCAATGCACATTATTAGCTTAAAAATTACCTAATCTAGCTTAATGACAAGATTGCTATTTCCTTTACTTCTTCTTTTAGGCTAAAAATTATTGAGGAGTTGCATTCTTCACCTATAGCTGGACATTTTGGAGACTTTAAGACCTATGATAAGATCAGCAAAAGTTTTCAGCGAAAAGGATTATGGAGAGATGTTAAGGACTATGTCATGAAGTGTATGCCTTATCACCAAAACAAGGATAGCACCCATAAGCCAAGTGGTCTGTTGTAGCCATTACCTATCCCTCAAGGCAAATGGACACATATTACCATGGGTTTCATTACTAGCTTACCTACTACCAAGAAGGGTTGGAATAACATTTATGTAGTAGTGGACAAACTCACTAAGGTAGCTACCAAGACTTGGCTCACTGCTTCATAGGTGGCTAGTTAGTTCATGGAGAAAATCTTCAGATTACATGGATTACTGCCAGTGATTATGTATGATAGGGATAGCAAGTTCATGAGTAACTTTTGATGGGTAGTATCTAGCTCCATCGATAGTAAATTAGCTCCTTCAACAATCTATATATGCAGAATAATGGCCAAAGATAGAAAGTGTAAATAACTGCTTGGTGACTTACATTCGCCATTTTTGTCATGATATGTAGCATGTGTGGGACTCATGGTTGCATTTGGTTGTGTTTGCCTGTAATAACTCCACTTATGCTAGCATTGGAGTTTTACCCTTTTAGGCTATGTATGGCTATAAGGTGCCCCTATCCATAGTTATTCTCAATGAGAAGATTAACCCTCATGGAAAAGAAGAATTAAAAAGAATGTAGACCCTTCTTCAACAATGTAAGCTGAATCTTAGAAAAGCTCAAGATCAAATGAAGGTGTATCCTAATGAGAAGAGGTGACCCTTGGAGTTTCAAGAGGGAGAGGTAATTTTATTAAAAGTACCAAAGTTTCATTACTCTACTTTAAACAATGGATCCAACAACAAACTTGCTCACAAGTTCTATGGACCCTACAAGCTCTTGAAGCAGATTGGAGACTTGGTGTATAGATTGGAACCTTCCTCTTCCACTAAGATTCATAATATTTTTTATGTTAGTTAGCTCAAACCCTTTTATGGTACCCAAGTGGAAATAGTTGATGAGTTGCCTCCTATGGATGAATAAGGACTTATTTAGTATCTTCATGAGGGGATTATAGGTCAGTGAGAAAAGAAGCTTTCCTCTCACTCTATCATTGAGTATTTGATCAAGAGGAAGGGTTTACTACTTGAGAAAGCTTCTTAGAGGCCATATTATATTTTCAATGATTTTTCTTATCTACAAGATGCCTTAGTGGTGGTTGAGACATAGTCAACAAGGGCGTCAGTTGTGGTATCAACATGGCCTAGAAGACTGCAGTCAATTTTAGAATAGATTTTACTCTACCTAATTTTTAGAGTTATGCCACCTACATAGGATCAAAATGCTCTTCATTAGCTATGTTTTGACATGTGGCACGCCTATTTGGATACTTCTATCAAAATATATGGCAACTTTGTTCAGTAGGTCCTATTTTTTATAGCGAGTTGTCTATTCATTACAATGTCTATTTCTTGAAGATCTGAAGGCTCCAAATTCTTTTGAAGACCATCCAGATTGTGTAAATCGTACAGCTTTCCTTATATCTTTATTTCAACCAATACCTCTTCATTTCTTGATTCAACTCTTATCTTTTGTATTGTTGAAATCAAATGAGTACTCTACTTCATCCATCCTTCTTTGCCATTGTAAATTTTATTTTTGTGGGAAAAAACCTCTAGGGGGGCAAGGATAGATTGTAAGAAGTTGGGAAGACATGTTTTAGTGAGAGAATTATTAATAATACCTTGTCACATTAGCATAGGTATAAGAGTTGTGAGGCGTGATTTTAGACATCTTTTTATCATAATACAAATACTATTTCTCATCTCCAATGCTTGTACTCAACTTTCATGGATTCTCTCTCTTCTTTCTTACCTTTCTGGTCTTTCTCCCTCCTCGTCACTCATTCTCTCTCCTCTTTTCTCTCTTTTTTACTCTTCTTTCTCTCACCTCTCAGCCCTCTCCTTGACATGAATCTCATCTAAAGCTTCCAAATTCTCTCTCTCTCTCTCTCTCTCTCTCTCTCTCTCTCTCTCTCTCTCTCTCTCTCTCTCTCTCTCTCTCTCTCTCTCTCTCTCTCTCTCTCTCATCAAAAATCTAATAAATGAATAATAGGAGAGCCACACATATATTTAGTGCTACAAGCTAGAATGACACTTAAGAAGATGAAGATTAGCTCATTGAAGTGGCACTAAGGTGCCCATAAAGTTGCCACACAAACACAAATGTGCACCCAAATACAAGCCAATAAAAGGCCTTAGATGCACAATAAGCTATCATTCCTCTAGAGCAAGAATAGCCTTGCTTATAACCTAGATCTTGGCATACGAAATAGACTAGATCAATTTGAGAAGTGGAAACTAGTATGATAGCTAAATTAAACTCCATCAATGTCTCTATGCCCCTAGTAGTATTTCTTAAAGACAATCTATCCATCTAAAAAATCCTTCATGGAACATATAAAAGTAGGCAAAATGAAGCAAAAATAGATAAGAGAAATCTAGCCTAGTTTGTTACCACTAAATTTGACACCAAGGTGAACCCTACAAAATTTAGAACTTAGCACCTTAAGAACATCCTTCTAGTCCTAGCCTTGGGAGCTACTACAAGAAAGGGTATCATAATTGCAATTGTTGGAGTTATTGTAGTCAATGATCAAGTTCTTCAACCATGGGTAAATCCACCCATCAAGAGTGTACACTTCAACTTGATTGTGGCTAATGGATCAAAGGTAAAACCCATTAGAGTTATTTAGGATGGTAGTGATATTTTAGCTCCCATCACAATGTCTTCAATCACATTTGCTTTACCAGAGTTGGGTAACCTTTTGAGTGAATCACTAACCTCAAAATACCCTCTTTGCTAGCCCTAGGTCTAGCATTTGGTAATTTCAAATCACAATGTATGCATGACATTGCCTAGAATAACTAGAGTGGCTTCATTAATTACACTTGATGACCATGGTCAATGAAACTTCATAAGAAGAAATTCCTCATTGATGAAGCTTGAAAGAGGCCAGCTTCAAATCAAGCATTAGCGGTAAGACAACCACTTGGCTAGCTCTATATTAAATGAATCAATATGCCACTTATGATGTTAATGGATCCACTTGTGAGCTTTGCAAACAAATATAAGTTTTTCAAGTGGTCAAGAGATTCCACTACTAAGATCAGAACAAAAAGGATATCAATGAGTATCCCACTAGTTTTCAGACTACTATGAAAAAATTCCAGTAGTAAAATGACCTATTAGACATTAACTTCTTTATTTTGAGTCTCATTAGATATCTTTGTATTCAATTAGTCATAGTTGAGGTATAGTTGATTTGGAATAGTTTCACATCAACAATGTCATTGATTAAGTTATTGACCAAATTGATTGGTTGAAAGCCTTAGTTCTAGAAGTAAGAAAATGGAGAAACCCCCAAGAGCAAACACATGGACACTACTAGTGAGTCTAGTACATCAACAATAAGAGAGTTCCATGTGTAGAAATTACATGGCACAACTAACAAAATCTGAGCAAGGAGTAGAGAACACACAACAAATATGAGAAGAATAGAGACTACTTTAATTTCAAACAAACTGGTACAAAGATGGCTCTACCAATCCATGTGTTTCCATTGTGAAGTTTAGATGGCGATCTAGACAGATGATAGGCAAAGATATTAGGGTAGCTAGAAGAACTCTGACTGGGTGAAAAATAGATTGATGATGGCTTTAGAGGGGTCTTCCTTTTATAGCACATATCATTGGGCCAGGGGCACTAGCCCCCTTGAGACCCCCAAGTCAAGGGTTGCTTTTATGGCCCCTAAACCCCACAACAGGGGTCCTTGATAACTCCCATACATTGTGCCTAGAGTTGCTACCAGCATAACTACTCTGTCTAACCCAAAGGCTAGATCCATAAAGGTCACCTTTTTGCCATCCAATCACATAGACCTCATCTGACATACAAGTTAGGACCCACCCAATGTCTGTGCTCACACATGGATTCTCCTAATAATGGGGGTCTTACAACTTAGAGCAATATAGATCATTGGTCACACCTTATGAGGTTGGGGCATTGAACATATCTAACACCCCCCCTCAAGGTCCATCTATAGGTGAACTACATTCTTGGCCCAATGCCAAGTGTTTGAAGATTAATTCAAAGGAGATCCTTTGTAAGAGCTTTGGTGAAGATATCTACTCCATTTTCCTCTATTGGACAATAGACCACTCAACTCTACTATCCCATCCTCGATCAAGTCACACATATAGTGATATTGGATCTCAATATGTTTGATGCATCCATTAAAAATTGGATTTTTGGCAATGGCAATGCAACTCTAATTGTCACATCTTAGCACTATTAGATCTTTATCTTGCACTCCCATATACCTCCTTAACCATACTACTTCACAAGCAACAAAGCAAGCTACATTCTATTCTACTTTCGTAGAAGACAATGTTGCAGTTGGTTGCTTCTTACTGATCCAAGAGAAAACTCCTGAACCTAAAGAGAAACAATATCTAGAAACCAATTTCTTAGAATCACTGTTACCTACCCAATCTAAGTCATAGTTTCTGATGGGAGGTGAGCCCTAAAGTGAAAGCACAAGCAGGAGCAAGAGCAAGAGAGAGAGACATGCACAATGTGGGAACTCCAATAGTCACAATGTGTGAGTGGCCTTCTCTTTATTCAAATGCCATTGAAAGAATAAAGAATGAAGTGACAGTGATGGGCATCCGCCACCTACAGTGTGCAGGTGCAGGTACTGTCAGTGTAGTAATACACGGGCAGCTAGGCGGAGGCATCTTTACCCCCAACAACCTCCCACTTAAAGGTGAATCTACCTCAATGAGGAGTGAGATGAGAAAAAGAAAAAAAAGACTATACAACATGTACATAGATACAAAAGGATGAGGAAAGATGCCATCTCATCCAACGCCCATCAACTTCTTAAGGAAGGCAGAGCTCTATAGAGAGGCTTTTCATGAGCAAGTCTGCAAGATTTCGGTCAGCTGAAATCTTGACAAGGTCAACAGACTTGTCCTCAATGACCCCACGAATGAAGTGATACCTCATTTCAATGTGTTTTGTCTTTGTATGGAAGATTGGATTCTTGGCTAATTGGATAGCACTCATAGAATCCAAATACAGTGTAGGGATAGCATTTGCAATACCAAGGTCAGCAATCAAATGACCCAACCAAATGGCCTCCTTGCAAGCTGCAGTGGCTACAACATACTCAACCTCTATAGTAGAAAGAGTCATACATTTTTGCACCTTGGACATCCATGAAACAACACCTCTAGCAAAAGTGAACACATAGCCAGAGGTGGACTTCCGACTATCTGCATGTCCTGCATAGTCAGAGTCAATGTATCCCTTGACTCATGTATCCTTACTGTTATAACATATGCACATATCAATAGTGCCCTTTAGGTACCTCATGATACCCTTCACGACATCCCAATGTCGCTTGCCAGGTGTAGCCATATATAACGTGCCACAACACCAACTGCAAAAGCAATATCTGGACGGGTGGCTATCATGGCATACATATGCCCATTGCGGATGCATAGGGAATCTTGGCCATCTTGGCCCTCTGCTCATCCGGACAATCAACCTATGATACCTTCACATGAGAAGGCAATGGACAGCCAATAGGCTTTACATCCTGCATACGGAAGCGCTCAACGACTTTATGATGAAGGTACTCTCTTTGTGATAGATAGAGTAGTCCTTGATGCCTATCACATATAATGCGCATACTAAGAATATAAGAGGCCTATCCCAGATCTTTTATCTCAAAGCTCTTCTTTGGCTGAGACTTAAGAGCACGTAGCTCATCATGAGCTTTCCCTCCCAAAAGAATGTCATCCACATAGAGTACCTAAATCAATAAAGATCCATCACGAGCTTTCTTCATGTACAAGCATGGATCCATAGTCCTATGATTGTAGCCCTGTGACTGCATAAATGCATCGAACTTATGATACCATTCCCTAGGTGTGTGCTTCAAGCCATAAAGACTTGTTCTCAATCTGCACACTAGGTGTTCCTTGCCAGGCTCTACAAAGCCCTTAGACTACTCCATGTAAATCTCATGATGTAAGTCCCCATGTAAGAAAGTTGTATTGACATCCAACTGATACAAGTCCAAGTCAACTTGTGCAGCCAAAGCCAAGACTAAGCATAGGGTGGTCATCTTAACGAGAGGAGAGAAGATCTCATCAAAGTCAATACCATGCTCCTACTTGAAATGCTTTGATACCAATCTGGCCTTGTATACTAGCCTAGGGTGTCCAGGGGTACTTTTCTACCTGTACACCCACTTGTAAGGCAAAGCCCTCTTACCATTAGGCAAGGGAACCAAATCCCACATATGATTCTTATGCAATGAGTCAATCTCAGACTGCATAGCCCTCTCCCAAGAGTGACTGTCACCCCTGCATATAGCCTCATCATTGGTGAGAGGATCTCCTTCATTTGTAACCAAGACATAATTTATGGAGGGCTCATAGCGGTCAGGAGGTCATCTATCTCTAGTAGAAGGCCTCAATGCAGGCTGTGCTAACCATCCAATATCCTATCTAACATCATATCTAACATCTTAGCTATGAGGATCAATTGGTGCAGGCTGTCTAGCTGGCTATGTGGGAGTAAGGGGCTCCTCTTGAAAGATAGCCCTGCGTATCTCAATAACTTTCTCAGGATGTATATGCATTTTGTCCTCATGGAGCACAACATCATGGGGCTGCAAATAACTTTTCGTGCCTGCAAATCCCAAAGACGATATCCCATCTCACCTACATCTCCATAGCCAAGGAAAATACATTTTACACCTTTAGGATCCAGCTTATTGCGTTTATCCTTGGACACATGGCAAAAGGCCTCACATCCAAAGACACACAAATAAGCATATGAGGGAGGCTTTCTTGTCCATACCTCCTCTGCAACCGGGAAGTCAATACCACTGTAAGATGACCTGTTAATGAGATGCACAGCAGTAGAGACTGTCTCAGTAGCCCAAAAAATGTTGTGGTAAGCTTGCTTGGCTAACCATATTGCAGAACCTCTCCTAGATAGTCCTATTCATACACTCAGTCATACCATTCTCGAGAGGGATGTAAGAGGCAATCAACTGACGCTTAATACCCCACTCATCACAAAATTGATCAAAAGCACATGAGACATACTCATGCCCATTATCTGTCCTTAGGCATTTCATCCTATGCCTAGATTGGTTCTCGGCTAAAGCAAGCTAATGCTGAAATACTACCAAGACATCAGACTTCAATTTATGGGATAAGCCCAAACCTTACGTGAAAAGTACTTCGTATCCCCTAGTGAGGACATGGGTCCACAAACATTAGAATGCACAAGAGCCAATTGCCCATCTATGCGTGACATACTGGACTTCTTATGTGAGTTTTTAGTCTGCCTACTATATAAATAATGATCACATGACGCAAAGTCAAAAGAGTCAAAAGGTGGGATATACTGCAAACTACAAAGCATTTTCATTTCTTTAAGAAACATATGCCCCAAACAAGCATGCCAAAGAGATATATGTGGGATAGAACCCACTGCCAAAACACGATCAAGAGTAGAACCAGATACAACCAAGGGATAGAGGCTACCAAACTTAGCACCTCTTGCAAGAACAAGCCTGCCACGAGTTATCTTCCATACAGAATCACCAAAGCATATATGATAACCTGCATCATCAAGCTGCCCAGCAGGCATAAGGCTTTTAGTTAGTGCAAGTACATGACATACATTATGCAGAATAAAAATGCTACAAGAGGGAAACTGTAGAGTGACATCACCAATGCCAACAATAGCAAGAGACTGATCATCACCTAAGCGTAGAGTACCAGATACACTATGATAGGTATGAAACCACTCTCGGTAGGGGTCACATGAAATGACACACCCGAATCCAAGAGCCAACACTGTGTATGCATAGACTGCTAACCTCGGTCAGCGGAGAGGTATCACATGAAGAGGTTGCTAAGATGTAGTCACCATCAGACTCCTCAAGCTACATGACATTTATATTCTCAATCCCTATGTTGGATTTTGCAGGTATAATGCTGCAATCATTGAATTCCTCCTGTACTTTTTCTTTCCCTTTTTCTTTGTGCTTGTCATCGTGCATCTTATGACACTGCAGTCGTATGTGTCCTACTTTCCCACAACAATAGCATGTAAGATCAGACTTACATCCATGGGGCTTGCTACGTCCACGTGACTTAGACCAGGACTTCTGAGAGTTCTTCCCATGATGATCATTATCTTTCTTGCAACTTTTGCCACCTCTAACTGATAAAGCATGTGACCTGCGGGAAGCATAATTGTTTTTCCTATTAATTTATTTAGTCAAAAGAGCACTCTCTACATCTTGCAATTTTAGCCCATCAAGTTTGTTTTGGTATAGATCGCAGTGCAAAATACATCCCAAGACTCAAGTAAGGTACCAAGCAGAAACAAATGATGCAGATTATACTGAAACTCAACACCCTGTTAAAGTAGATTCTTCATGATAGAATGAAACTGGCTAAAGTGAGCAGACAATGGGGTCCCCTCCTTCATGCCGAAATCCATCAACTGTTTAAGCCAATACATTTGTGAAGTAGGGCTCTACTTTGCAGAAAGTTCCTGAGTCTTTTCCCATAGATTCCATGCACTCTAATCTCCATCTTCAACAACATTATTATGGACCTCTTTAGAGAGTGATAAAATGATAGTGGACTTGCATAGTGCATCTAAATCATCCCAATCATTATCATCCATATTCTCAGGTTTGATACCTTTGTTTCTTAGTGGCTTAATCTACAATTTTTGCACCAAAACTTGCCATATTTGAGACTTCTAGTAGCCATAGTTGGTGCCATCCAACTTGGCAATGTTAAACAAAGCCATGTCTTTAAGATGACCAGCCATAATGAGTCAAACAGAGGCAGACTATGCAAAATTTAGCATGTTGTAATTAGTAGTAAACAGGTCAAAACCACTATCAAAACAAGCTGAAAATAATAGAAACTACTAGAATGATCAGTTGTCCACCAAATAGTACCAAAAGTACATCAAAAGACATGATTAAGCTCAGTAAATACATCATAGTCTGCATAAAACAGCTTGCTTTAATAAATGATAGCAATGAGTAAATGAGAGCAAACAATGAGCTAATAGAGATCCAATGACAACAATGACTACCAAGTCCAATCCTACATTAAGCTTGCATAACAGAGGTACTATGACAGCCAATGAACATGAGCTAAACACCCAAATGTGTCAAGAGAGTCCATCAATACAACTGATACATCCCGTGAGTAATAAGCAAGATGTACACACCACTAGCAAGACCTAACAAAAAATCGATGTATGCTCAATGAAGACGGATCAAATTAGCTCATAAGCATCCAAGAGTAGACATGGAAGCATCTACCAAGCAAATATCATAGTCAAGGACGTGTAAGAGATCCCTATCTCAAATCTCAAGTAATAGCTCAAATGCATAACTCACAAGCTTTGGCCAAATCCAAGACCATAAGCATAAAGCTCCCGCTAGCACAAAAGTCGATGGAAAATGAGCAACCAAGCTCAGAGATAGCATGTAAATGCATAAGACATCTCATAGCCAAGACCGTACATCATGAGAGCACCAAGAGCATATAAGCATTCAAGCATCTAATAGCATCCAAGTACATCATGTACGAACCCAAGTCAATCTCTGACAAGCTAAGAAACATCCAAAAGAGGTTCCAAAGTATCCAAGTAGAAGCCCAGCTGAAGCTCCAAGTGGCAAAGAAGCTCAAACAATGTAGGTAGCATGCATCATTGGCATATGCTTCAAAGCATGTACCAACGGGTCGTGCATAGACCATAAGTATAACCTTTGTCACAAAGCATGTCAATGTAGTCCAATGTCAAGTAAGTGCCAACCAATATGGAGCTCAAATGAGGCTCAATATACATTTTGGAACCATCCAAGACATTTGCCAACTTCCGTATATATCCATATAGTCATATGAGTCACCTGGGAGCACCCATGACCAATAGGTAGAGCATACACTGACCAAATAGGCTTCAGCCCTGGTTATTATAGTAATAAATTCACTATAAAAATTGAGTAAATCAGTCCTCAAATGAAGCTCAAAGCCACCTCAAATCATGGGCATATGAAATACCAATGTACTAGTAGCAATAGTACCCATCATGAGTGCATATAGAACACCCAAATCATAGCTAGAAGCAATAGGTACATAAAATCCATGTTAAAAGAGGTTCAACCTTATTGTATATAGCAGTGAATACACTGTCAAACCAAGCTATTTCACCAAAATTAGCTCCAAATCCAAACCATAACATGGGCATAGCATTCCCATACATGTAGTCATCACTTCAACATAACTAGACATCATAAGACCAACAAAGCTAACCATAGAAGCATCAAATAGAGGGCTGCCATATATTTTCAGCCAACAAACCTCAGCCAAAATAGAGTAAATGAAGTGGTTAAATCAGTCCAAAATCAACTCCAAGCAATGACATAACATCCCGGAATATATAAGCATCAACCGAGCATAACCGGGCATCATCCAACCAATGGCAATGAGTGTAGACATCAAACATAAGTGGTGTCCTATTTTATGACAGTCTATGGATTGTTATAACAATCCAAAACTGAAGCTTATCGCTCAAATGGAATGCCAAGAGTGGGAGGATCAATGCCAAGCATCAAAACCAAGTGTATAAGTGCTTGTATAGTTGTCCAATGAAAAAGATATGATGTAGGAGATGAAAAACGTGAGATGTTGCTAAAAAAAGGACCTATTCCACACAACATGATGCTACACCAACAAGGTGAGGGCTATTGGGGCTGCTCCAACTTACTTGAGAAGGCTCCCAAGAAGAATGCAACCGTAGGAAGCTCGAACGAAGTGACTATGGTTGCCAACAAAGAGATGACTGTTGTAGGTATTTAAACGAAAGTTAAGAGTGTGCCAAAGCTCAAGCTCATGAAGAAGAAGGCTCTAATATCAGTTGAAGGGAGGTGAGCCCTGAAGTGGAAGCATGAGTGGGGGAAAGAGCTATGGTGGAAGGAGCAAAAGCAAGAGAGAGAGACACTCACAATGTGGGAACTCCAACAGTCACAATGTGTGACTGGACTTCCCTTTATTCAAATGTCACTGAAAAAATAAAGAATCAAGTAACAGTGATGGGCGCCTGCCACCTGCAATGTGTAGGCGTGGGTACTGTCATTGTAGTAATACACAAGCGGCTAGGTAGAGGTGCCTTTACCCCCAACAGTTTCCTATAAGAGCATTTCTGGAGTTGTATGCAATACCATAGTCAAGATTTCCCTTCAAGTATCTGAGCAACCACATCCCAGCTTTTCAATGACTTTCTCATGGTTTGTTTGAGAACCTACTCAAAACACCAATAGTAAAACTGATATCCAAACTGGTATTACACAAGTAGATGAGGCTACCAACCAATCTCATGTACCTCTCGATGTCTGCTAATGATGATGTATCCTCAATGGATAACTTCACATTGACCTCCATAGGTGTAGCTATCTCCTTACACTCAATCATGCCAAATTCTTTTAAGATCTCCCATGCATACTTCTTTTAAGATCTCCCATGCATACTTCTTTTGAGAGAGGAAGATTTTGCCAAACTTCAATCCCCAAACAATAGCGCAACAAGTCCAAGCTTGTCATTTCAAACTGAGAGCTCAAAGCCATTTGGGTCTAATGGATCATATCTTCATAGTCATCTGTAATAAGAAGGTTGTCCACATATAGGACAATCACTACAGAATTTTCACTATCCCTGTAAACATACAAGTTAGCATCTGAGGCACATCTTTTGAAATTCAAACTAAAAAGAATTTATCTATCCACAAGTACCATGCTTTAGAGGCTTGTTTCAGCCCCCATACAATGCCTTCTTTAGCTTACACACTTTGTTCTCAGAATGGAGGGCCTTAAACCCTGGTGGCTAAGCTACATACACCTCCTCCAAGAATGTTGATTTGACATCCACTTGGTAAATGCGCCACTTCTTATGAGCAGCCCCACTGCAAGTACTATGCAAATAGTGGTCATTCTAGTAGTTGGAGCAAATAATTCT
This sequence comes from Lygodium microphyllum, assembly GCF_053477565.2. Lineage (NCBI taxonomy): Eukaryota > Viridiplantae > Streptophyta > Polypodiopsida > Schizaeales > Lygodiaceae > Lygodium > Lygodium microphyllum. The sequence continues at coordinate 46,607,769 of NC_141139.1, forward strand.
TGAAAATAAAATCCTTCAACCTCTGAAAATCCATGTGCAACTAATCTGGCTTTGTACTTTTCTAATCTACCATTAGTCTTGTACTTTACCTTTCACATCCACTTAGTGCTAATAATCTTCCTCTTTTTTTACCAATCCACTAGCTCCCAAGTGTCATTCTTCATGATGGTGTCATACTCAACTTGCATGGCTACTCTCCATGTTGGATTGACAAGTGCTTCTTTCATGTTTGTTGGCTCCTTTACTTCTCTCAAAATTTCAACCATATCAAGACCATATTGACTATGTGAGTAGAAGCCTTTCTTTGCTCCTCTCTTCTCAATGACCTCCTTGGTCCATCTGCCTTTTCCTCAATTGTGATAGCCATAGGATTGGTGTGATGATAGAGCTGCTTCACTCATCTTGGCAATCTTGTTGCATTTCTGGCCATTCAAGGCCATTTCGGGTCTCGTTCTAGACCCACAAGGTTGTGGACAATAATTTTACTCTATATTATAATTTCATTTGTATTGATTGAAACTGGGTGCACAAGTTATAGATTTTGAATCCGTAAGTTTTGAGGTGTTTGCCAAGAAACAAACACAAGTTTTATTTACAAGTAGGTTGTAGATTACATATAATGTTGAGTAGTCATTGAAAAAAAATTCTCGGTATGTTTTTGTGCACTTGTTGTAAGGTTGCAAAAGACGCTAATGTATTAAATTTGTGATAATTGTAGAGAACAATGAAAACTCCATCACTAAAAAGTTGGATATGAACAACTACTTATCATGGAAGTTTTGTGTGATAAACTCTCTTTTTGAAAAATACCTCTTTGAGTATGTTTTAGGTGAAGAAAAGAAGCCATAGTTGAGTGACATTGTGACTACAAAAGACGAGTTAAAGGTGTGGAAAGAATGGAATGTAAAAGACAAAAAGATGATGCATTGGCTATTTGCAATAATTGATAATACTATGTTGAGACATATAAAAAATGTAGAAAGTTGACATGTAACATGGATCATATTTGAAAATATATTTTCTATGAATACAAATGCACGAAAGATTTAGCTCAAGCAAGAACTGAATACTTTGAAGAAAGAAAACATATTTGTCAATGAGTATGTTTTGAAGGTGAGGAGCATTGTAGATGATTTGGTAGTGATTGATGAAATGCTTAATGATGATGATTTGGTATCATCTACTTTGGGTGGTCTTAATAATAAAAAGTCTTGGAAATCGTTTAATACTTTTGTGTATGTACAAAAGCCATTTTTAGATTTTGTGATGACTGGCAAATCAGTGCAAATAAAGGCACAAAAATGTGCTAAACATGGAAACATCCTTTGCAAACTAACACTTTGCTTTTGTACCCCTTTGTAAAAAATCGAATATGAAGCAATGTGAAATGTGTAGTCCAAAAGGCTCACATTAAAAAAATGTTGATTAGGAAAAGGAAAGGTCAACACCTTTTGTCTCATGCTAAAAAATTGAAAGGTCCTTAGACCTTAGCCAATGTATGCAAATTTGAATTTTATAATTCAAGAAAGGAAAAGGAGGTGGTTGCAGCCGTGGGGTTTGGGGAGGTGGGAGGTTGAGGTGGTTACACCCTCTCTCTTCCTTTATCTTCTCCTCTCACGATTCATTTCTCCCTCTCTCATTTGGCACAACACTTTCTTTCTTATTCTTGCTTCCCTCTCTTGTGCTCCTTTGCAAGATCTTATGGAGAGTGAGGAAGAGGAAGAGGGTGAGGATGGAAGACTTTCTCTCAATTTCTTGTGTGCCTTTCATTTGTGTGTTTGGAGAGTATAGATTCTTGGTGAGAAGGAGAGTTTTCTTGCAGGTTTTCATGGCCAGCAATGTATTTGCAGCCTCTACCTAGCCGGTTTGTGGTTCGATTTGTGCCGTGGTAGGGTGTTCTTCATTTGGTGCACTGGCCGGGAATGGAGGTGGCCATGGAGCTTGTAAGAGAAGGATTTGCAGCCATATTTTGGGCCATGGAAAGCTTTATTGCTTGGTTGTACGCTCATGAAGGAAAGATGGGTTTGGTAAAGAAGAAGAGTGTTTTATCAATGAGAAGATGGAGAAGAAGATGGTTGTTGCAAAAAGAGTACCTAATGGCCATGCCTCCGAAAAAAGGCATATCTGCATCTCAAGCCAATGATACAGATTAGGACATGGTGCAGAGGAAATACCATGGGACTCAACGCTAGAACTGCCATAGTATTCCCACCTCTAACACCTTCTCTTCCTTCACCACCGTGGCTCCCTCCACCTTCGATCCTGCCGCTGCTTCTGCGTACACTGAAATCGTCGCAGTCTTCCCATCTGTCCTCACGTCCCCCTTCAGCGTGCACACATCAGTCTGACACCTCTAACACCTTCATCGATTCTTCTCTGCCTTCTCCCTGACCTCGAGTCTCGAGTCGGAGGAGTTTTTAGAGAGATAATGGAGGGGTGAGCAAGCCTCAAGGACTGGTAGTATCACAATGCCCAGCGCCAGTTTGTGCAATAAGGGAAACGTCTTCCACAAGCAGGCCATGGATGGGGGGCTTCGAGCCTTCTATCAAGAGAAGCAGTTGGATAGGGCGAATCAGCTTTACATTAAGGCACTAAGGGCAAGCGGCACGGAGGACGATTGAGCCTCGTGATGCAAGAGAATGCTACATTGGCTGTGGGTCATCATTCCATCAACTGTCATCTTGTAGCATGACGGCCTCATATTCTTGCCTTATCCTCAAAGGTTTAATTCAGAAATGAACATTAATATAACACTATTTAATCTAAATAAACCATTTCCTCTATAATGCCTTGTTTTAATGCTTGGTTTTCCTCTTCCTTATGCTCTTTCTTTTCAATCAAGAATTTCAATGCTCACCTTCATCACACAAGAGATTTATTTTCTAATTTTTAGTTTATTTTCAATACAACCTACCTCTCTTTCCTTTTCAATACTATTGGGTAGGAGAAAACTATTGTCATATCCTTTGTAAGGGCATGCTTCATATTCATATCTTTTCGAGGTTCTATTATTGTGCTTCATGTTTGGTTGTTTTTCAATTCATGCTAGTGTGAAGTTGTTTTTGTGTGCAAATTGTATGAAAAGCCCTATCTTTTGTGTGATGTATGATTTTATGTGGTATGCTCATGACCTAGGCACAACGTCCTAGTTGCTTTTTTCTATTGTGTTTTTTTTTCCCCCTATCCAATGACAATTCAAAGAAGATTGAAGAAAAGAAATGAAGATTGAAGATTGAAGATGAAGTTTTTCAAAGAGCTGGTCGTGGTTCTTCTTCAATTTTGTTCACGGGGACACTTCACACTTAAGCGTGGGAGGAAATGATGACTGGCAAATCAGTGCAAATAAAGGCACAAAAATGTGCTAAACATGGAAACATCCTTTGCAAACTAACACTTTGCTTTTGTACCCCTTTGTAAAAAATCGAATATGAAGCAATGTGAAATGTGTAGTCCAAAAGGCTCACATTAAAAAAATGTTGATTAGGAAAAGGAAAGGTCAACACCTTTTGTCTCATGCTAAAAAATTGAAAGGTCCTTAGACCTTAGCCAATGTATGCGAATTTGAATTTTATAATTCAAGAAAGGAAAAGGAGGTGGTTGCAGCCGTGGGGTTTGGGGAGGTGGGAGATTGAGGTGGTTACACCCTCTCTCTTCCTTTATCTTCTCCTCTCACGGTTCATTTCTCCCTCTCTCATTTGGCACAACACTTACTTTCTTGTTCTTGCTTCCCTCTCTTGTGCTCCTTTGCAAGATCTTATGGAGAGTGAGGAAGAGGAAGAGGGTGAGGATGGAAGACTTTCTCTCAATTTCTTGTGTGCCTTTCATTTGCGTGTTTGGAGAGTATAGATTCTTGGTGAGAAGGAGAGTTTTCTTGCAGGTTTTCATGGCCAGCAATGTATTTGCAGCCTCTACCTACCCGGTTTGTGATTCGATTTGTGCCGTGGCAGGGTGCTCTTCATTTTGATGAGTTGTTGATCTCCCTTATGATAATTGAAGAGATCAACATGCAGGGTGAATCATAAAAAAGGTGATGAACAAGTCCAAGTAAAATGTGATAGATTCTCTTTAAGAGGTCGTGGTACGGGATGTGCTAGTGATAACTAGCAAAACAAGTTAAATTAGCAATTTATGGATAGAAAAATAAATGTTCTAGTAATCCTGGTATGGTTTGTCATTATTGTAGCAAAACAAAGCATATTATGGCCTAGTGTTATGCTAAGAAGGATTATATTCACAAAGGTAAATTGTAGCAAGGAAACTATACATAATCTTCACAATAGAATGAAGACAAAAATGAGCGTCTATTTGTTATGTAGCATTTTATGAATGCTATTATAGAAAAGAGGACACACGATGATGTATGGTATGTTGCTTCATGTATATCTAATCATATGACTAGCCTTGCTGAATGGTTTGGAGAGATGTATGCTTTACAAAATGTAGGTTATGTATAGATAGGCGATGATTCATGCTATCCAATTTTACACATTAATTTTTTTTTCTTGTCCTTGCATGATGATCAGACAAAGAGTCTATCAAATGTATAATGTGTGTTATTAATCACGAAGAATTCAATGTCTATTAGTCAAACGGTAGAGCAAGGGCTGTATTTTCAATTTAATGCAAAAATTGACATGTCTAAGAACTAAAGCATTCATAACTCGGATTAAAAATATGCATGACCAAATTGTTGGTGCTAGGATACAAAAGACTAGTGAGAGGAGCTAGCTTGGAAGTATCTTCAGATTTGTCTGCCAAATTTTGATGGATTGGTAATTGTCCTGAATACTCAGGTGAGACCCCAAGCTTTGACATTTGAGGAATTTTATACACTACTAATAGAGGAGGAGTTGAGGCTTAAAGCTTGAGAAGGTAGCATCAGTGGAGATGTTGTATTCTCCACCAATGCAAAAGGCAAAGGCGGTTTCTCTACCAACGGTAACAAAAAGAAGAAGGGTGGCAAGAAAAAGTTTCAACAAGAGTGTTTCTACTGTAAAAAGAAAGGACATGCAATTGTAGATTGACTTGTCAAGAAGGAAAATGAACCATTGAGAAAGTATGTTCCTTGGTGTAAGAAATATCTAACATTGACTCATGGGTATTAGAAAGTGGTGCGTCCTGTTACATGACCAATGAGAAAGGTCTATATAGTTTTATGAAGCCTCTGCAAGAATCCATCACTATGATGGTTAGGAATGATGCAAAATGCCCTGTTGAGGGCACATGTACTATTTTCTCTGTTACTACAAATGGTGAACTCAAGAATCGTTCAAACATGTTGTATGTTCTAGAGATTACGAGAAATCTACATAGATTACGAGAAATCTGCTATCAATTGCTTCTATAAACTGATCTTGGCCATGAGATGAGGTTCACAAAGATAGGTGTAGAAATTATTGATAGTTATGGCAAAGTTGTTGGCAAAGGAGAAAGGAGGAACAACCTATATGAGCAAAGTACTCTTACAACCACCACCGCTGGTGTGGGCACAAGTAAACATTGGTATGTAAGATTTAGCCACATTGGTTTTGTAGTATTGAAGGAGATGCATAAGCAAGGTATAATTGCTCACCTACTTGCAGTAATTGAAATGAAGGAACCATGTGAAGCTTGTATGATGGGCAAGCAACAGAGAAGGATCCACAAGAAATCAATAATATAGTAAATGCTCCTTTAGAGTTGGTGCATGCTGACTTGTGCAGTAAAATGCGTATAAAAGCCCTGGGAGGATATTTTTACTTTATGTTGATCGTCGACAACTATAGTAGGAAGATGTGGGTATACTTCCTTCATGATAAGGCTCAAGCTTTTGTTAAGTTTAAAGAATGGCTGAAACTTGTTGAGAATGAAATAGGGCAAAGTGTGAAGAAATTAGAATATATGGTGGTGGTGAGTTCAACTCAAAGGATTTTGAAGACTTTTGCAAGAGCAAAGGGATTAAGCGTCCATTGAAGATGCCTCATACACCTCAGCAAAATGGCATTGTTGAATGCCAAAATCGCACCATTATGGAAATGGCAAGGTGCATGCTTAAGAGTAAGGGATTACCTAACCAGTTTTGGGCAGAAGCTATTAATATTGCATTCTATATTCTCAATCGGAGTTACACAAAGGCTCTTAAGGGTAAAAATCTTCATGAGGCCTATTCTGTTAAGAAACCATCTATCTCACACTTCATAAATTTTGGATGTGAATGTTATGCACATGTTCCAAAGGATAAGAGAAATAAGTTAAATTCAAAAAGCACAAAATGTATGTTCTTGGGTTATAGTGATAAGCAAAAGGCTTACAAATTGTATGACCAAAAGGCAAAGAAGATCATAGCAAGCCGTGATGTGGTGTTCAAGAAGTAGCCACATATAGTGGAGGAGGAGAATATAAGTTCTTCCACTTTGTTATCTAGCAAATAATTAGTCCACTAATGAACCTATCCCAAGAGCTGTCCCTACTCTCAAGGAGGAGTAAGCATCGTCTTTGGATGATGAGGAAAAAGTTCACCGACCTGCAATCACGCCATCGAATTTGCAAAATTTATAGTGCTCTACTCGTACACCAAATCTCATAGCAATCTAAGAGTTTTTCTTTGTCTTGCTTCTGATGCCTCCATAGGCACTATCCAAGAAAAAGAGTGAAAGAATGGGAGAGCTTCTTACCCATTGCTTGCTTACTCAAATCCTTGCTTCTTTTCCTTTACTTTAGTCTCTAAAACAACCTCTCTCAATGTGCAACTCCAATACTATGCCATGAATCGCATGGGGGGGAGTTTACTCAAGCTATTGCACCGAACACACACAATACACACAAGGAGAAGCTTGGTCAACAATACACAAAGAGAAAAGGAGGCTGAAACATTTTCTTGTTGTTTTCTTCTTCTTCTTTCACTCACATTTCAATATACAAAAAGTATAGATAAGATACAACATAAAGAAAACTAGCCTACTAAGTCAAACAATGTATAAGGAGCTATACTAATCGATTGGTGCTATAATTATGCTCATTGTAGGTAGTTGTAACAAACCAAATATAATGAGTTATAAATCATTGCTATATAAGAGACATGATGACCACCAACTTGCTAAGTATAGGTGTGCGAACCCATCTAACTAGGCAGGCGATCATCAATGTTTGCACGTGTTGAGCTTGCCTTCTTAATATATACTACAAAGAAAGTTTATATAAGCTTGTTTTGGAAGGGCTTTTGAAATACTTCCCCCTATGCATTGGCATAAAGTATCTCATTATTAGCGATTTTTATCCTCATCATTGAGACACAATTAGAGTTAGTAGAAAAAATATATGAATATTTTGTTGCATGAAATTTAGATATATTACACACACTCTCTTTGTAAATGATGAAACGCTCTCTCGACTTGTATCTCTTTGCCTTTCATATGGTAATGGTTGACATGCAATAGTGGGTCCATAGAACCTATAGAGATAAGAGATGAAAAATAAGCATCTCTCTCTCTCTCTCTCTCTCTCTCTCTCTCTCTCTCTCTCTCTCTCTCTCTCTCTCTCTCTCTCTCTCTCTCTCTCTCTCCCAAGATTCTAGGCATGAGCAGCAATGGGCTGATAGCAACATGTGAAGGTGGAAGGATTGAGGACTAGGTGACTTAACCATGCCACAAGGACATGGAAGCATTGCTAACAAGGCCATCATAGGAGCAAGTGCTGTGGAGGGCGACCATGGCACGAGGAAAAAGTTGCTAAGAGAGTGACATTGAGCAAATAGGGCATGTGGTGGGAGGGTGGAGACAACGATACTAGGTAGAGAGAGGATGTAATCATGATGGTAGGTGGTTGAGAGCTCCCAAAACAACAAAGAGAGAGAGAGAGAGAGAGAGAGTGTGTGTGTGTGTGTGTGTGTGTGTGTGTGACCAAACTAATGTAGCTCAATTGGTTAAGTTGAACACATGATGACCAGAAGGTTGTTAATTCAACTCCTACATTATGTATGGTCATTGAGTATAGGTATAAAAAAAGGGAGATTTAAACCCAAGTCGATGGGTTAATAAAATAAGTGGCTTACCACTACAATAGCCACTAGATTACCAATAACAAATGTAAGATATATCAATAAGGAATCCTTTGTAATCATGATATAGAAAGATACAACATTGAGGCACATCTCAGGTTTACACCCTCATGATGCTACCCTCATGATGCTGCACATGTGAGGGTTCACCACTAAATATAGGGAATCACATCTAGAAGCACATCCCAAGCAAGGCTTGAGTGACTACTACTCCCTATATAGGTGTTTCTAGCTCCAACGCCATGGTATAGCTACAAAGCCCATACCCTTACAAGGGGGTGTGGAAAGGTTTTTTCAAGACACCAAAGGATCCCCAAGGTCACATGGGGTTCTTAGTTTTTGGAAAGACCCCCTTCCCATTGAGGTGATCCCTCATGATCATACATAATTAAAATTGAGGGATCAAGCCATTCCTAAGGTTCCTGAAAAGACAATGATATTGATATCAATCATCCTCGAAATTAATAGGAGTGAAAATAGTTAAATTCTCTTTGCTTGTCAAGACAAAAGCACATCATGGCCATGAATTCCTTCCCTTTAGTGATCCTACCAAAGGGATTCTCACCTATAGCCATCATATTCATGCCTTCTTGGCTTGAACCATTTTGCCAAAGGGGTTTCCAATGCGAGAAGCAACTAGGAGCAAAGCTAGCTTGTTAGAATTTATCAACCATAAAAAAATAATGCCTTCAAAACATTGCCAACAAGTCAGCTTGTTTGCACTTATCAACCATCAAAAAGTGATGCCTTTAGATGTTACGCTAAGGCTCCACTACATCATATAGATATATATCACGCATTAATATACCCAAAATCCACTCTCACTCAAAATCCCTCTTTGGCTTGGAGATGTATGTGGATTGCCGCTCCACTTCTATAACACGAGAGCATCCCCAATTCATGACATAGCATGCTTTGGAGGAGAATCAAAGTGAATATAGAGGAGATTGGGAAAGTCTCGTAATAGCATCAAATAACCTAGGATCTAAATCTACCAATGCATGCCATGTTGTAAGTAGGTTCAACTCTTGGACTGCCCTACACATGTCATAGGCATCCCTCTGCCAAGGAAAGCTCCATGATAGAAAACCTTGACAAGGAATTGACATCCAAGTCAGACCAATCCACCATCCAAATAAAACGAGTCATGCCAATAAAGAACCTAGTCACCCTCTGTGCATCACTTACCACCATTGATATGTTTGCAAAATTACAACTTAGGAAACATGATACCATCTCAATTGTGGAGCATAGGGAGATTACCACCAATGCCATTGGAGACAAGTCACCAAGGAACCTCCATGACTAACATTAGAAATCGCCATCCTTAGGGAAGTCTTTAGAAGCACCAAAGATATAGATCAAATCCATAAAGCTAAGAGTATGGTCAAAGCATAAGGCAAAGAACCTGCTAGAGAGAGTGTGTGTGTGTGTGAGTGAGAACAATCATATCAATCACTACAATCAAGAACCTTACCATCTAGTGCCAATTGCATATGTCAATGGGGGACCCATTTGACATCTCAATCAAAACTACAAAGATGCTATAGGAAAAACAACCCTAGGAACTTATGCCAATTTTGGTATGTGAAGGTGTGAAGTACTACATTACATAATTCGATGCATCCCAAATTTTCTTCTCTAGTTTTATTCTCGACAATCCATATATAGCCCTTTGTACATAAGAGGATAAGTTACAACATTACAATAAAACCTTCAAAGCTAAAGGAAGGTTTGCAATAGCTACTCAAGAAAAGAAAGCTCCCTTATTCTATACCATCTCATGCAAAATTACATTAAGCTTCCTACCAACAATTCTGATCGTATTACAAATCAAATGAGAACAAGGAAAAACTAAATATTAATATAAAAACCTTGGTAACGTGAGGACCTTTTAGGTCAACCCATTATAACTAGACACACTAAAAGACATAGACATGTAGTTAAGGTGCATTTTTAGGAGAAAAACACTAAATACCTTTTCTTTTAAATCTATAGAAATGTGTGTCAAAATCTCAAAAATCAATCAACTCAATTAAATACATGTCAAAAAACCATGATAACTAAAGGCCCCTTCAATCCACAAGGATTCAAGGTAACACTCTCTCAAAATTATCTTATGGAAAAACTTGCGAATAAACTTCTCTAGAACTTGATATACCATAAACGCCAAGAAATCAAACCTATATTGCATTCTAGAGATTCAACTCATGTGAACCTAGAGATTCAATGTAATGAATTATCACTAAGGGTTTTAATCTTACTTTTTACCTTCAAGCATGTAAATGAGTTAGCTACTCTTCATAATCCATCCCATGCCTATGTCACTTGGCAAGTCTCAAAACATACATATGTTGATTAGCACCACTCAAACTATTACCTAGCAACTATCTTATAAAGTTGATACACATGGTAATTAACATTCATTAGCTAAGATCAATTCATTAAATGTGTGCCAATTAGCACTAATCACATTATTGACTAATTCGTGAGAAAAAAAAGAAATCTTGATTGCTAATTAGATACTACATATAGCCATAGATTTAGAACATCCAAATTGACAATTGAGAAATAGATGTGACCTACCAAGTACCAATTGTTCATAAGGATCAAACACCTAGTACTACTTGGAAGTCCATCCCCTAAATTATTAGGAAAATCTTTCAAAGACATCCCAGCAAGTCCTCATGCAAATTGTAGCTAATGTAATGCATAGATCATCTATAGACTTTGCATAAGTAACAACAACAGAATAGGGCAACCCATGGTTATGGTGCAAAGAGTCTAGTCTATTAGAATGTCATAGCTTCTAGAAGTGAGGTATAGAATCACAGTGTACTCAAGAATAATGCCTAGATTAGTAAGCAATCTAAGCTCCCCTAATACCTAACTATAATATAGTTTGGCTATCCTACAATCAATGCAATATCTTCTTAAAGGTAACATTATATTGCATCCATTGTATTCAAATGCCTTGATTATATCATTGTTAGTTTGAGCATCTCCAAAGGAGTGTCTGACATCCACTACTCAACTAGCCATGAAACTAAGTGTTGAGTAGAGTTTCATAATGCCATGTTTATTCACATTTTAAGCCATTTTTATGAGCTAATGACTATTCAACATATTCCTAATCATCAACAAGACCTATGGAAGGTGAATCTATGCCGAAAATCACAATATAACATTATATCAACTTGTCACATTATTAATATGGCTACAGCCCGATACTCTTGGAATGGTACATCTTCTATTGAAGATCATTCGATTTCAATGGTTTAAGATAGCCACAATTATCCTTAGAAGCTATCATGGATTGAAAGATACCATGGTCCAAGTCATTAATCCGCAATAATGAGTCATGCACTACATATGTGTGTGTGCAAACCAAAATAACTATCATTACATAGCACATACTAAAGCCTAAGGTTTTCCATCATCCTCGAACTTCAAAAGTTAGATTTAGCCCTACTGCTTTGGTCAATAAGTCAAACATACACAAATCATGTGGCTTTCACCAACCTGTGACACATTGTAAAACATATGTCATGTTCTGTAGTGCATTGGGAGCCTTGGAGAGAGTCGATAAATTTCATCTTCAATAACATATTCTATTAACACTTATCTTTCTTCAAGTTGACAATAAGGCTAATTAAGTAGGATTGAGGTGATGCCAATAGCCCATAAAGCATAGACTAAATGCTCAATGGCATAACATTGTATTGTATCAAGAAATAGAGTTGAGGATAATTGACTCATCCCTAAAAAGTGCAAACCTTAAGGTGTTTTGTGTGTGTGTGTACTTATGAGTGTGATACAAGGAATAATTGACCCAAACCTAAAAAGTGCAAACCTTAAGGTGTTTTGTGTGTGTGTGTGTTTATGATGTGATGATACAAGGATGAGTTTGAGTTGCATGTAGAAGTCCAATATGAAGATTTGCAAGTACTTACTTCAATCCCATTAGAGGATTCGGCTGTCCAAGTTATCTCTGTGAATTTCTCACTAATGGCTATATGAATAAGCTTGGGCAAGAGCACCATTTAGGTTTAAATGAACTTTGCTCATGATTGGGACACACTCAATTTCCAAGACCAATTTTAGATATACTGGTTTATATTATTTTACTCAATTTTTGGTGAATCGCTAGATGTGTTCTTCCAACTCTAGAGTGTAGTTGTAAAAATAATGAAGTGGATTCTCAAATTAAGGATGTAGAAATTACAATGTGTTATAAGAAGATATCACTTTCAAATAATATATAAAAGTATTCAATCATAGCCATTTGTGTGTAGCCTTTTTCTCTACTTAGGACTTCCATGTCAAATTTTGTAGTAATTTGAATTATTGAATGGTTTTGTTAAATTATTCGAACCACCTCTTTAATAGCTAATTTGGCTCCTTTATAGCAATTGGGAAATTCTCTCTTTTCTATCTCATAATTTGATTGTCAGTGGATCCAACGGATAAGTCCCCCAAAGACATCGCTATCAAGGATCTTGCACACTTTGTTATTTTAACCTATGATAATGAATTGACATTAAATATAGATGGATGAAGATAGGACTTTCACATCCAATGGATGAGCCCCAAAGACATCACTATCGAGGGTCTTGCATAATTTGTTATTTTAACCTATGATAATGAATTGTGCCATTCATATTTGCAATCTTTAACTCATTGTACTGGGAGTTGATATAATAGCACTAGTATTAAAGTGATGGCAACATCATAGAGAAGAACAAGATTGGGTTCAATTGTCATTGCATAGGCTAGGCCATAAAAGTGTTGGGTGTTGAGGTCATGCGCCCAAGGATTACTAAGCTATGGTCCATGCATCATCACTACTCTTGATTTTCATGAAGATCTCTCTCCCTTCTCTCATGTCATATAACTAATGAATGTATTCTCCATCTCACTCCAACACTAACAATATCCTTTGGAAGAAGGGCAAGAAAGGTCGAGAGGAAATTCATAGGGATCTTTATCTTGTTGAGATTGTCAAATTTTCCCTACAAGTCCAAATCCCTCACATTGCACAAGTCATTGTGTACCATGTTGATCTAAAGTGGGAAGTGCATTACAATGTGGTATTGACATTGGGCTTGTAAATCCACTAAGCCTCTTGGAAGTTTCTACATACACACATGCATGCATGTGCAAGGGCTTATGCACAATGTGTACCATGTTGATCTAAAGTGGAGAGTGCATTACAATGTGGCATTGACATTAGGCTTGTAAATCTCTTAAGCCGCGTGAAAGTTTCTACATACACACACATGCATGTGTGAGGACTTATGCACCCGCACATACACCCATCCCCTAGATATCCAAATCCTTCACATTGTACAAGGCATTGTGCAGTGTTCGCATGCTAATCTAAAGTAGCAAGTGTATTACCATGTGTCATTGACATTGGGCTTACAAATCTAACAAAATCTCTTAAGCCGAGTGAAAGTTTCTACATACACACACATGCATGTGTGAGGGCTTATGCACCCGCACATAGATCCATCCCCTAGATATCCAAATCCTTCACATTGCACAAGGCATTGTGCAATGTTCGCATGCTAATCTAAAGTAGCAAGTGTATTACCATGTGCCATTGACATTGGGTTTACAAATCTAACAAGCCTCGACACTAATTTACGCAAACGAGAAAGCAAGGAAGAATAATTGCAGCTTTACTTCCCTCGTGATGCGACTTAGTTGCCACAAATCTATTTAACAAAATGCTACAATTGAAGCAATTGAGGAGCATTAATCAAGGACTCTAGCAAATTGCAACTAGTTGGCTTATAATGGATGCTTTTGTGAAGACATTTTAGATCTTAGTGTCTAATGATAGTAATAAAGGTATTTAAGTAATCATACAAGCATTAGATTTGCTTTGTCAAAGCTTCTTTCTAAAAAACCAAGAGTGTCACACCAAACTATGTAATAAATAGGATAACTTTTTGAACATGCATTGCTAATAAATTATTGCAAGATCTCGGTAAAAATTACCTAGTCATTTCCCTTCTTTGCAATGATAGATCAAAGCCTAGTAATGAGCTAAACAAATATTTACATCACAAAGGATCAATCACAATATAATAGAAGCCCCAATTTGAGTAAAAATTCGTCACAAGGTTAGCCCTTAACCACTCCCTATGGCAATAAATTAACTTAGATTCAAATGAAGATCACTCAAATCCTTTGATAACTAAAGCTTCATAAACAAGGGTTTACATTACAACAAGGAAACAAGTCCTTTTAAGTTTCCATTGAAGCTATTGACACACCTAATCATGCAAAATGGTTAAAGCTATGCCATTTCTCGATCAAAGTTAATCAATTTCTTAATAATCTTGCAAAAGGACAATACAACAATTTTCATACAAAAGATCAACATCATAAATACTTTTGTTTATTGTTATGTCGAATCTTGAGCACTCAAAGATAAAACACATGCAAATGAAAAGGCCATCAAAATCAACTCATTGTCAAATCAATATTGCAATTATGAAACAAGTAGTACAAGGAAAACACTCCTAAAATGTGAAATTAAATGTTCGATAATCTATAGGGAAAAGAAATGACAATGACATGACCACCAACACCTAAGGTAGGTATTGTTTCAACAACTTGAGTTGACAACCCAGGAAAGCAAAGCCAACTTTTTTCACCAAACAATTCATGGCCCACTAGTTAGTGTGTGCACATGAGGTGTTCTCAACATTAGGGGTTTGACTCAAAGCCAAGGGGCATTGTAGCGTTATGATGTTTTAACGTCTACCACCACCAAGAAAAAAGCACTTATTGAGTCACATGATTAGAAATATGCAAGCACCCTAGACTTTGCAAGGGTTCTCTCATTATAAGGTCCTTTACCATGAAGGGCTGAGTGGAGATCTCTCTCCTACTTCTAATCTATTCAAATGTAAGTTAAGATAATAACTCATTCCATGCACCCAAAACATTTGAGCTATAGTAGCAATCTATGTGCTCCTTGGAGGGGAGTATGGCACCACCCAAACATTATCGCCAACCAAAAAAGGTCAACGAGGGGTGCACAAGAGTAAAGATACAAAGGCATATGTTGAAAGAGAGACAAAAATAACCAACTTATGGAAAGAATCATAATAAGAGGAAAGAGAACTAGATTTGCCAAAAAAATCCCATTGAACTTTAAAATAGCTTGGAGTAAAGTTAGAATGTCAAGCGATCAATAGTAATTCACCGAAGTAGCATAGCTACAACTTGCCCCTTGGTGCTAATATTTCAACATCAAAGAAAATCTTTATGATAGCATATACCATTACAAGAGAATGCCCATTGATGCTTATATGTGGACATTCTAAGCAAATCGTTACAATAGTATGCCCATTGATGCTTTAAACGATGACATTCTAAGCAAACCATTACAATAGCAAGCATACCCATGGGATGCTTTATATTTACATTCCAAGCAAATCATTAACCATTACAAAAGCATGACCTTGATGGTAATAATGCAACATCTAAGAGACAAAAACAAAACGTCGAGGAGAGGGGATGGAGGTTAGAGATGAAGGCCGACTATGGGTGAGATTTTAAGGCAAAATGACTATGTGGAGTCTAAGGTTTGCTTGAGTGCAGAGGGGCGCCTCGTGTAGTGCGTGTTGAAGAGGTGTTTGAGGGAGAGGACGGAGAGGGCGGCGAGCGCCACCACGCACCCGAAGCTGAGGGCGATGGCCGCCCGGAGCACGCTGCAGAATCGGCCGTAGGTCGGGCACAGGGCCTCCCACAACGTCTTCGCATTCCCGCCCTTGGCCAAGTACGCCACATCCGCCGCCGCTGACGCCGCCGCCAGCACCACATACGCCAGCCCCTGCCCACACCCACCCACCGCCCTCCCAATTAAACTCTTGCAAAACCATGCATGCGTGCTCCCTGATTAAGAAGAGAATTATCCCATCTCTTTTGTTGTGTAGTGCATGTGCATCAATGGCGCCACCATGCCTTCGGCATCGACAACACACAGAGCCCCTGCGAGCATATACACACAGAATTTTGACATCTTGCCTTTTGAATTACCAACACAGAGCCCTCGAGGATATATAGACAGGATGTTTGGCATCTTCTTGTATGAGAAACGGAGCTCTTTACCCTTGTTTTGCAAAACCCATTCAGCATCATGAACCTCTGCTCAGGAGGTGTGGTTGGAGGCGGAGGACTGCCAGCCCCCACCACAGGCCGGTAACCCTGCACCCTCAGCCACACCTAGCTAGATATACAGTCAGTCCCTCCCTCACAAAAGCTCATGATGTTGCAATTAACAATGTGAGTATCTAAAATTTCCTAAGAGGTCCTTTTATGTTTCAATCAGATGCAGACTCGATTAGTACATCATCAGTATTATTTCTGTCATAAGAAAAGTATTCCGGTACACCCGCAAATATTTAACATCATTGGCCATACTTAAGTGGGGATAAATTGGAAACATAGCCATAGCAACTTGGATATTCAGCCAAAGCTTTGCACCCATATGCATGATAACCCTCGGATCTTCTCATCCTGCTTCCCATCTCCCTTAGAAGGAGCCACTGCAGTACATCTATTGCATGCTAGCTTGTGGGTCTTCTTACTGTCTTACATTCACTTGACAATGATCATCATGAACGTGGTCATGGATTAAAGGTGGTTTTAAGACCAGTTGTAACCCAATGTTACCATTAAAACCACTCTTGGGGAGCCAGTGCATAAGCCTTCAGTCTCTAAGTTGACTGTGGAGGTAACAATGCACTTAGCTAGAGCCCCCCTAACTGCTAATATAACAATAATAAACGGCATATACCTGATCCAACAGCCAGACCACCCATGCGCCTGACTTTCCTAGTCTGGAGACTCCAAAAAAGCTTGGGATGGACAACACTGCCAGCACAACGCAGTACACAGCTGCTATCAGGTTACTGTAGGCAAGATACCTGCACAACACACCGCTATGTAAGGGCCGCTACTCTCTTGAACAAGGCTTGCAGAAGAGCTTGTAAGAGAGTGTAGTCAGAGGCCCTTACACTAGACCTGAGGAGTTGGAGTACTTGATTTCCTGGCTTGCAGAGAGGATGCCAGTGGTAGCCATGACTGTCTGGTCATCTTTGATGAGAAGGATGAAGGCTGCAGTGGATAGGAGAAGGGCAACAAGACGAAGGAGGAGGGCAGCTGTGGAGGAGCCGTTGCTCTTGCTCTCCATATTGTGGATCTAATGGAGGTGCGTGTCTCTGAGAGAGAGAGACTATATTTACTGCGTCTTAGTGAAGCAAACGGTCCAAGTTCGATGGTCTATCGATAGAACCGGCTATGGAGTCCACCTCTTAGTAGTCTGGAGATGCACAGAAGAGAGCGTGAGAGGAGAGGGAAAAGACAGACAGAGGCCGCAGGCAGAGGGGGGGAAGACTCGAGAGAGATTCATCTGCTGTCTTCTCTGTCATTTATGTACCTTCATAGGCGTACCTGAGTGAGTAAATATTCACCGTTCTCTTCATCACCATCATCATCATCATTAAATTTAGGAACAGACATCCATTTCCTATCCAGTGCCCCCAGTCACGACTCACACCAACCAGTGCTCGAAGAAAACAAAAAAATAAAAAATAAAAATGGAAATACCTTCGTCTCAAGAAAATCAGAAGTATTTTCGTGAAAAATCAAGGTAAAGTTCATACAAGTTTTGACACCTTCAAAACTCAAAATTTGAAGGTGAGTTTCCAAAAATTTAAGGTGGGGTTAGACTATACCTTAAATTTAAGGTGGGGTTAGACTATACCTTAAATTAAGGTAGGGTTAGACTATACTTTTTCCAAGCACTCACACCAACCCCCCTTCCCACTCCCCAGACATCATCATCATCAGAGTGTTACAACTTGCAACGACCTCTTCAATCACAATCATATTAAAGGGGGTCAATTGCAATCCTATAATCTAATAACGATTTTTCTCTTTTAATGGGGTGCCACCGTCCATTGGTCCTACATTGTTTACTTGTTTTTTGGTCTTGCAACACATAGTCACACACCACTGCGTCTCTAATAGCTTGAGAAAGAGGTTGGTCTTTAAGCGCTAAGGATTGCCTAGCTTAGACTTTACGAGTGGGAGTCTTGTAAATAAAGTAAACAATGTATTATGTCTTCTTTCGCCTCCTTGTTTAGACAAAATACTAGCCGGTGTTGCATATATACCTACTAACCATGTGTTGCGTTGTTTGCGGACTTGCAAAGCTCACGAGGCCTCACCTCGGTTGCTTTGCACTTTTGTGAGCAAAGGGAAGCAACCACGCTTCCCTTTGCTCACAAAAGAAGAAATCGTACGCTCGGGACGCAAAATATCAAGTGCTTCGTGCCTAATGTGTCACATGTCAACCTTGAATTTCGTAAAACCTTCATCATTGCATCTTTTAGTGTCAATTAAGCTTTGTACAAAAATGTATCATTACAATCTTAACATTATCTTGATACCTTTGCATTTTTTTGGTGTACTCTTCATTAGTAGAACCAAACATTTTCACCTTGTAGGCTTTATATGAGTTAAGCCATTGAGCCATATGATATGCTCTTCATATAGATTATTCAAATAATGTATCCTTTTGTATCACCTTGTTGGCCCCTCATCTTTCTTTCTTATTTTGGCTAGAGGTTCAGGTATCTCCCGAACCTCCATTTTCCTCCCAAGCCTATTCTTTTTCCCCAAACCTCCATTTGAATTCAAATTGCATGCATGCATGGTTGAGGGGTTGAGGTGGCTTTAATGCCCCACGTCCTCACGTCCTCCCTCTCTCATGATGATTAAATTCTTCATATATTGATCGAGATGATCCAGATGCAGCTACAGAAAGAGCTTCGTGCATCGCTTGGAGGAGATTGAGGCTTCGTGTATTTCGCTTAGAGGAGGTTCTAGAGGTTTCGGCACGCTGCAGCTTGAGAAGGTGCAACTCTCTCTCTCTCTCTCTCTCTCTCTCTCTCTCTCTCTCTCTCTCTCTCTCTCTCTCTCTCTCTCTCTCTCTCTCTCTCTCTCTCTCTCTCTCTCTCTCTCTCTCTCTCTCTCTCTCTCTCTCTCTCTCTCTCTCTCTCTCTCTCTCTCTCTCTCTCTCTGTGTTAGTATTCATGTTAATGTTAGTGTTAGTGATAGTATTAGTATTAGTATTAGTATTCATGTTAGTATTCATGTTAATGCTAGTATTAATCCTAATATTCATGTTAGTGTTAATAATAATGTTAGTATTGATTGATGTTAATGTTAGTATTAACATTAATGTTAATGTTATGATTATTATTAATGTTGATGTTAATTAATACTAATAGTTTAGTTGATGGTATTATTATTATTATTATTATTATTATTATTATTTTATTATTTTATTATCATTATTGTTGTTATTGTTTTATTCTTGTTATTATTAATGTTAATTTTAATCTTAATCTTAATCTTAATGTTAATTCATTAATAATTAATAATTAATTATTGCTTATTATTATATTATATTATATTATTGTTATTGTTACTGTTATATTGTATGTATTGTATTATACTAGATTTTAATTTTAAAATGTTATTTTTGTAGTTATTTTATTATTGTTATTAATAATAATATATATAGAATAGAATATAGATAGATAGATAGATATAATATCATTATTATTATTATTATAGTTAATGGTTGCTTATTATTATATTATATTATATTGTTGTTATTGTTATTGTTATAGTGTACTATATTATACTAGTTTCTAATTTTTATTTTTAAATTGTATTATTATCATTGTTATTATTATTATATTATATTTATTGATGATTATTATATAATGTTAATGTTAATATTAATTAATTAATAATTAATAATGGTTGCTTAGTATTATTATATTATAATAACAGTTATTATATTATACTATGATATTAATGTTAGTATTGATTGATGATGGATGTTGATGTTATGATTATTATTAATGTTAATGTTAATTAATAGTTTAGTTGATGGTGGTTTATATAGTATTATTATTATTATTATTATTAATGATAATGATAATTGCTAATATTAATTACTAATTACTATTACTAATACTAACGATATTGATATTAGTATTGATATTGTTATTTTATTTTATTATTGTTATCTTGTATTATAATAGAATATTGGTTTTTTATTGTTATTATTATTAGTGTTTTGTCATTATTATTATTATTATTATATTATATTTGTTGTTGTTATTATTATTATTATTATTATATAATAGTGTAAATATTAATCTTAATCTTAATCTTAATAATATGGTATTAATGTTAATGTAAATTAATTAATAATTAATAATTAAATTAATGGTTGCTTATTATTATATTATATTATATTATTATTGTTGTTATATTGTATTGTATTATATTGGTTTTTAAATGTTATTATTATAATTGTTATTATTATTATATTATATTTGTTATTATTATAGTTATTTTATTATTCTTATCAATAATAATAATAGTTATAAATATAAATGTAAATATAATAGTTATAATATTATATTATACTATGATATGATATTAATGTTAATGTTAGTATTAGTGTTGATGTTATTGTTGTTTTAGATATATATTATACAATACAGATTATATTATAGATTGATCTATACTTTGTATTATAATACAAAAGAGCCAAAATATAAAAGAGTATAAATATAATATAACTGTTATTATTAGTTTTTTTAATAGTTATTATATTGTATGCATTTCTTAGATATAGTTATTATCATGTTGTTATATTATATTACATTATCTAGGTTTTTTTATTTTATTAATATTAATATTATTATATTAATTTTTATTGTATTTATTATTGTTATTATTAATATTATAATCATAATTATATTGTTAATATTAATGTTAGTTGTTATTGTTCTTTCTAATTTTTGATTTTGATTTTGACTAGTTGTTTTGTTATTATTGTCATAGTTATAGATTATAAATATAGATTGTTGCTATAATTAATTAATTTAAATCTTATCTTATAATGTATTGATTAATTGATTTTAATAATTGAGTAGTTTTTCTTTTTATTGTTATTGAATCTATTAAATAATGTATTTATTATTTTATTTTATTTTATTGTTAGTTATTCATTGTTTTTATGTAGTTATATTGTATTTGTTACTTAGTTGTTAACTAGAGCATGGTTAATTTAAGTGATAGATATTAGTTGATGGTTATTAGTTATTTTGTTAAGTATAGTTATAGATATATAATAATAATTATTAGTTATTAGTTATCATTGTGATGAGCTATTATTATTTTATTCTTATTATATTATGTTTGTTGTTATTATTGTTGTTGTTATTGTTAGTTATTAAGTTGATATTTATTTTTATTATTGTCGTTATTATTATCAATAATTATTATTGATTAATTGTGATTATTAATGATAATGTTAATTGTTATTGTTATTGCGAATTTTTTTATTTTGATTAGTTATTTTGTTTTTATAGTTGTACGTTTATTGTTATTATTGTTGTTGTTACTTAGTTAGTTGTTAAGTAGAGCATAGTTAATTTAAGTGATAGATATTAGTTGATGGTTATTAGTTAATTTAAGTGATAATTATTAGTTGATGGTTATTAGTTGTTTTTGTATAGTTTTATTATATTGTGTGTATTTGTTTGTTTGTTATTGTTTGTTATTACGTTGATTATTATTATTATTGTTGTTGTTGTTGTTGTTGTTGTTGTTGTTGTTGTTGTTGTTGTTGTTGATTAATTGTAATTGTTAATGTTAATGTCAAGGTTAATTGTTATTATTATTGCTAAATTTTTTATTTTGATTAGTGATTTTGTTATTATAGTTGTATGTTTGTTGTTATTATTGTTGTTGTTATTGTTAGTTATTAAGCTAATATTTGTAATTGTAATTGTTATAAATATATGCCTATATTTATACCAATTGTATATATTAAACAACTTTTTAGGTGTTTTTAGTTTTGTGTGTGTGTGTGTGTGTGTGTGTGTGTGTGTGTGAGAGAGAGAGAGAGAGAGAGAGAGAGAGAGAGAGAGAGATTGTTAATTATTAGTTTTATTGAGTTTTTTAGAGAGAGAGAGAGAGAGTGAGAGAGACTACTATTGATTAGAATAAACATTTTAACTTATGCATTTTAAGACATCTTAAGATATCAACAATACAGATTTAAATCAATGTTTATTTTATTATCTTCTACATTGATTTTAGCACATGGAGTGGAAGATTTACTCTCTCTCTCTCTCTCTCTCTCTCTCTCTCTCTCTCTCTCTCTCTCTCTCTGAGTCTCATGTGGGATGCAAAGTTTTTGTATTTTCATTTGAGTTTGTGCAATAATTTGGTTTTATAGGAAAAATTTTGTTTGTGTGTGTGTGTGTGTGTGTTTCTCTGTCTCGGCTTTTGAAATAATGGAGTTTTCAATGTTGGACTTTTGTAGAGAACACATGCCCACACACTTTAAAATATGAGGATCTATATTATGTTGGAATAATCATTTTAAGACATGCAGTGCAAGATGTCAACAATATGGGGATTTAAATCTATGTTTATTTTATTATCTTTACTAATTTTAGTACATGGAGTGGAAGATTCAATTCTCTCTCTCTCTCTCTCTCTCTCTCTCTCTCTCTCTCTCTCTCTCTCTCTCTCTCTCTCTCTCTCTCTCTCTCTCTCTCTCTCTCTCTCTCTCTCTCTCTCTCTCTCTCTCTCTCTCTCTCTCTCGTAGGATGCAAATTTTTTCGTATTTTGATTTAAGTTTGTGTAATAATTTGGTTCTATAGGCAAACATTGTGTTTGTATATGTGTGTGTGTGTCTCTCTCTCAGCTTTTGAAATAGTGGAGTTTTCATTGTTGGATTTATATAGAGAACACCTGTCCACACACTTCAAAATATGAGGATGTACATTATGTTAGAATATTCATTTTAAGATTGAGATATGCATTTTAAGACATGGAATGCAAGATATCAACAATATGAGGATTTAAATTTATGTTTATTTTATTATCTTCTATATTAATTTTAAGATGTGTGTTATATTATCAACCTTGTAGGTATCAAGATGGAGCCATATCTCTTGAACTCTAATGTAGGGACTACACTTTTCTATACTTATGTTCTTCATGGATTATTAAGTAGTGCTTTTCTAGGGAAGGGTATTGTGTAGTGCGCACCCTTGGACTATAAGTGTCCATCTTATAGCATTCAATGCACCACGGGCTAAGTGATAATACTGTTTATTTATGACTTTCATTATTGAGAGATAGATCAATCATTTACTTTGCCATGTGAATTTGCTTGAAATACCTGTGTGTGAGTTAGTGAAGGATCCACTTGAGTCTTGTGTGTGGGATAAACAGATTGGAACCTCGCTCCGAGTGATGCTTGCTGTGGTAAATCTTATCATGATCGATCCTCTTTGTTTAGGGAAAAAACCTCATTCCAATTAAAAGACCAACTCATTGGTTGTTGTAACATTATGTACATTAAAAGATCCATCCTCGACTTTGCTCACTACAATTTGTGAGGTGGGTATAATTATAGAGAACTTTGAATTTGTCCATGGGTTGTGAACAAAGACAAGAGACTAAGAGAAGGGCTTCGCATCATGAGAGATGTATTCATAGGGATATTCAAATGAATACATCCATTGTGACAATAACTCTAATCTCTGGCCTACTAGGAAGCCATGTGAATTTGCTTGGATTAGCTGTATGTGAGTTAGTGAAGGATCCACTTGAGTCCTGTGTGTGGGATAAACAGATTGGAACCTCACTCCAAGTGATGCTTGCTATAGTAAATCTTATCGTGATCGATCACATGGTGTAAATCACATGTGTTTCGAATTTAATGTATTGAAAGACTAATCTAATGCCGTTTAGGATTTTTCACTGTTTCTAAATTTTAAGGATAGTTGATATGCACCTTAATGTTAATGCATGTGTTTTGCGCAGCATGGAGGCTTTTGTAGCAAAAAAGAATGTGTCTGCATCAAATGTTGTGCAATGCATTCCTAGCGAACAATGGTTATGCGCAAGGTGAAAGACATTACAAGGAGGAAGGCAATTCGTCGTGCACTCAAGCATGTTCGAGGATATGATAGTTATATTGGGTTCTTGAGAATCATTCGTCGTTTGGATGGGATTGAGAAGCAAGTGAAGACATTATTTCGACATCAAAGAGCTTCGATTCCTCTTAGTGAGAACATTGGTAGCCGTCTGGAGAGGATTGAGAGAATGTTGGGGGAGAAATATGAAGGGAACCTTGGTGATGGAGTGAGGATACATGATGAGTTGGAAGAAATCAAGGGGTATATAGGGGAGATATACGACCATATTCGAAAATATTGGCCACATGCTGGTGGACCCTTGGATGATCATGATGAGAAGATGAAAGATCTTATTGATAGTGCAGGTCGTATAGAGGATGGAGTATGTGAGTTAATTACTCGTAAGAATGAGAGCTTGGTCACACCTGGGAACATTGCCCTTGATGTGCAACTTACTTCTTTGAAAGTGAGTCTTAATACCCAGATGAATCGCCATATAGGCTCATCCCCTTACATTGGAGAACATTGCCCTTGATGCGTAACTTGCTTCATTCAAAGTTTATCTTGATAGGTTTTTGGGAATGTTAACTTGAAAGAATCACCACATAAGCACATCCTCGGATCTATAGTTTGCTAGGTGTATGTATAATCTCAACGAGACTTCTTATTTGCCTTATTAGATTGATGGAAGTCTACATTTTGAAATATGTTGTTTATCTCTTTTAGATTACAAAACTTTTTTAGAGCCATTTTAATGGTTTCTTTTTTCGTCTTTCACCTTGGTATTCTTTCAATTGGAGCCTCGAACACCTTTGGATCTACAACACCTTCAACCCTCTGGCAAGCCCTATGTGCGGATGTAGACGAACGAACATCCATTGGCAAGGCTTGGAGAGAGAGAGAGAGAGAGAGAGAGAGAGAGAGAGAGAGAGAGAGAGAGAGAGAGAGAGAGAGAGACAGACAGACAGACAGAGAGAGAAGGGGGGGAAGATTAGACTTGGCTGGCCTTTATTGAGCACTATGTACGCATGTGCTCACCATGGGCGTATACACATTTTCTTATGCATGTTGGGTCTAATGCACATTTATTCTTTTGCTTTCAAGTTTGAGTGGTGCTTGCTAGGCCTTCGATGATGTGAGAGTCATGTGCAAATGTGGATGCATGGACATCCGTTAGAGGGAGGGGTTATTAGTTGGCCTTTGGTGAGCACCATGTATGCATGTGCTCATGTATGGCCCCACTTACGCATGTGCTCATGCATGTGCCTGTTCTTTTATCTTTGAGTCTGGATCACCTTGAATTCAGGGTTTTTGATTGCAAATGTGTTTATCAATTGTATCTTGAGTAGCTTTGAGATTTCTCTATTGGAACTCGTATAATCTCGTGAAAGTTTCGTGTAGCCATCATGGAACAAAGCAATGCCATGGACGATGTTCCAAACATAGTACATTCGATGCTATTGAATGCATTTGATTCAATGGAATTAAAGAAAACGGCCACGACATTGTCTCTTCGACGCTTCCATGCTTGGAGCCGTTCGCATGGGTATGGAAGATACCTCTAATTGTATTTACGACTAGGTGTTGTATCCTTTTTTTGGAGATAATCATTTGTATATTTATATATGTTGTTGCAGCCAAAATGTGGAGTCTAATAGAGTTAGTAAAGTTAGTGTGCGAAAAATGAAAGAAGTGGCAAGGCAACAAGGAACGTGTGTTGCTAAATCTACAAGAACAACAAGGGTTTGAAGGAACACAGAGGCTACTTCAAGTTCTTTAGACTTTAAACATCTCGAGGCAAAGATGAATGAATTGATGGAATTGCAAATGAGTTTATGCACACGTGTTGATCATGCACTTGCTATTTACTCCACAGAGCTACATGAACAAGCTAAGGGTTTATATAGTGTTGTGTGTGAGACAAGCACACCCATAGTGTTCTTCAACAAGTCTCGAGTGGTTTGGGTGCTGAAGTAAGGGAACTTTCAACAAGTGTTTCTGAGACAAGCAGGTTGATGAATTTGTTGGTGAATGATATGTGGGCATTGTTTTGGGGGCTTGGAGATAACCACGAGCCTGTGATTTGCCAGAGAGGTTGTCAACTACCATTCTTGCAATTTCAAATGAATGTTAATAGGTTTAATGCCTTACTGCAACAATTGATTCGTCAAATGAATGGTCACAACTAAGGGGGAGGACTTGCTCAGGATCAAGCTTATCATTGGTTCCATATTGTTTTATAGTGCTTGGGCCACCCCTTTTTTGTAGTGATGTGTGGTTCCTTTTCGTGGGGCCTACATTGGTTTTGATGTAGCGAAGCTAAACTAAGTAAAATGTATTAGGTGCTTGCAACATAATGTGATACTTCTTTCTTGAGGTTTTGTCTGTAGGAAGAGGCATTGTCTCTTGCAATGTAGATAGAACTTTGTTGATTTTTGCAATGTGATGCGTATGAGAGTAATATTTCATCTTGGTGTTTGGTCTAATTATAATATTTGATTTGATTAAATGTGAATGTTCATGTCTCTCCCTCCCTCCCTCTCTCTCTCAATGTTTAAAGGGCAAACTTGTTGTCTTGCAATCTAGAGAGAAAACTTAATTGATTTTTTACATTTAAATGTTCATGTCTCCCTCCCTCCCTTCCTCTCTCTTATGGTGATATATGCTTCATTTTTGTGAAACCTCTTGCAATTTGTGAAGAGATAACTCTGCTGCTATTTTTGTCATGGCAAGGGTAGTTCTTAAATCTTCATGAAGTCTCTCCTAAGTACTGGCATTGCAATGTAGATAGAACTTTGTTGATTTTTGCAATGTGATGCGTATGAGAGTAATATTTGATCTTGGTGTTTGGTCTAATCATAATATTTGATTAGATTTAAATGTTCATGTCTCTCCGTCCCTCCTCCCTCCTTCACTGTATCTCCTTCTCTCTCTCTTGAGGTTTATAGGAAAAACTTATTGTCTTGCAATCTAGAGAGAAAACTTGGGGTATCACTTGCTGGTTAGATGGAAATTTTCTTTGTCTCTCTTTGGATAAGATATCTAATGATATATGGAATATAAATATGTATATAAAGTTTATTTTGAGTACTAGCGTTCCTTGCACGTAACATTTTGTTGATTTAAATAAATCACTACAGTGTTTTGAATTATGTGATTCTATATTAGTTCTACTCTTAAGTCTTTTTAAAAATACTGACCCCAATCAAGTCTTTTTTTAAAAGAATCCATGGTCTCCCTTGGCGTGCAGGCTTTGTGAGAATCTAGTCAATATGGGATTTTCACATCGGTCAACTAGCAGAGATTATGTGTTATGTATTCATAGGCATAGACTTGACTCTACGTGCCATAGACGACGACAAGTTGCTAGGCTTAGGACTCAAATGATTCAGCTACGAACAAAACATGGTCAAAGGGGGCACAAAGAGATGTATTTTGCTATGGTTGGGTGCCAAAACATTTCATAGAGAGAAGCTCTAGATCACGATAGTGTGATCCATGAGGGAGTTCAAAGTACCTTGCATAATATGCAAAATATGCCTTCTCGCATGGGGGTTCTAGATGGGAATAGTGAATTGATTAAGGAACAATTTGCTTTTGCTATGAATTATAATTGCAATATTGGAAATAGTCAAAATCTAGGAAATCCTGTGATTAATGAGTCACTTCAATAATGGTCCAACCTTTAGCCCTCAAAATGGAGGTTTTTGCTCCATTTTGCATGCTTTGCCTGCAATGGATATTCATCCTGCAACTACAATATTGCTATTTCAAGACCCAATTGTGCATTCCATGGGAAGTCTTTCTGAGATGTGTGAGCGATGTTCGGCTAAATTGTGGAGATGTGAGACTCAAGTGCAAGGATCGGTTTTGTTTGGTAAACATTGTTGTTGAAATGGAAAAGTAATGTTGCCACCGTTGCAATGTCCACCGCAGCCATTGCATGATTTGTTGCATGGTATACATCCTCAAAGTAGAGTATTTAAGAATAATATACGAGCATATAATAGTGCTCTTGCATTTGTGTCACTTGGTGCCAATGTTGATGAGTTTTTATCTGTTGCGGGGAATTCTTATACCTTTACAATGCATGGCTCCATTTATCATCATATAGGCCCTCTGCTTCCTAATGTGCAATGACATGAACGACCAAGATTTGCACAACTTTATGTTTATGATACTGAGCATGAGTTATCTAATCGATTGGGTGTAATGCCTAATTTATTGCCAAATTTACTTGGAGAGCTTCAGTTTATGATGCATCAATACAATGTATATGCGCAAGCTTTTAGATCCGTGGGTATGCAACTGCAAAACAATCCCTTGCATGATTTAAGAATGACTATTTTTGGCATTCAACAGGCTAATAGGCAATACTCAGCTCCAGTGGCAACTGAAGTTGCGGCTATCATGCCAGGACAAGGCGATGAGAACAATCTCGATCATCGAGATATACATGTTTATAGTCGAGATGGACGATGTATTGCTATTTCAAACTTGCATAGGGCATATATGCCAATGCTATATGTTCTTCTTTTTCCTATGGGTGATGATGGTTGGTATGTAAAGGTGCCTTATAGTAATGTTAATATTCCAATTAATATACGTGGATTGTCTAATAAGGATTGTGTTACTCAGATGCAATTTTATACATTTCGACTACAAGTGCGTGAGGACACTGAGGTTTGCATGTTGCATGGTGGTTTATTGTTGCAACAATTTATTGTTGATGCTTATTCTAGTGTAGAGCAATGTAGGTTGGCTTGGTGTCATCGAGAATCAATTAGTTTCACGCTCAGAAGTTTATAAAGGCTTGGCAGATATGATGGGATTGATGGATAATGGGCCAGTATAGGTTATTGGTGCCTTTGTTGGTAAAAGGGTGGTTTTGCTATCTTCTTTTACTAGTGGGCCAAGGCACATGTATCAATTGTATCAAGATGCTATAGCTATAGTGCGGAGTAAGGGAAAACCATATCTCTTTATAACAATGACATGTAATCCAAAGTGGTCAGAGATAACTAATGCTTTGTTGCCTGAACAGACTGCTTATAATCGTCCTGATTTGACTGCTCGGGTCTTTCATAAAAAACATGCTGATATGATGCATACATTGTTGAAAAGGAATTTGTTTGGAAATGTTGCAGCCTATGTTAGTGTGATTGAGTTTCAAAAGCGAGGGTTGCCACATTCTCATACTTTGTTGATTTTGGAGCACCCTTTCAAACCCTCTGAAGCATGCCATTATGATAGGTTTGTTTGTGCTGAGTTTCCTGATAAAGCAAGGTTTTCAACTCTGTTTGGAACAGTCTCAAAGTCCAATGTCCATGGTCCTTGCGGTGCATTGAATCCCAAGAGCCCTTGCATGCGAGATGGTCGATGCACTAAAAATTTTCCTCGGAGGTTTGTGAATGTGACAACTATTGATAGCTTTGGCTATCCTATTTATAGAAGACGGGATGATGGAAATAGAGTCACAATAAAGGGTAATACTATCGATGGATTGTTCCATATAATCCTTACTTGAGTAAGAAATACAATGCACATATAAATGTTGAGGTATGCTCAACAGTGGTAGCTGTTAAGTATTTGTATAAGTATATATACAAGGGACATGATCGTGCAACCATTAAGTTTTCTGTTGGAAGCTCAGGGTTGAACGGTACAAGCATCCATGAAAGTGGATGAGATCAAGAGTTATTTAGATGCACTGTATGTTTCTGCTTTAAAAGCGTGTTGGCGAATATATGACTATGCATTGCACAATGAGAAGCCTAATATATAGCGGTTGCAAGTACACTTTCCTAGTGAGAATTGTGTGGTGTTTTGAGATACAAACAATATATCAGATGTAATGCAAAATGAAGATGTTAAGAAAAACACTCTTACAGAGTGGTTTGCATGCAATCGTGTTCATCCAGAGGCTTGAGCTATTCGCTATCAAGACTTCCCGATGTACTGGGTGTGGAATGCACATCGAAAGGTGTGGACAAAGAGAAAGCGTGGAAATACATGTGGTCGAATATACTTTGTGCCGCCTACATGTGGTGAGCGTTATGACCTGCGAATGCTCTCAACAGTGTCTTGCAGATGTACGTCTTTTGAGGATTTGCGTACTGTTGGCAATGTGATGTACAATACTTTTAAGGAAGCTTGCATTGCAAAGGGCACATTAGAGGGTGATGATGAGTGTGCAATGTGCTTGGGAGAAGCTGCCTCTGTGCAGATTGGTGCCCAATTACGTGCTTTGTTTGCTGCAATTTTGGTCTTTTGTGAGCCTGGTCAACTTTGGGATAGGTTTATGGCACCAATGGTAGAGGATATTTTGTATAAATTACAGTTGGAACATACACATGTATCTTCTGTAAATTTGCACCAAGAGGCATCAAACAAGGCTTTATTGCATCTTTAGGACATTTTGCGGCAGCATGGGCGAAGATTGTTTGACTTTGATGGATTGCCAGAGCCTCATCGAACGGATTCTCAGTTGTGTGCTAACCCTCTTTTGGAATATGAATATGCATATGATATACTAGAGCAACGTAGAGTTTATCTTTCTATGGAGGCAATGTTGAATGACGAACAAAGAGTTGCATATACTGCAGTTATGGATGCTATTGGTGCAAACTCTAGGGATGTTTTTTTTTTGGATGGTCCTGGTGGGTCTGGGAAGACATTTCTTTATAAGTGTTTGCTTGCTAGGCTACGCAGTGATCATCATATAGCATTGGCAACGGCATCATCTGGCATTGATACTTTGCTTCTACAGGGTGGTCATACTGTTCACTCAAAGTTTAAAATTCCATTAGATCTAAGTAATCGATCCACCTGTAATATTCCTGTTCAGAGCGATCTTGCACAACTATTGAGACAATCAAGTCTTATTTTATGGGATGAGGCTCCGATGATGCATAGGTATGCATTTGAGGCACTTGATAGAACTTTAAGGGATATTATGAGTTGTGATAAACCATTTGGTGGAAAGGTCACTTTACTTGGAGGTGATTTTAGACAAATTCTTCCTATCGTGATGAAGGGCTCCCGTGAAGATATTGTTAATGCAACACTATGTTACTCTCATTTATGGCAGTGTGTTAAGGTGCTAAGGCTGTCTGGGAATATGTGAATGTCAACCGTTGGTGATGTAATCGATAATGGGTTTATTGGGTGGATTCAAGGGATAGGAGATGGAGTGGGTATTACAGATAATTGTGATAAGTTACATATTCCATCTAGCATGGTGTTAAAAGGACACTCTATTGAAACCTTGGTTGATAGTGTGTATAGTGAAGTATCCACTGTGATAAACTTTGAGCATATTTCAATGAGCGTGCTATACTTGCAGTGCAGAATACGGAGGTGGCCTCTTTGAATCATCATGCATTGCAATTGATGCATGGAGAGGTTATACAGTACTATAGTGCGGATTCAATTGCAGAGACAGATGGTAGCTCATTTTTGTACTCTATAGAGTATTTAAATATACTAGATCTTGGAGGTGGGGTTCCTCCCCATCTATTGTTGCTAAAGATGAATGCACCTATTATTCTGCTTAGGAACTTAAATCCGGGAAAAGATTTATGTAATGGTACACGATTGATATGTAAGGCATTCAATAGAAAGGTGATAGATGCTAAGATAATAACAGGAACAAATGTAGGGGAACGAGTTTTCATTCCTAGGATCACTTTTATTCCTAGCACTTTGCAATTTCCATTTACTATGAGACGGAGGCAGTTTCCTATTTGATTGGTGTTTGCTATGACCATCAATAAGTCGCAGGGCTAGACTTTGTATGTTGTTGGTCTTTACTTGAAGACACCGATATTTACACATGGACAGTTGTATGTTGCATTTTCGAGGGTGAAATCCTCATGTGGCATGAGAGTCTTGCTAGATGAAAATGGGAGCATTATGAATGTCACAACAAACATTGTATACAAGGATGTGCTTCAGAAGATGCAATAAGGTGTATTGCTTTCTTGCAAGGATGCATGCAAATATGTGTTTTTTTGGAGGGTGCAATGGTATACTTGCTTTTTTGCAGGGATGTATCCATTGAAATTTGATAGCTTCATAGTCATTGCTTGGCTCATATGTGAAATGGCCTTTATGCCACGTTCGGTTGGTATGTACTCTGTAGTAACTAATTATTTCCTGCACTATTTAAGTGTTTACTCCACTTTTGCATATGCCTACTCCATGTTGGGGCTATAATCCAGCTGCTACTGAGTATCAGAAGGAACTACAATGTATCTTGCGCGCAGTAACAACACATGATATTATAAGAAGAATGCTTGCACGGGTCATTGAGCGTTTATATGATGATGCCAATATAGAGATTTTACTTCCAGTTTTTATTGAGGTGGTGCATTGTGGATATACTCAGTGTTTTCGAGTGCATATGGGTGAAGTTGAACAGGATAAGAGATTTCGATGATCTCACACTGATAGAATACCAAGGGGGTGGCCAACGTATGCATTTAAAGACCTGGTTGCTTTGTGATGCTACATCAAGCTATAACAATGCCTGCTGAGTGGTTTGCAGGTGTTAGGCCATGTATTGTTATTCTAAAGCTAAGTAATCTTTGTCAATTATTAGATGTGTTTACGTTTACATTGTGGCTTTCTAAAATTTTAGGTGCAAGAAAGAGAGGAAAGACTATCATGCCCCCTATAGCATTGCCAAGGCGAGGAGTGGCAACGGGACTTGCTTCACCTAACCATGTTGTGTTGGAGCGTGGAAAATTTCCATGTGTTTCCTTGAAGAAAAGAAAGCTCTATTTTGGTTAGGCTCCCTATGAAATTCTTGGTTTTTTTGTTTGCATTGGTGAAATCTCTAGAACAAACTTTGGTTTTAGGCTCTACTTCATCTATGTATATTATTAATACTAAGGGTTTTTTTGTAATGCTTGGATGCACTTAGACTTAGTAATTGTGACATCCAAGGATAATATAGAGGTACTTCTAACTATTGCACAAAGCAAGTATGGATACAAGTTTACAAGTTTGGTGCATGGTTATTGCACATATATATGAGTGTCTGTACACCTACGTACAAATGTATTTTTAGCCTTTTACACATGCATATGCGAGAGAGGGAGAGGGAGAGAGAGAGTGTGTGTGTGTGTGAAAGGGGGGAATAGATGTGAAAAGGGTGAGAGATGGAGGGGTTGGGGGTAAAGGAGAGGAGTAAGAAAGGGGAGGGAGGGGGAGAGGTGAAAAAGGGGGCGGAAGGAAGACATATAGGTTGTAGAGGGAGAAGAGAGATGAAAAGGGGGGAGGGAGGGAATGAGAGAGAGATATATATATATATATATAATATAATATAATATATATATATATATATATATATATATATATATATATATATATAAAACAAATATATGAGAGGAGTCACAGAGAGATAATGGGGGTGAAAAGGGGTAGAGAGAGAGATCCATAAAAATAGTAAGAGAGATTCAAGATAGAGAGAATATAACATATGCATTTCGTATGTCTTTTGTTTGTGGTTAGGTGCAACGTTATTTCTAATTGTAACATGCAAAGCAAGTATGGGTAAAGTTTATAGGTCTGGTGGATAATGAGAGGTGTTGTATACATATGTGAGTCTCTATACGCCTAAATGCAAGTACACGTCTATCCTTTTGTAAATGCATACGAGAGAGAGAGAGAGAGAGAGAGAGAGAGAGAGTAAAAATAGAGGGGAGAGATGCAAAAGTGGTGTGAGAGGTTGCAAATAGAGGAGAGGGATAAACAAGGGGAGGAAGCGAGAGGTGGAAAGGAGGGAGAGAGGAAGTGATGGGTGTTGTAGAGAGAGGAGAGAGATAAAAAAGGGAGAGGGAGAGAGAGGGGAGAAGGTTAGAGAGAGAGAGAGAGAGAGGTAACAGATATGTGAGAAAATTCACAAAGAGGAGAGGTGTGAAAAGGGTAGGGAGAGAGAGAGATTGGCAATAAATAGTGAGATAGATTCAAAAAGAGAGAAAATAGTGAGCACACATGTGACCTCTTATGCTCGAGGACGCAAAAGAAGAATATGTGTTCATGCGATGGTTGTGCAATTGTATAGATGTTACAACTATATAAATGTTATAGTTGTGCAATGGAAGTGAATTATATGGTGTTTTTACACTCAAGGATGGCAAAGTTACTATGCGATAGGAAAGTAAGCTGCCAAGCGATAGCACGGCAGCATCGCTTCCTTGTTGCCCTGCTTTGCGGCTGCCGCAAAGTGGGATAGCATTCCTTGCACGCGAAGCACACAGGAAACACTAGTTGTCAATTAAGCTTTATGTGGCAATGTATTATTGTGAGGTTCATGAGGTTAGCCTCGAAGGCTTCACATTTTTGGGTGGCAAGGTACTTGCCTTTGTTAGCAAAACATTGCATTACACACACACACAACATAACTTCTCGCTTCATATTTATACCATGCTTTATTTCATGGCCACTTCGAAGCTATGATAGGCACATGCATACAATCTTAAGTAATTATACCATTTGATATATGTATAAACTTTATCCCAAACCATCGATATTATTATATATTATTGATTGAACTTCAATATGAAGACATTCACATGTACAAATATTGATTAAGAACACTCATCAATAAATCAAATAGAAACATCATATGTACTCTTACCGTAGGAATGTTAAGTTGTACAATGGATCTCTCTCTCTCTCTCTCTCTCTCTCTCTCTCTCTCTCTCTCTCTCTCTCTCTCTCTCTCTGAGAATGCGGTTTCAATATTTTTGAAATTCAATTCTCTATTTCAAAGTACAATGCTTAGCAGTCCATATAGTGGCATGAAGCATCATCTTGTTGTTTTCCAAATCGTTAAAATGTTTGTGTGTGGCCACAAATCTTGGAAAATCCCAAAAGTACAATGCTTATTAGTCAATATTGTGGCATGAAGCATCACCCTCTTGTTTTCCAAATCATTAAAATGTTTGTATGTGGAGATAAATATTTAGCCATGGATCTCAAAGTTGGAAACATTGCTACACCAAATAGATTTCACATATTTGATGCAATGACAACACCATTAATATTTAACTATGGGATGTCTTAAACCATGTTAAAGGGGCAGCTAAGCCATCTAGTCCAATGTGTAAATTAGAAGGAATTTTTGTAGACATGATGTGTTGCATCAACTAAGTGAGGTAAGTACATGCTTCAAGTTCATACCACACACTAAGGGACCACATAGTGCCAATGGGCCAAACATCAAGTAGTTTATATTAGATTCAAGAAAGCACATGGGTCTCCCATTAAGTGATAAACAATTATGTCAATGTCATGAGGAAATGCATCAAGTGATTGATTTCATGGCCACTATGAAGCTATGGCAAGCGCATGTGTACAATCTTAAGTAATTTTACCATTTGAAATGTATATAAACTCTACCCCAAACCATCATTATTATATTATATGATTTATTAACTTCAATGTGAAGACATTTGTATGTGCAAATATCCATTAAGAATACTCATTAATGAGTAAAATAGACACGTTTGATGTACCCCTACTATAGGAGTGTTAAGTTGTACAATCTCTCTCTCTCTCTCTCTCTCTCTCTCTCTCTCTCTCTCTCTCTCTCTCTCTCTCTCTCTCTCTCTCTCTCTCTCTCTCTCTCTCTCTCTCCCCACACACACACACACATCCCCCCCTTAAATAGTTGGGCTTCTTATTGAATGCAAAACAAATGGGCATTGGGGAGATTATTATCAACCCCAAAGGGGGGGCCCACCCCAACTTCATCTCCAATTTCAAGGGCCGTTCCACCCAACACCAGCCCTGCAAAGGGCTTGTATACACACTCAAAAAAAAAAACCCACCTAGCTGCACCCATCCCTCCTTCCTACCACCACATTAGTGCCATGGGACTGGCATTATACTAGAAAGGGGGTAATGTTAATCCCAGCTCAAGACTGAAGAAAAAGAAGTAAAATACGGAGGTAATGGAAGAAGCAGGACAAAGAACAAGCAAAGGCGCAAGGATGCCCTCTAAAATCAAGCTAATGGAAAAAGCACATTTTTAAGTGAAAGACGCTCCAAAAATTTTGTAAAAGAGCGCCAAGCTACCTCTTGTGCAAATTGTAAAAGGGTGGATGGGCATAAACTAAAGAAATAGGCCAAGTAAAAGGGAATGGGAAAAAGGATATAGCCCATTGGATGGATGAGATTATTCACATTCTAGAAAATCGACTGCTAAATTGACCCATTGAAAAGGCATGACTCACCTGTGTGTGTGTGTGTGTGTGTGTGTGTGTGTGTGTAAACTTCTTGTCCAAATACTTGAATGTACAAAAACTCTAGGATACTAAATCTAAGTTAAATGCGAGGCAAAAAAAATCACACTTTCTGTGTGTGTGTGTGTATATATATATATATATAAACTTCTTGTCCAAATACTTGAATGTACAAAAACTCTAGGATACTAAATTTAAGTTAAATGCGAGGCAAAAAATTCACACTTTCTATTTGTTTATTTTTGTAAAACCTTCAAATAAAGCAATAGTTGGTATCACATTCTTAGATATTTTGCACCATAGACACATCCTCTAATTGATCCCAACGTGAAAGACAATTGAAACATCAAAAACACTTTAAAAAGTGTGTCAAAACCCTTGTTCTTGGGTGTAAGATGCCTACCTAATGATGCCTTGTGCAATTGTTGATTACAATAAGCAATTTTATGGCATGCCTTGATCCCATGTTGTTTGCAAATCAAAATCTAGCATCAAATGCCAATTTTCATGTCTACAACTTTTGAGCTACAAGCATGGAAGCACGCAAAACATTAAATTCATGGCTTAGTCAACAATTCATTTGTCAACTAAACACATGAGTTTTGGAGCGTTGCTAATCTAGGGTTTGTAGGTGTAAGACTAAGAGAGTAGAATGTAGCGTGATCCATGGCTAATTTGTGAAGGGTCATGCTTCGTGTGAGTAGGATTTGCTTAGTGTGAAAGTATAACAATTGTTGTGGTGTAGAAGCCAATTAGAATTTGAAGAGCTGAGAAGTAGCAATCATTTGGCAAAAGCTCAACTTACCTTTGTTAAAGGAGCCAAGTGCCCCATGAGACGATGTCCTTGATTAGTGAATCAAATGTAGAAGACTGCACAGTAATCACTACTACAAAAGTGGATGCATCCCAATGAAGGCATGAGAGATGCCTATGTAGCATGCCAGGGATGGCATTGGATAGAGAGAGAGAGAGAGAGAGAGAGAGAGAGAGAGAGAGAGAGAGAGAGAGAGAGAGAGAGAATGTGTTTTTCCATGACACAATATTCAATGGAGTGCATGCATGAAGTCACATGGCAAACCCTAGCCCCTTTCCCACACCCTTACTTAGTGTACATCAATGTCAAGACATACCTAGGGAGTCTTCGCTCGCCTTGGTTGACTTGTCTCCTTAAATCACTTGCACATTTCATCCCTTCATTTAATTTACCCAATTTCATCAATCCTTACACATAACCCTCAAGGGATTCATAAAAGCATAACTAGTTGGTACGACGAACACTTCAGAGTGCTAGGTAGGGTTTAGTATGTTAAAAATTCTGCCTAGTATCGCACTTGGGATGCCAAGTCAAGACTTTTGATCCCAAAGCTCCTACCCACATTCACGGAATGTTAGGGTTAGTTGGACGCCTATGCAAGAAAAATCTTGGGTTTTTACCCTAGGGCAAATTGGCCTAATACTAGACTTTTGATTGAGATTAGAAACCCTAGGGCCAAACGTTATGGGCCTAGTAAGGTTAGGGTTGGGTTGGGTCAAGAGGACTCCTAAACCCTACATCTTGATCAAACATATTTCTTGACCAAGGAATGTCGTTTGATGGGAGAAATGATCCCGTAAGTCAGATGCGACTCCTATGCAACAAGTTGCAATGTTGCATGGCTTTATGTTTAAATCACAAGATAGATTTGCCACTCCTTGGAACAAGGTTGGCAGGTTTTAGTGCAAGTCTAACTTGCAAGAGGATGAGTAGACACCCTACTACATCACCCTTCCTTGGGCTGATTTGCCAAGATAAGGAAGTTATGTATTGCCTAGCAAGCAATTGACAAATCAAGTTGGGGCAATGAGGTTCCCAGATTCACTATCTTAGTTTAAGGAACCTAAGGTGTTTGTTAATTTGGGTTAATAGGGTATAAAACCTAATCCAAGGATAAAAGGGTAAACAAACAAACCCTTGTGGATCTTGCCAAGTCGCGATTGATCCCGGATCGAATGCTGGATGCATTCGGAGAGAAGGATTCACACCTTAACAGTTGGCCAAATAAACGACCACTGGATTGATTGTGTTTGTACAGTTAGGAGCATTGTTTGTACTTCTTTGCTCAATGAACTAAAGATGGAAAAATAATTAATGCTTCAGGTTGAAGGCCTGGAGGGAGAGGTAGCATCAGTTACCCCCAACTGTCTGCCTAACCCCAACTAAGGGGGTTGTTAGCCGCACCGGGAACATGGACCGAACCTGCACGAGAGGTCTCTTCGTGGGCATTACTTGGAGCAGGAGGATGCTTGGGTGCCAGGGGGGACTCTGGCCATAAATCCCTTGCCTCCGGGTCCTATACAAGAGGCTGACGTGACTCGGGATTGTATCTCGAGGCTCGCATACTAGTCTACGGGTGAAAACTTGGATTAGTAATCCCTGAGGATTGCTGGATTGCCTTGGGGCAGATTATGGATTGCCTTCGGGTGAATTATGGAATAGCCTTCAAGCTGGATTATATGATGTATTCCAAAGACTGATAAATAAGATCAATTGTTGAAAAGGAACTTGCTTGACATTGTTTTTCTATGTCAGTGCTGAGATTACGTGAAGGTACCGGTGACTAATTGGCTGATTAAGGAAGTTGTTTTATGCATGTCCAATAAAATATGGTAGGTAATTAGACAACTAAAACAACCCTGCGGAATGTGCGGTGGATGTGGCCATGGGTCCGTCCTACGGATGGATGGTCCCGGTTGGCCGGGAACTTTCCTTGAAGGAAATTGACAACAAGGAATGTTGACCTAGAATCTAGAGTACTAGAGTCCCGATTTATGCTGTTTTAGGGGAACGGAATGGGACTATGCCTTACGGGCAGAGAGGTCGAGCTTTGCATCCCTCTCGTTTCCCATTCTCCTTGAACCAAGTGCAGCATGAATCCGCTTCGACCCTGATGTTTCTACGTAAAGTAGTTCTCGACGCTAGCTACCGTTCTAGAAATTTGACCACTAGGGAAACCCTGATTCGGGTCGGTCCTAAGTTGGAACAGCCGGAATGCTTCCGCTTCCTGGCAAACTCGGGAAGACCTAGATCGCAAATCTCGTGACATTCCGTGGGAGTGCCGGGCAGCGCTTTTTGGACTCTCTTCTCGATGGGCTACTAAGATGTGTCCTATGAGCAAACAAGTGGACACGTTCCAAAGACTTCTTTAACTTCACCAATGACACTTTCTCTTAGAATCCCAAATGGCTTATGCTCATGGAGAATTGGAAGGCACTTGAGCAATAGCATGATGACGCTCTAGAGAGTGAGTGCATTGCTTCAGAATGATCCCTATGAACTGCTAGTTGATGCAGACATAGAGGCGCATACCTATACAAACATATCCCACCATTTGTGTAGAAAACCTTAGATCAGATGATGCAGTGGGGTGCCATCTCTTTGGAGCAAAAAAGCACCTACAACCACATTCTCCTTGCTTGCTTTGTTACCTCATGTTTAGATCATGCTAGATAAAGATCCATTTGAGAGTTTTGTGATATGTTACTAAGGTAATTTTCTTGTAAAAAATACAATGTTTACATAGCTTGAGAGAGTGGATGACAACTAACAACTCTTCCTTCCATAACTCTTCAGCTTCCTTGAGGAATAGGTGATGTGATGCCTCATAAGTACACAACCTAATGCGAGAGAGCTTCCATCAATCTCATGAACTCAAATTTCTATTATAAATCAAGAAGCTTGAAGATAGGAATTTTTACAAGGCTTTGTTTAACTTTCTCAATATTGGACTATTCAATTGGAGTCCATACAATAGAAACTTGATTCTTGAGTAGATCAATAAGAGGTGTGTCCATCAAGGCATAGTTCTTGATAAACACCCTATACAATCCAGTTAAGCCCAATAAGATTTGTCCTTAAGTAATTTTGGAGGCAACCACTCTTGCATGCCCTTGATTTTGGTCAGATCCACTACAATCCCCTTCTCCAATACTATAAATCTAAGATATTCTATATACCTTTATAAAGAAATACGCTTTTCCTTCTGCGGCACGGTCCATGAAATCCCGGCAATTACATGTTGGATTCTTTGCAATGTGCACATCATAAAGTTGTCTAATACAATTTTGAGCTATGTCTCGTGGTCATCTTCTTCTTTGGAGTAAGTTAAGATATCATAAAAGAAGATAAATCAAACTCATCAAGGTAAGGTCTAAAAATATATTGTATCAACCTATTAAAAGTGGCTAGATTTGTAATGTCCATATCTTGTGTTGAAGGTAGTCTGGGATGCCTTCCTCCTTGATGCTAGTTTGATAATAGCCTACTGTTAGGTTGATTTTCAAGAAGATCTTTGCTCCTTGAAGCTTGTTAAGAAGCTCATCAATCATGGGAATCACGTTTTTATTTTCAACTACCACTTGGTTTAGGTCGTGATAGTCAATGCAAAGATGAAGGGCATCATCCTTCTTCTTTTGAAATAGAATTGAGGCTCCCCACGGTGAAGTACTTAGTCTTATGTATCCCTGGTCTAACAACTATTTTAGCTATTTCTTTAATTCAATGGCTTTGGGGATTGACATTGGATAAGGCTGCTTTGCTTTATAGGTCTAGCTCCTAGGACAAGGTCGATCTCATGGTTGACTTCCCTTTTAGGAGGAAACTCTATCAATTCAGTTGGAAAGACATCAGCATATTCCTTCATCCAAGAAGGTTCCTTTTTCACTTCTTTATCCTAATCAACCTTATTAAGCTTGAGCAAGTCGACTGGTAAACCCTTTCTTAATCCTTGGACAATGCACAAGGCTTTTGTTAATTGAATCTTAGGTCTTTTGGCTTTGCCTTGTGTAGTTGCTTGAATTCCTTTTGGATTTTGGAATGTGACCTGGCCTTTCCTAGAATGGATGCGGGCATCATTGGAAATTAGCCAGTCCATATGTAGGCTCATTGCCTACAAACATAAGGTTATGTTTGTAGGCTCATTGCCTACAAATATAAGGTCATATTTGTAGGCTCGTTACCTAGATCAAAGTCTACGTTTCTAGTTTGGTATGATGACACATCTTCTTTTCTGTTAGCCAATTCTACCATAGGTCACCATGAGGGACTCTTACTCCAAGCCCCCACCTTTACCCAACAAGCCGGATGAGCCAGACTGCGATGCCAAGTTTGTCCCTCTTGCCCAACAACTACCCACTGTGACCCCATCCCCTCCCCATTACCAAGGTGCTCTCACCAAGGTGAGAGCACCCCCACCAGCTCTGACCTAACACACTCCACCTCTGGCTCGATGGCCAAATTCAAACTTGTCACCTTGTTGAAGATCGACTAGCTAGAGAGTCAAAACTTGAAGCAAAATGTCCCCTACCCATTGACAAAGGGAATTGCCATAGAGGAGCCTACTGGTACCCTTGGAGATCGATTGGCTAGAGAGTCCAAACCTCAAGAAAAATCTCCCCTACCCACTAATAAAGAGAAGCAAATTGCCACAGAGGATGCTTCACCCAAGCCATCGGTCCCAAACTTCTTTGACTTCTCCACTGGCACCAATTCCTTGGATCCAAAGTGGTGGCCAAAGAGTCCGAAG
This sequence comes from Lygodium microphyllum, assembly GCF_053477565.2. Classification (NCBI taxonomy): domain Eukaryota; kingdom Viridiplantae; phylum Streptophyta; class Polypodiopsida; order Schizaeales; family Lygodiaceae; genus Lygodium; species Lygodium microphyllum. The sequence goes on from NC_141139.1 coordinate 46,649,671, forward strand.
GTGAAGCAAAACATCCCCTATTTTGCCAACAAAGGGAAGCAAATCTCCATGGAGGAGCCTATCGGTAGGATGATTCACCCAAGCCATTGGTCCCAAACTTCATTGACTTCTCCACTAGCACCAATTCTATAGATCTAAACTAGTAGATGATGGTCAAACACTGCTAAGCACTCAAATAGCATAACGCCAAGGTAGAGGAGTGGATCTAGGTGCTTCAATAAGCGTGGTGCTCGAGGGACTGGAAGACAGAATCCACAACCTCCTCTAGCAGCAGATCTTAGAAGAAGCATGGGCTTGAGTAGCCCAGGAGATAAAAAAGGCCGATGTTCCTTGCCCTAGTCAAGATTCTGTAGACTATTGTACCCCAAAGTGCCATCACAATGCCCACCTTAGGACCAAGGCTAAAGTTGAACAAGAATCATGCCACATCTTAGCGCCCACCCACCCCAACCCTGAGGTTGCAGCCAATCAAGAACTGCATTAGAACTGGCACTTGAACCCCCCAATCCCAACAATGACCCAAGCTAGGATCAAGGAGATGACGATCCCCTTTTGAACAATTTGCTCTTTGAAAACATCTTCTCCTCCATCTCCAACATCATGAAGTTGGCTATCATTGCCCAACTCTAGGCCCGCCTCACTTGGTCTGAGGCCCTATCCCTCAAATGCTAGCACTAGATCCATGCCCTCCTCATTGCCAAGTCCCGATATAAATTGAAACTAGAAGGAGTGCAAGCTTGACCAGATCACTTTCAAATGGGACCAACTGCAGCAACAAATCTGGCTTAGCGCCCTTTACCTAGAGAAGCTTGCCATCGAGCTCATCTACCTATGCTTCACAACCACCCCTCTGGACTTGCATTGACCTAGGGCTGCAACAACAACACCTTCAGTACAATCCCCTCCCACCACTCCCCCCCCCCCCCCCCCCCAAGAGGCCCAGCAACACCTCGGATTTGGCCCCCACCCAGTCCCAATCCACCTCACCCTCTACTACTTCCACTTCCACATTTGACCATTCTAGCCCCACCCCTACCCCCAAGCCAATTCCAAACTAATATACACTTGACATGAAGGATGATGGTGACATGAGCAAGTAGTTATGTGGGTCTGAGTTCATAGTGTGTGCAAGTGTTAAAGGCAATGGCAATCAATGCCTTTTAAGCCAAAGTCACCAGTGATGCATTAAAGAGTTGAATGGGTGCAAATGTAGTATAGGATATCAAATACCGCACATGGGCAAATATAATGTCCTACTGCCTGACATGTCACATGTGTAGAGAGAATGTCTTGTTGCAGGCAATGGCCTATATAACAGTAGGGAGTGAATCATGGTAGTTGGTTGTTGTTTGAGCATACTCATTGTTCTCTTACTCCATGCCATATCCTACCTGAGCCTTTTTGCCAAGTCTTATTTGACTAGCATCTTGGGTGCTCTCACAATAAGGCCTATCTTGTATTGTTTCTTGAGTCCTTGCGTTCGATAGTAGTACTACCCTAGTCATTGTATCCTACAATTATTTAGTCCCTTATATTGTGTTATACGCAATCCACACCCCGTTTTGACATCTAAAAGCACTTGGCCTAATGTCATAAGACTCATCTTTGTGTTGATTGATGGGGGTTCAAACCAAGGCACATGATACTTTTTCCAAAATGAGATTATCCACATAAGCATGAGGTGTGGATAGAATGTTGGGTAGGGGAACGATACTAAAACCATGTAAGCAAATATATGTCATAAGTATAAGAGTTAAAAATGAAATCATAAGGGGGTAAGGAATTTAGTTTCTTGAGGCCTATTGCCCACCACACAAGTGTGTGTGTGTGTGTGTGTGTGTGTGTGTGTGTGTGTGTGTGTGTGTGTGTGTGTGTGTGTGTGTGTGTGTGTGTGTGTGTGTGTGTGTGTGTGTGTGTGTGTGTGTGTGTGTGTGTGTGTGTGTGTGTGTGTGTGTGTGTGTGTGTGTGTGTGTGTGTGTGTGTGTGTGTGTGTGTGTGTGTGTGTGTGTGTGTGTGTGTGTGTGTGTGTGTGTGTGTGTGTGTGTGTGTGTGTGTGTGTGTGTGTGTGTGTGTGTGTGTGTGTGTGTGTGTGTGTGTGTGTGTGTGTGTGTGTGTGTGTGTGTGTGTGTGTGTGTGTGTGTGTGTGTGTGTTCAAATAATTGAAATTTAGAAAATAGCTAGCCTACTTAACCTTAGCACAAAATTTTGCAAAGCCCTTCCAAATGAAGGAAAAAGAAATCAATAATTTCAATGAAAATGGAGGTGTAAAAGAAGAGAAGGTGAGATCTTAGAGCCCATCGTGCCCAGGGGCTATGGGGCTAACAAGGCCATCTATAGGGACAAGGCTTTCCTTCACAAAGAGCATGGCCACACTCGGAGTGCTAGATAGGGGTAGACATTTATGAACCTTTATTTGTTGGTTGGAGCTCATCCTCATGCTAGAATCAAAGCATGTGCATTTTACAAGGACCAACAAGGGGTCTCAAATTCTTTTAACCTCATTAGCATTGTATTAACATCTCCTTTTGAGAGGGTGCTAGTAGGGCAAGTGGGTTATAATAACCCTGCTCCCCCTACATGAAAGGGGGTGCTACCCTACAACTAGTGGGGGAGGACTAGCATTTATGTGCCCCCACTATCTCTAGGTGTTACAAGGCCCTTACATCTAGGAGAATGTAATGATAAACCTTGCATTCAATGGTGATGATTCTAACTATCCTATTTAATATTTAGGAAAATGATCAAAAAATTCAAGCAAAACTATAAGAGGACCTAATTTTTATCAATAAATATCAAAGGTTACCAAACAAATCAAAGGATAAATTCTCATAATGTGCAAAACCAAAAACTAGTTTTTGGTCCCATTTTCAATTTCCAATTCCAAATTCACATGACAGAGACACAAATCTTAATTCTTCTATTCACATATCATTATTTTGACTAGATTATGCATACAATGAATTAAAAATTAACACTCCCCCACATCAATGAATTTTTATGCATGAAATTTGGTTACTTCAATGAGAGAGAGGGGGGGGGAGGAAGAGAGAGGTGGTCTTCATTTGAGAAGACTGAACAAATCGTGTTCCCAACTCAAAACCTACATCCTTTCTCACATGGCTTGCAATGAGGTCCCTTTAAGCCATAAATTCAATTAAAAAATGGATGTGAACATACAATTATACACATCCATATAAACATACCTTGGGCAGCCAATTCTCCGTAAGTGACATTTTGTATCTAACCAACTTCTTGATAATCATTGAGTTTTACCATGCATGAAGTAAATACTTGCTTTTGTGAAGGTTTACTTTATGTGTAAGGGGCTTGATTTTCATTTTTCAATGAAAATTTGCATTTTTGAAAACCCAACTTGCTAGCATGAACATCCCCAAACATTTGTTGTGGTATGATAGTGTTACACCTAGAGTCTTGACTAGATTTTTAATGTAATAGTAACCGTCTATACTATCTTATAACTTAGTAATCTACCAAACCTATTACCTATCCCACATGGTGCAAGTAGAGTACAGTCCAAACCTAAAAATACATAAAAACCTCATAAGAGGATTAGATATTCTAAAATTCATGAATCCATGCATGGTGGAGTACATTCAATGCAAATGTTAACCGCAATGCAAAAAAATTAAATGTTTAAATGAGTGTGTGTTCTCTCTCTCTCTCTCTCTCTCTCTCTCTCTCTCTCTCTCTCTCTCTCTCTCTCTCTCTCTCTCTCTCTCTCTCTCTCTCTCTCTCTCTCTCTCTCTCTCTACACATACACGACATACGCACATACACATACACGACACTTATCACACTCACAGCACCGTATTTTCAGTTTCCAGTTTTTAGCTTTTCATTCAGCACTTTTATTTTGGATAGCTGGACCTCATCAGTTGTATCACAGTTTGTCTCATAGGCCAGTTTTGGTCTTTAGAAGACGTTAATATAACTTTCTTCTCTCTCTCTCTCTCTCTCTCTCTCTCTCTCTCTCTCTCTCTCTCTCTCTCTCTCTCTCTCTCTCTCTCTCTCTCTCTCTCTCTCTCTCTCTCTCTCTTTGTGCATTGAAGGTGAGGGTAGTGGCATTCACTATGGTCAACACAAGCCATTGTAGTCCTTCCATATGACTAAAAATGGTGAGCATGATGACATCATATAACTTTTTCTCCTTCTCAATGATGGGAACTTCATCTCTGCTATTGTCACCTTGGCCAATTTGGCTACCTCCTACTAAATTTTCTACCCCAAACAACAAAATCTACATTGTTTATACCATGTTATTATTGTATGATCTACCAAACTTATTACCTACCCTACATGGTGCAAGTAGAGTACAAGCCAAACTTTAAAAATATATAAAAACCTTATAGAAGAGAATTAGATATTCTAAAATTCATTAATCCATGCATGGTGTAGTGCATTCAATGCAAACATTGGCCATGAGGCACAAAAAGAAAATATAAATGAGTTCTCTCTCTCTCTCTCTCTCTCTCTCTCTCTCTCTCTCTCTCTCTCTCTCTCTCTCTCTCTCTCTCTCTCTCCCCTATTGCATTGAAGATGGGGGTGGTGGCATTCACCATGGTCCATATGAGCCATTCCAGTCCTTCCATATGACTAAAATTAGTGAGCATGGTGACATCTATTGGAATGTATGATGCTAGAGGCATGTGTAACCAATTCCCATAAGCAAAGAAAGCAGTGTGTACCCAAGGTGAAAACCTATAAAGAGACATACTTGCTTGACCATGGATCAATCAAGTTCTTTTCCATTTCATTATGGTCTCATTTATGTTCTTCTTCTTCCCTCCTTAATCTCCTATTTTTCTTGTGCTCTACCATGTTTTGTAATATGGTATCAAAGTCTCTTTCCTAGAGGTTGTGAGGTTGTGGAAGCTTCCATAGCTACTACTCAAAGTTGGGAGCTCAAGCATTAGAGGTATTGTTATCCAAGAAGTCCAAAGCTTGGAATGAAGGCTCGCAAAGGGTGTGGAGTTCAATTGAAGTGAAAGACCTCCATTCAAAAGAAGAGGTATATCTCATTTATTGTGCTCATTAGCATACTCAAAGCAAATTTGAAGGCCGCCATTGTTAAGAAGAAGAAGAAGGTTCTAGTCATTGGAAGGCGAGTTTCAAGTTCTATCATTTTTGCTTTTGGCTATCATTAATTTCACAAGGGGGCTGCTTAAGCCTTATGCTTAAGGGGGCAATTTAAGGGGCCTACTTCCATAGAAGCTGATGGCATGCTTTCAAGATAAGATGCGAGGTTTCTTACTCTATGTCAAAGATAGAGAAGAGAGAGAGCTTGAAAGCTCTAAATTTGGTTGACAGCCCAATTGTAAGAAGACATTGTGGATCCATTCAGCATTTGTGTCGGCATATTCTTGTCCTTGGTGGGTCAATGTTGTCCAAAAAATGGCCAAGCTGCATTTATTTTAAGAAGATAAGCTTAAAAAAAAAAGCTTAGTTACTAATGTTTTAAACCTTAAAACATAACCCCCCTTTCACATCGCCTTCTCCACAAATTGTTCTTCACTAATCACCATTCACACTATGATGTTCCAAATTGGTTTTTCTAAAAGCCCATTCACATTGCAATTTGCATTCACACTCAAGTTCTTTCTAGAAACTGATTTCTCTCAAAGACAATTCATACTCGAGAATCATAAAAGCATAAATAATTATTTGCATACAAGTTTCCTTATTAATCAAACTCTCTTGTAATCTCCAAAAATATCATCTTCCCTATTTATAGATCAAATTTAGACACTATTGTGTGAGTCAATGATAAGACCTCTCCATTCCCAAAAATGTATGAAATCAATGTAGTAGAAAAATTCAACAACAACAGGTTTCACACTTGGAAAATAAAAGCCATGCATCATCTGATGATAAAAGATCTTTCAGAGTTTTTCAAAGATCTTGAAGATCCCAATGAGCCAACATGGAAGAGAAAAAATAATAAAGCTCTTGGGACAATAACTTGGGGCTTATTTGATGATTTCCTACACCGCATTTTTGGATTTAAATGTGCAAAGGAGGCATGGGATGAGTTAGATAAGATATTTGGCTCTCAAGAAAATAACTTTGAAATTAATCTATTTGTTGAGCCTAATTAACTAATAATCGAGACTTTGGATGGACTTCTATTGTTTTAGAACCTGCAACTCACTTCAGCAATAATCTCTCACCTTGTCTCTCAACACTTCACTCCAACTAACCAAGGATCCTCCTCTCTAACCCAAGAAAGCAAGAATACAAGACTAGCTCGAGTTGTAGTGAACTTACCTAACTTACCTTCTTGCGCTTGATGGCTAGAAGGCTCAAAGGCTTGAAGATGGTTCCACGACCGTGATCAACATGATCCAATGCCATTACTCCTTTGCATCCACAACCAATCACACCAATGAGTGAAAGAGCTAGTAGAGAAAACGAGAAAAGCAAGACGATGGCAAAGAGCTTTACCTTCCCTCAGTCCCTCACTCAACACACCTCTCACTCTCTCCCTCTTAGTCACTCTCAACACAATGGAAGCAAGATGATATAATGGAAAGATTTAATAGAAAGCTTGAGTAGTTACACTGATAGAGCTTCCATAGCATGGATGTGCCAAAAAGGGTGAATACAACTGAGACCTCCCACCCTTATATATAGACCAAGAATTAGGGTTAGGATTAGGGTTTTCACTCCTTTTCCATTTAGAGTTTTCACCCCTTTTGTGTTTTGTGTTTAGGGTTTGCGCCCTTTTGTGTTTAGGGGATTTGCATCCCTTTTGCGTTTAGGGTTTACATCCTCTCTTGGGCATCCTACCCACTTAGTGGACTCTAGGTTGGTCAATCATCATTACATGCTTCAACCTTAGCCTAATTAGACCAAGCCTAAGATATTCTAATCACAAATACATGTGTGCAACCCATGCAACACTTGCAGGTGCGACAAATACAACAACGAGTGGTGTATATAATGTGCATGGGAGTGAGCTTGGCTCTCACAAAGTAATACATCCATGATAATGTGGTGATGTCCATAAAGTAAAAATATAATCCAAGTGCCCAAAAATAAGGCATTGACGCTCCACAAAAATAATATCCACAAAAAAATAATAGCCGAGCACTTTCACTTTTTAAAGCATCGTTAACATTATTTCCCCCCTAGATGAGTGCCAATCCCATGGCACTTACGTCATTGGAGCTTGCACCAAAGATGCGGAATGTTGGGAATAGTCGATTGAAGAATTAGTCCTGATAAGGAGAAATGAATGCTGCTAATGAAGAATTTGTTACTGCTGAAGAGGATGATTTGTTTCCTGCGATAGGTAGAAATGATGTTGCTCACATTATGGTAGATGGTGACTGATGTTGTTACTAGTGACAAATCTTGTAGAAGTTGATTGTGCTAAAGCTGTACTTGATTAATGGTTCTTCTAAAGGAGACAACTAGAATGGCCCTTGAAGTTAAATGGGAGATTGCAAAAGATGGGAGATTTGATGTTGATGTAGAAGTGATGGCTCATGAGCCTCCATGAATTGTTGTACTTGCAAAGTAAACCTCACGTGCAATCACTTCTTAGGGAAAAGTGCTAGTTTTTTGTTCGTGCTTAGATATAGGATGTGCTCGGTTTGGGAGATGGGTGAAACTCCAAGCAAGCTTGAAGTGTTGTCCCACACTTGAGGACCCAAAACCATGGATAGGTTATTGTGCAAATACTATAGTAAGTGTGCGTGCATACATAGTCTAATACATAGTTCGAAAATTGCTTCATGGATTTTGCAATCAATGACTGGTGCTTGATGAAGTGGGATCTTGATCTAATGAAGATGGGAAGAATTGTGGGTATTGAGGGAAAATGTAGTTATTGATAAAGATGCTAGGGAGACACCGATGGGTCCTATCACATTTATGTGTGGCATTTAAAATCAGTTTTCTTAATTAAGCCTTTTAGGGAACAGAGTCCGTTCACGTAATTTACAACACAGACACGAATACAGAGCAAGCAATCTATTGACAAACAAGTTCAAACAAGTTTCTTAACTTATCTTCAAGTTAATCTTTGTCTCCTGCCCATACATGAAAAATTATGTATCCCTTCTGCCCAGTAGAAGTAACTGGTCCAAGTCACATGGCACCACAAATTCTATCCTTTATCTAGAATAGGATCTCCCAACATGCCCAGATGTTGGGGGCTACGGAGGTCTTCAACTCCATTCTAAACCTAGCAAGGGGTGTTTAAAGCTCCAACTGACCCACAAGTTGTCTATGAGTGAAACATCATTCTCGTGGTTGGCCTTTTTCACCACTGGACCTTTTGGCCCATGAATAGAGCAGTGCCCTTCTCGGTTGATCCGCGTTGCGATCTTGGAGATGATCCACATGTGCAAAATATCCTTCCTTAATTAATCCAGCTAAGAATCAAGCACAAACAAGGCATTTAGCCCTAATATCATTTTTCCAAGAAAACTTTCCCTTATTCCCATGGTAACTTGTCATCACAGACCTTCACCATGCATTTACCATAAATCACAAGCACTTGGAATAGTCATCCAAACAACAAACCAACAAGCAGTTGAATGTAAAAGCATTTAGGATGTTGTTCGATCAACCAACAAAACCAATTGTATTATTCCCAAACAATGCAAGAATAGACGCGATAACATTTCCATCGCATATCCACTCTCCCCCTTGGGATCAAAGAGTGATTCTATGTAAAATTTACTTAACATTTGTATGCACAATTTTTAATGTCATTATTTTTTATGATTATGCCATTCATAACCCTCGACCGATTCTTCCTTGTAATTGCTCTATCAACGAATAAGACATATGCAACTAGGTGTAATTAACTTCCCTTAATACATGTACTTTGCAAGCTTTCAAATATGTGAGATGAAATTTATCCTTTTCAATGACCTATACTTGTGCATCATAGTATGGGGCCTAACGTATCTCATATGAGAATCAAAGCAAGCATTTATCAATTTGGAAATACATTGCTTTACGATCGATACCACAGTTGGACTGACAGTGATGCCTTTGCCTAAAGCTTCATTGTTGGTTGTAGGATTGTCATCCACATGCGACGTTCTTCGCTTGGGGGCCATCCACATGCGACATTCTTTGCTTGGGGGCCATCCACAAGCGACGTTCTTCACTTGGGGGCCATCGTCCGCAAGTAGATTTGAGAGATAAGGAAGGAATGGATTTTGAGATGGAAGAGCGCAAGAGAAGATGGCGAAGATTGGGATAGGGGGAATTAAGCTAACTCTGTCCCTTGCAGCCTCTTGGGGTCTCCTCTCTCTCTCTCTCTCTCTCTCTCTCTCTCTCTCTCTCTCTCTCTGGGTCTCCTCTCTCTCCTCTCTCTCTCTCTCTCTCTCTCTCTCTCTCTCTCTCTCTCTCTCTCTCTCTCTCTCTCTCTCTCTCTCTCTCTCTCTCTCTCTCTCTCTCTCTCTCTCTCTCTGTGTGCCTCTCGAGATCTCCTTGTACTTCCTTGTGCCTCCCATGCCTCATATTTATAGTGAATTATAAAGAGGGGTTGTGGTTGAGAAAAAGAGCTCAAATCATAAATCTGATGGTCCCATTGACTCCGAAAGGGGTATAAAAGCACAAGACACTTGCTTAGAAATCTTTCAGATCACTCCTTCTTTTTCTTCATGTTCAAAGTGCTGTTCATTGCCTGTAGACTGCGATTGCAGCGTGCATGATTTCGCCAATTTCTCTCTTTTTTTTTCTTTTTATAAAATCCCAAAAGTAACTAAAACATCACGTCTTTTTTTTTAAATGACATCCTTTTTTAGAAATCTCCATATATTTTTAGGACAATATCTAAAATATTTAAACTATGCTAGTTTTTGCCCAAAAATCTATTTTTTTTAGACCATCCATACTATACACATTAACACTAAGTGACTAATATGACTCAAAACTTTGGTTTACGTTGTAACTTCCGTGAAGGGTGGCTATGGTCCTTGTCAATTCAAGAAAAAAATCAGATTTATGACTCTTGGTTTTTTAATATATATATTTTTAATTAAATAAAAATAATTAATTATTAACGTTAGTTAGTTTTTACTTTAGTTATTCTTTAGTTAGTAATCTTACTAGCATATTAATTGACTAACTAACTTTTAAACTAACCAACTAACTTTTAATTTCGTGGAAATATTACAAAAGTGTGAATAGGCTGAATTATTGCTATTGGACTACGAGATAGAACCTTTAAGGATGCAACTACAAATGTGAAATTTACAAGTAGGTGATTCAATTACAAATTGCGATTGCTTAAATTATTAATGTTAGAAAAATTTCCCTATTTCATAGAAGCTTGATTTTACAATTTGCAAGTTATCATGTTTATTACTCTCATTCTTAATTTCTAAAAACACTTTAATATTTGGGTTTGTGTTTGCCATGGGTATTATGATTGGAGATAAGTAAAAATGAAAAATTAAACTAATAAATTCTTAATTTTCCATAACATAAGAAACAGTAAAAATGATTTTTTACCTACAAACTTTTATACAATATTGAGAAATAATATCCATATTTAAACAACTGGCTTACTAGCTAGGTTTTTAAGATATATTAGCACTTCAAATAGATCATTTATCTCAGGGAGGGATGGAGAGTGTTGAGCACTACATTGAGCATATGGAGACAATTATATGAAAGATAAATCCAACCCTTGACAAGCTTATGAAGAAGTGTAAGTTTATAGTGGGCTTAATCATGAAGTTCATTAGCATGTAATCCTACAAAAGCTAACCACATTAGTAAATTAAAAAATGCATGCTAGATGGTGGCAAGAAGTTCAACTTAGCTAATAGTAAAAGACATATTTATTAAAGCAATTCAATTTAGCTAATACATTAGATGAAGCTAAGGTGGCTAACCTTATTCCAAAACCTTAATGTAAGATAAAGAAAGAAATAATGGGTGTAGTCCAAGCTCCTCTAAAGGAAATCTATTCAATAACAAAGGAAGTTATTACTTCATTTACAACCTTTGAGTAGTACTAATCCAAATACACCAAGATCAAATATCTAGTGTGTTAAATGTCATGGTCATGGTTATGTGGCTACACAATGCCCAACATATTCAAGATTGATGCTAGATCATCCACCTTTCTATACCCTTTGCCTTAAGAAAATGTAACGTGCCTGCCTATTGGCTATCTAAGCACATTTTAATCTAAGCATCGCCGCTCGGCACTCCCATGGAATGTTCCGGGGTTTGTCGCCTAGGGTTTCCCAAGTCCGCCTCTCAACGGAACGTTTACAACCAAACCCACTAGGATCGACCTGAAATCTGGGTTCCTAATTGTCAAGGTCTCCTAATAGCATTCTAGCATCGAGTTTTGGACATCCTACTTTACATAGAGATACCCAATCCGAAGTAGATCCACACCGCACTTGGTTCAAAGAGAATGGGAAACGAGAGGGATGTGCCGCTCAACCTCTATGCTCGTAGTAGGGCATAGTCCCATTCCGGACCCCTAAAACAGCATGAATCGAGTTTTAACTTAACAATACCTAAAGTCATCATTGGTAAAACCTTGTGAGAAGCCTCCTAGTTCTCTAGGACCACCCTGCTGTAGGACGGACCTGTCGAGAATTCCGTCCACTTACGTCCCTTGATAGCTTTAGTTTTCTAATTAGATCCTACCATATTTAGGTGCGACATTTAAAATCAGCTTCATTAATTAAGCTTTTTAGGGCACATGGTTTGTTCACATAATTTACAACATAGACATGAAAACAAAACAAGCTATCCTTTTGGCAAACAAGTTCCTTAACTTATCTTCAAGTTAATCTTTGTCTGCTGCCCATACAGGAGAATTATGTATCCCTTTTGTCCAATAGAAGTACTTGTTCCAAATCACATGGCACCAAAATTTCCATCCTTTATCTAGAATAGGATCTTCCAACGCCTCCAAACGTTGGGCTCACGACAGTCTACAACTCTGTTCCGAACTCGGCAAGGGGTGTCCAGAGCTCCACTGACCCCAAGCGACCTAGGAGTGAGACACACTTTTCGTGGTTGGCCTTTTCACCACTCAACCATCGACCTTTGAATCAAGCAGTGCTCTCTTGGGGTAATTCACGGTGCAATCTTGGAGATGATTCACTCGTGCAAAATATCCTTCCTTAATCAATCCATTTAGGAATCAAGAACAATCAAGGCAATCAGCCCTAATATCATCTTCTAGGAAAACATCCCTTTATTCCCATGGCAACTTGTCATTACAGACCCATGCCATGCATTTACCATCAACGCAGGCCTTGGAATATTTATCCAAATCACAATGCAACAATCAATTGATTGAAAGAAAAATATTTAGGGTATTATTTAATCAACCAACAAAACTAATTGTATTTTTTCCAAACAATACAAGAATAGATGTGATAATAATTCCATTGCATATTCGTTCTCCCCCTTCGAATCAAAGAGCGATTCTACGCAAAATTTTCTTAATACTTGTACGTAGAATTGTTAATGTCTTTCTTTTTACGATTATGTTATTCATAACCCCTGACCGATTGCTCTATCAACGAATAAGCCATACGCAACTAAGTGCAATTAACTTCCCTTGATACATGCATTTTGCAAATTCCATCTTTCAAATATGTGAGAAGAGATTTATCCCTTCCCATGACCTATTATTGTCCATCATAGTATGGAGCCTAATGTATCTCATGCAAGAATCAAAACAAGCATCTATCAATTTGAAAATACATTACTTACTACCGGTTCCGCACTTGGATTAACAGTGATGCCTTCGCACGAAACTTTGTTGCTGGTTGTAGGATTGCCATCCGCACGCGACATTCTTCGCTTGGAGGCCATCGTCCGCAAGTAGACTCAAGAGATTAAGAAGACAAAATAGATTTGAGATGGGAGGCGTAAGAGAAGATGGATAAGTCAAGGATCGAGATAGAGAGAATTGTGCAGGCTCTCGAGGTAACTCCTCTCTCTCTCTCTCTCTCTCTCTCTCTCTCTCTCTCTCTCTCTCTCTCTCTCTCTCTCTCTCTCTCAAGCTCTCTCTCACAATCTCTTGGAGGGGTATCCTTCTCTCTACCTCTCTTTCGTAGCCTCTAGGGGTCTCCTTATGCTCCCGTGTCCCTCCCCATGCCTCATATTTATAATGAATTAGAGAGGAGGGGATAACGCTGAGAACAAGAGTGGAGGGGCTCTTGGAAAACTCAGTGATCTGATGCTCAGATCATAAATCTGAGGGTTGCATTGGCTCCAAACAGGGGGTAAAACACCAAGACACTTGATTAGAAAGCTCTCAGTTCACTCCTTCTTATTTTCTCTATTCGAAGTGTTGTCTATTGTCTATAGACTGCGATCGTGACATGCATGATTTCACCAGTCACTTGTCTTTTTTTTTATTATAAAATCTCCAAAACTAACTAAAACATCTATTGTCTTTTCTTTTAAATGACTTTTAGTTCTATCTTTTTAGGATAATATCTAAAATATACTAGTTTTTTAAGCCAAAAAATCTAATATTTTTGGACCATCCAAACTATACACATTAATACTAGTGATTAATATGGCTCATAAGTCTCGTTCACGTTGTAACTTTCGTGAAGGGTGGCTACGGTCCTTGTCAATTCGAGATAAATATTGGATTACAACTCTCGATTTATTTGAAAATATATTTTTAATTAAATAAAAGCTATTATTTATTAATGTTAGTTAGTTTTTACCTTAGTTAGTCTTTAGTTAGTAATCTTACTAACTTATTAATTGACTAACTAACTTTCGAACTAAGCAACTAACTTTCATTGCGTGGAAATATTACAGAAAATAATTTGGATACTAATTGTTGGCATAAGGTAGGCCAAGTGTAAAAACAATCCCGAGCAATGCAAATAAATTATAATTATATAAATAGGAATAATATGACATATGGGATTGGACCACCCACTCAACGTTTTAGGTTGCGAGTTTTGCTTATCCAAGGGGACCTCTAGTTCCTTGAAATTGTGACATTTATTGAAGATTTTTTGCATAAAGTTTGGGCTTATCCCATTCAGCTTAAGTCAAAGCTTAAGTCAGATATCTTGGCCATGTTTTAGAGATGGCTTATATTGGTTGAGAACCAGACTGGGCATAGGCTGAAATGCCTTAGGATTGACAATGGGGGAAAATATGTGTCACGTGCCTTTGAGTAGCTATGTGACGAGAGGGGTAGCGCCAGTTGACCTCCCCCTATACCCCACCCCAGAATGGTTTGGTTGAGTGGATGAATATAACCATCCAAGAGCGTGTATGCAGTATGCTTAGCCATGCAAGCCTACCATAGAGCTTTTGGGTTGAGGCAGTCAATACAGGTGTGCATGTCATCACTAGATCACCTTTCAGTGGTTTGGATTTCTAGGTTGTAGAGGAGGTATGGACTGGGAAATCTCCATCTTATGCACATCTACGTGTCTTTGGACGTGAGGCATTTTGCCATGTGCCCAAGGACAAGTGGACTAAGTTGGATCCTAAGAGTGTCAAATGCATTTTCCTTGGCTATGGAGATGTAGGTGAGATGGGTTACCGCCTTTGGGATCCGCAGGCACAGAAAGTCATCCACAGCCATGATGTAGTCTTCCATGAAGACATGATGCATAGGTAGCCTGATGCAGTAGCGAATGGTACACATGGCCAGGGTGTTGGATGGGATGTTAGACATGCAGCAGAGCCTGCGGTGAGACGATCTACTAGAGCTAGACATCCACCTGGTCGATTTGAGCCCTTGATGCATTATGTATTGGTTACAGATGTAGGAGAGCCTCTCACCTATGATGAGGCTATACGCAGGGGTGATAGTCACTCCTGGGAGAGGGGTATGCAGCCTATGATGGACTGCCTGCACAAGAATATGACTTGGGATTTGGTTGCATTGCCTAACGGAAAGAAGGCTTTGTCGTGCAAATATGTGTACAAGTTGAAAAGTACTTATGGAAACCCCAAGCCTGCTTATAAGGCAAAACTTATTGCTAAGGGTTTTAAATAGAAGCATGGAGTTGTCTTTGATGAAGTATTTTCTCATGTGGTCAAGATGACCACCCTATGCTTAGTTTTGGCCTTAGTCACGCAGCTTGACTTGGACATGTATTAGATGGATGTCAAGACTGCATTCTTGCATGGGAATTCGCATGATGAGATTTACATGGAGCAACCTAAGGGCTTTGTAGAACCTGACAAGGAGCACCTAGTGTGCAAGTTGAAGAAAAGTCTTTATGGCTCGAAGTAGGCACCTAGGGAGTGGTATTATAAGTTTCACGCCTTTATGAAGTCACAGGGCTACAACAGGAGCACTATGGATCTGTGTCTTTACACTACGATAGCCTGTGATGGCTTATTGCTTATTTTGGTACTTTATGTGGATGATATGCTGATAGTAGAGAAAGCTCATTGATGAGCTAGATGCTCTTAAATCTCAGTTGAAGAAGAGCTTTGAGATGAAGGATTTTGGATAGGCCTCTCACATTCTTGGTATGGGCATTAAGTGCGATAGGCATCAGGGACTACTCTACCTCTCACAGAGGGAGAACATTCATAAAGACATTGAGCGTTTCCACATGCAGGATGTGAAGCCTATGGGTTGTCCATTACCTTCTCATGTGAAGGTCTCACAAGCCGATTGTCAGCCGACACATGAGCAGAGGATTGAGATGGCCAAGATCCCTTATGCATCAGTCGTGGGCAGTTTGATGTATGCCATGATAGCTACTCGTCCAGATATTGCCTTTGCAGTTGGTGTTATGGTACACTATATGGCTACACCTGGCAAGAAACATTGGGATGCCATGAAGGGTATCATGAGATACATGAGGGGCACAACAGATATGTGTCTTTGCTATGGCAACCAAGATACATAAGTTGTGGGGTACACTGACTCTGATTATACAGGACATGCAAATAGTGGGAAGTCCACTTCTGGCTATGTATTCACCTATGCTAGAGGTGCTATCTCTTGGATGTCTAGGGTTCAAAAGTGTATGGCTCTCTATGTCACCACTGAGACCGAGTATGTTGTAGCCATTAAGGCATGCAAGGAGCCCATATGGTTGGGTCGTTTGATTCACGACCTTCGGATTGATCCTATATCTACGTTGCATTCGAATTCTAAATGTTAAAGAGCTCTATGTACTCATTGTGAGAGGATTATCAAATGTGAAGGAGAACTCTTAGCTCTAGCACATTTAGTTTGGATATTCAAAATCAATTTCCTTAATTAATCATTTTGCATATGTTCATTTTTTACATGTAGATTGCATTCACAAAAACAAGTGAAATTTTGTATTTCAAAGCAGTCCTCTCATTCAAAAAAAGTGGATACAATGGCCATCTACCAATCTAAAAATCAGCTCTCGACAAAATTGCCCTAATATTGTACCTTGGCTCTAGACTGATACTACCACCGAGCCAAAAACTACCCTAGCTAGACTATTTGCTATATCAACCAAACCTCTTTGGTCTGACACTATCGGTACCAAGGTAAACCTACTCTTCTCTAGGGTAAAATCACCTTATACTAAGCAAAAATCACCTTAGATAGACTATCTAATATCGAGCAAGCGACGTTGGACTAGAACTACTGGTATCAAACCATCCCCTAACTAGTATAGGGACCCTCCAAAATACATCTAGATTCGCAAGTTACTCATCCCATCATGGATCCATAAAGGTCTCCCTAAAGCCTCGCTAGTCATTATCATCTCACATGATTAGTTGCATCTTGTAGAGAGTCCTGTCGTCTATGAGTCCAGTTTAAGAACCCATGAAGGGAACCAATTCTTGGTGGTAGAATCCAACAGTGTGCTTGGGGATAGCCACACCCACTCCCCATACACTCTGTATGGGTTCTATTCATCATAGCTTTCATATTAATTTACAAGCACAATGATAAAGCAAATATAACAACACAAGGAATACAATCTTTTCCAATCAGTGCTTTCTTCATCACACCTACTAAATTAAAAAAATAGAGCAAACAATAGTCCCATTACTTACGACTACAAGAGCATAGATTAAAGTATAGTAGTTTCAATATCATGATGTCAGAAGAAGGAAAAGAAGTATTCTCTTGAGAAAAAATATAACTCATCTAAAGTCATTTGCAAAATCAATGGTGGAGGTGGAAGAGGGGTTGCACTTGTCATTGTCACAACCACTTTCTTCACTCCCATTGTGGCTAGGATTTTCTCCATTATTGCTACAATTCTTCTCATTTAGGCCATCATATCATAATGATCTATATTGGCTATCAAAGTAAGTGGATGGTAAAGAGCTTGGTTAAGAGAAGGTGATGGAATAAAAGGGTTGGTAAGGCTAAGGTTGAATTGGGGTAGGA
The DNA here is from genome assembly GCF_053477565.2 of Lygodium microphyllum. Taxonomy (NCBI): domain Eukaryota; kingdom Viridiplantae; phylum Streptophyta; class Polypodiopsida; order Schizaeales; family Lygodiaceae; genus Lygodium; species Lygodium microphyllum. Next base: position 46,667,018 of record NC_141139.1, read on the forward strand.
AAGCAAGGTGAAGAAAGTCAAACTGTGCCTATGTGATATCCTCCTCTCCTCCATATACTAGTCGAGGGACGGGGGGTGATGTTCACTTTTAGCATTGCTACAGCTTATATTATCGATGATGTCAGGAGAAGGATCTATTTTGGGATACTCAAGTATTACAAAAAACCTTTACAATTCTTTTTTAAAAAAGAGAAGAAGAGAAAAATAATATTTTAATTTGCTAGAAATGAAAAACGAGATCAATCAGATCGTAACATCCATGTAATAGGTGGGCATCATGTTAGGCATCATCGCTCTTGTAGCTCTCTCACAACCAAGGCATAGACGGTGGGATCCTTGGTAACAAGGCTACAAATGCTTTATTGGTATTATTGGCTATGAATGAGGAGCAATCATTTGCTTGAAGAAAAAACTTCCTAAGAGATCACCCATCCCGATTGTACTATCTTCACCCAAGTATGCTTAATTGTAAGATGTCTAACCACATCAAGCTAGTCTTTGTTGTTGTTCTATATTGTCATGAATCACATGGTGGGGGGCCTTACTCAAGCTATTGCATCAAGCGCACACAATACACACAAGGAGGAGCTCACTCAATAATACACAAAGAGAGATGGAGGCGCTTTTTTTTTAAAGCTATTTTTTTCTTATTCTTTCATTAACTTTTCAATATACATATAGATAAGATACAACACAAAGAAAAGTGGCCTACTAAGTAAAATAGTACATAATAGACTATACTAAAATCGGCTGGTGCTATAACTATGCCAACTGTAGATAGGTGTCACAAACCAAGTATAATGAGTAATAAGTTATTGGCTATGTAAGAGTCATAATGACCACCAACATGCTAAGTGTAGATGTGTGGTCCCATCTAACCAAGAGGTCCATCATCAATGTTCACACATATTGAGCTTGCCTTCTCGACACTCCTTAAGCTCAACTACATCTCTACAACTCCAAGCAAGCTTTGAAACTTTCAAAGCTTCTCTTCACCCAATGCCTTCATGAAGATGTCAACAATATGATCCTATGTGCTGATATATACCAAGTCAATCTCACCTACAAGTACCTTCTCTCTCACAAAGTGGTAATGCACTGCCATGTGTTTTGTCCTAGCATAGAACATAAGATTCCTAAGCCAATTGTATGCTACTCATGATATCACAATGAATGACAACTAGACCATCTACCTACACCCAAATTACCCAATAACTCCTATAACCATTTCATTTCACATGCTGCCATAGCAACACCTTTCTTCTCAACCACCATTGTACTCGATAAAGCAACTATAGGTTACTTTTGTTTCTCCACATATCTACTACACTACCAACAAGAGAAAACATGAATTTGCTAGTAGATCTTCTATTAAACATGTCACTAGCCCAATTTGCATCTATGTATCCAAATACTTGTGTATTCTTATTTGCCTCATTAAAAAGTCTATAATGCAAAGTGGACTTCACATATCTCAATATGCATCTAACTACCTCCAAATGAGGCATTCTAGGCATCTGCATTAAGCAGCTAAAAATACCAATAGCATAGCTCAAATCTGGCCCTTATGATATTCATGTAAATCAAACTCACTATTATCCTCCTAAACATAGTAGGGTCTTCTATCTCATCTCCAACATCAGCACTCAACTTTACATTTTTCTCTAGCAATAACAAAAGAGGCTCACATGCTATTATACCATACTTGGACAACATATCCAAACCATACTATCTTTGGGATAGCCATATACCATCATCACATATAATCACCTCAATACCAAGAAAGTACCTAAGCTCACCCAAGTCCTTGATCTCAAACTTCTTCTTCAAAAGATCCTTGACTTCAATAATCCCATTGTCACTATCATCTATAATAAGCAAGTCATCCACATAAATGACTACGATGACCAAACCTACATCTCCCTTTCTCACATAAAGTGAGTGATTAGCATCAAAAACATAAAAGGCAATGTTGAAAATATACTCTCCAATCTTATCAGACCATACTCTAGGTGCTTGCTTTAGCCCATAGAACTTCTTCTTTAATCCACACATATATGTATAATGCTCTAAATCCTCAGAACCTGCTAGCTACTCCATATACACCTCTTCTTATAACTCACTATGCAAGAAGGCATTCTTTATATCTATTTGTTGCAAAATCCAAGCTTTGGCCACTGCCAAAGGCAATCACACATCTAACAGTTGCCATCCTAGCAACTAGACTACATGTCTCTTCATAATCTATGTCATATGTTTGCAAATAGCCTTTTGTAACCAATCTAGTCTTATGCCTACTAACAAAACCATCTGCATTATGATTTAATTTTGTAGACCCACTTACAACCAATAGATAAATATAGCATCAATATAAATAGCTATAGAACAAAAATATTTTGGTAATTCTTTTTAGCCATCAATGCCCGTGCAACTTCTACAGTATGCCTTATTTTCCTTTCTACAACCCTATTTTGTTGTGGAGTATACCTACAAGTATACTGTCTCTTTATCCCATGAGACCTCAAGAAGTCATTAAACTCATTAGAGAGGTACTCTCCCCCTCCATTTAACCTTAAGCACTTAACTTTCAAGCATATTTCTATTTCAACAATAGCCTTGAAATTTTTACAGTACTCGAACACATCACCCTTTTTCTTCATGAAGTATACCCACAACTTTCTTAAACAATCATCAACAAATGTGACAAAATATTTGTTGCCACTAAGATATGTTCTATACAGATTTCCAATATCCAATACATTTGTGACATATTTCAATGTCTGCAACAGCCACTCCTTTGTCTTTAGCATACATAGCAAGAATTTCAATACTTAAAGCAAAGATGCGGCTAACTCCACTTCCATTTGCAACCAACCTCTCTCCTTTGGTAAACTTCTCTGCTGCTAGTTGATTCTCCAAGTTCTAAATCCTTATTTGATTTCACGTTTCTAATGACTCCTCAGAATGTTCCAGGCCTCTAATATCTTGGTTGTGTGTGCTGTGAGTCAAGGTCAAAACACTATCAAAATAGCTTGCAACTAATGTACACAGTGCATTTGCGTTCCATTGTTTCCAAAATCGTAGAAGATTTTTATTTGGAGGAATCATAACACTCGAATTTGATGGGTCGGGGGTGGGTTGTGATTTTGGGTCAATCCCCATCATCATCTCCAAAAGCTCATAAGAATCAAAGATAGCTATGATTTTAAACATCCACAAAGTATAGTTTGTACAATCTAGCTTGTCTTCGCTAAAGGTTGGTGGACAAATCCTCAATGTTTGAATTTCTAGTACAATAGCACCACCACTTAATGCATTAGTACTACTACTTGATGCAACAAATGATATTTCTCCTCATCGTTATTGAAGCCCTTGCCTCTTGCGTACTCTTTACTCCTCAAAGGCCCCCTGGGCTTTGATACCATGTAGAAAGTACATGGCGTAAGACAGAATTTGAGCAAGGAGTAGAGAACACACAATAAATATAAGAAGAACAGAGACTACTTTAATTTCAAACAAATGAGTACAAAGATGGCTCTCTCCACCCGTGCACTTCCACTGTGAAGCTTAGATAGTGATCCAAACAAATGATAGGTGAAGAGCTTAGGGTAGCTGGAAGAACTCTGATTGGGTGAAAGGTAGATTGATGATGGTTTTAGAGGGGTCTTCCTTTTATAGCCCAAGAAGGTAGTCTGGTCGGCAAGTCTGACCATATTATGAACCTTCCTTTGTTGGCCATGGAATATTCCCTTTATTGTTAGGCTAAGAGTGCTGGTCCCCCTAAGACTCCCAAGCCAAGGGCCACTTCCACAGCCCTCGAACTCCACAATAGGGACCCCTAATAACTCCCACACCTCGCAACTCGATGATTGTACCTCGAGTTGCTACCAACATAACTATTGTATCTAACCCAAAAGCTAGATCCACAAAGGTCACATTCTTGCCATCCGATTGTATAGACCTCATTTGACATACAAGTCAGGACCCACCCAACATCCATACTTACATATGGCTTCTCCTCATAATGGGGGTCTTATATCTTAGAGCACCATGGATCATTTGTGGCACCTTACAAGGGTGGGGCATTAAGCATATCTAACACCATGATAGTGGTGAATTAGAGATTGAAAAGCTCTACAAGCCTTGTAGATATAAGAAGAAAGAATAAGCACCTAAAATTGGGTGACGTTACTACCAAATGCAACAACACTTGATGCCCTTCTTCCAATTGTGCCCTTAATCAATGCTTGTTGATGGTACAAGATTTTTCCACATGGCCATCCACAACACCAACATATGTATTTACAATGGTCTTAATTACCAACCATGCGTGACTCAATGATAGCTAGCTCCACACCCCATACCATCAATGTCCAACATCAATTGCCCCATCTCAACCTTATGACAATAGCATTGACTTTGGCTACCAATTCCAAGGCCATGGTGGTAGCAAACCTCAATGGATGCTTCATTTTCCCAACACATATTATTTATTCATGTAAGAAGATCACTTATGTCCCAAGTGCTCCAAAACAACTAGAGATGATGCAATGAAGAAAAGAAGTGTGCCAAGAAAAGTAAGGGATCTATGCCCACTCTTAGCATGGATCAAATTGAAGAAAGGCCTACCCAAATTGTGAATGTTATACTTGATCTAATATCATAGCTAACCACCCACCACCTAAGGAGAAGCACCCTCTCAATTGGGATGCTCTTATACTTAATCTAATATCACAAGTAACCACCCACCACCTAAGGAGGAGCATCCTCTCAATCGAGAAGCTCACAAAGAAGTCTACCATCAAGTAGATGCTTAGCTAGCCAATGTTATTGGAAAATCACCACATGTCCACTTGCTTTAGTCCCTTCTTAGCTTGTTTTGACAAAGCAAAATGTTCCAAACAACCCAGTTTTAACACCCATTGGCATCTTGAATATTCATTGATTGGCATGCACTATATCCATTCCATTAGGAAAATTGCTAGCTCTGGTTTCCACCTCCATGATTATTTCTTACAAAGGATCCAACCTCTAGGGAATCCTCAAGTCCATTCCACTTAGGATGAGCCAAAGCTACCCATGCCACTCTTTAATCATGTTCCTACCATCACCATCCACTTCAAAGACCTACAACATGTTTATTGATTGACATATGTACTAGTTCATGTCATTACTTCTGCAAGATGCTAAGAGATTGCATCTACTCAATTGGGCCCTAGCCCCATTCTTGGTCTGCATGATCGATCAATGAAAAGGTCTCCACATCAACATTCAAGAATCTAACATCCTTCATATGGCTTGCATACCTTCACAATTTCCCTAATATTCTATACATGGTAAGGTCCCAACACCAATTTCAAGATCATTGTTAGTTGACATTTGACCTAACAATGCTAAACTATTCAAAACTAGGATAAAAATTGGATGTGAGATCATTGTAAAACCAAGCTCCCCTTGGACAAAGTTTTGGTGCCTCAAACACTAAGATCTAATCTCACTCTATGAAGTTGATGTGTACAATATCGACCAACTTTACCGCATGTACCCTAATTCACCCCATTCAAGTGACTATATGACCAACTCAAAATAACCTTCCATAATAAGTGTCTAACAATTATTGCAACAAGAGTACAACTACCAACTCTCGAAGGTGGCCCTTCAAGAAGATGAGCTCATCTTTTGAACCTTGCTTAGCTTTTGTAACCATAAAATTATCAAAATAAGTGTCTCTCTAGTTTTCACATTCAAATATGCTTCAAGTAACTTGCTTATCTAATTAAATAATATCTTTTTCCATGGGACTATTCGAAAATGGAAGGTCTAGACACCAAACTCTATCAACATTGATTCCACCCAAGTCTAATGCCATACCAACCCATCAATTGCACTATCACATGGATCTACACATGGCCAAGCTAGTCAAGTAAGAATTAGACTAAGTACTCAAAGTCAAATCCATTGCCTCAATAGGCCTAACATACTGAATGGATCTCACCAATTGTCATTGTCCTAAAAAAGAAAAAGAAACTCTACATCTATGTGGATTATCAAAAGCTCAATGAGGCCATGATTTTTAACCCCTTCCCATTCCCCTACCACAACAATATTCTAGGTGACATAGCTAATCATGAAATCGATTCTTTCCTTAATGGTTTAAGTGGCTATGATCAAGTCTAATGGCTTTAGAAGACTAACAAAGCCACATCCAATATCGCTTTGGAAAGTCTTTGTCTAAACAATCAAGTGAGTGGCCTAAAAAATGCAACCCCCTTAATGTGATACGGAAGAGATTGTTGAGCCATACCTCATTGATTTCATCGACATTTTCCTTGAAGACTTCAATGGCTTTGGAAACATCACTTGCCATGTAAAGCACCTTTGGCTATGTTTGCTTAAATATCAAGAAGACCATCTCAATGAATATCTCATTTTTTGTGTTGGTGCAAATTACTAAAACCAATATCATAAACTTCAATAACCTTGTAGGGACCCAATCTGATGAATTTTAAGCTTTTTGGGAAATTTATAATAGCAATTATCATAGAGTAGAACTAAATCATCATCTTTAGACTCATGTAATTTAATATTTTAATCATGCCAAGATTTTTTATGCTTTTGCATCACCTCTAAGCTATGTAAGGCCAATAATCATTGCTCATCTATCTAATTTCACCAATTGTAAAATCCTTTGTTTCAATAATTTTGCTTCACCTAAACGTAATGAGAGGCCTATCTGTAAAGTAGGAAATTCTTGCTCAATAGGGTATATATCATTGGTTCCATCAACCGAATTGAGCGGTGTATTTTCTACAATTACCTTATAAGTAAATCATTTGATTAGTCACTTCTACTTGGCTATTAGCTCTAGGATAGACGTTGATTTGCAATGCTTAACCTTATATAGTTTTGTCAACTCACTTATCAACCCATTTAAGAAGTGGGAACCTTGATCTCTCACTAATTCCAATGGGCAACCAAAATGTGTAATTATAAAATACAGACTAAGATATATCAATTAGGTCGATATTTGGGTAGATAAATTTGACCCACAAAGTCAAGATTTTATAAGGTTGGCCAATCCTTTAACATATGTCTCATTTTTCACAATAGTAATTAGCATCTTCAAATAAGGTAGGCCACCAATAACCAACTAACAAAACTTTTCTCACTCTTAATTCACATGCAAAATGGCCAACATCATATGATGCCTTTAGAACCACTCAGACTTTATCTTATTTTACACATCATTTATATATACCTTATCTTGGAAAGAATTTATATAAATAACCCTCTAATAACCTGTAGAACCATGCTCGCATTAATATCTACATTTTCTTTCATTTATCAACAATGAGTGGATATTGACATACACTTAAAAATTTAGCAATATCTGTATACCATGGAACTTTTGTTTCCACAATGAAAAGTGATGCATGCGATAAATCATCTTCAACACCTTCTTCTCTAATCAATATTAGTAATCGCGACAATGATCCACTAAAACATGACTTTTCTAGAATGGGTAACTATTTGAAATTCAAACGCTTGAAACAACAATATCTAAAGAATTACTTATCTATAAAGTTCTACTTTATCAAGAAACTACTTTAATGCTTCATGATCAAAATAGATTATATATTTATTCCCTAATAAATAATGGTGAAATTTCTCTAATACAAACACCATTGATAAACATTCCTTCTCTATAGTATTGTACTTTCACTCTCTGTCATTTAATTTTGACTTGTCTAATAAATCAAATGATCCACTTGACTATCACCACCTTGACATAAAACAACTCACATTGCATGCATAGATGTAGTGTAGGAATGTGAAATTCCTTAGTCGAGTCTAAAGGTGTCAATACTAGTGCTTCAATTAATTTTTACTTAAGGAACTCAAATGCTTTCCTAACAGGTATCATCCCAATTAAAAGGATTATAATTTTTTTTTAAATAATGTGGAGTATAGTAATTGTAAAGGATATTTACATCAACCACCAAAGGTGGGGACGTGACTGTAGTTGACACCCAAGCAACAACTAGCATCTCTTTAAAGTCTTATGCATTGCTCTAAAGGCGAAACCAACCTTCTTAAAATCCTTCAAATCTATAAGTATGTCCTTCTTAACTATTACCACACCTAAGGTCCTCCACCAGGAGTGCTGCCAAAAGTCTTGTTGCTCCTATCCTTTGAGATGGTTCTAATGCTATTAGACAACATTACATTCCATAATTGCAGGGATCGTTCATTCATGGATCTCCCCTCACCGAAGAGCATAATCTTGGCTAAGGCTACTACATGGAAGCCGACTTTGTTTATCCAGCATTGAAGTTCCTTCCATAATCCATGTACCTCAACACAATCCCATAGCATGTGCTTTATGGTCTCCTTTCCCCTTGAATACAAGCCACAGAGATCAAAGACCTTCCTAGATTTATGAAGATGTTCTCATGTTGGAAACTTATTCATCAAGGTTCTCCATAGCACATGACTAAGCCTTATAGGAGGGGATGAGGTGCCAAAGTAGCCTAACTCTCCTCTTCCAGGTCCAAAGCCTAGTGTTATTACACGAGCGGTGATCGAGAGCAAGCCTCACTCACAACCCAATAACGAGATGTTAAGGAGTGCCGATGGTGATTATTATCTTTGTCGGCAGATGCACAACACAATACAAAAATTTTAAATATTTGGCAAACACCACACAAACCACACACGAAAGCAAATGCCAAACAATGCCTCTTGTGGCAACTCGGAAACAAAAAAAACAACTTAAAACTTGTTAGAGCATCACACGAACCCAACACAAAATTCGAAAACACCAACACTTTGAAGACAAAACCAATTGAATTGTATTCTCATACCTTGACAACCTTGAGCCGACCCTCGGCACTTCAACAGCCAGATTTTGAATCTCCACAAAAGAGCACGCCAAGACGCCGCTTGCATAAGTGCGACCCTCCACTCTTCTCACAAGATACAAGAAGAAAATATGGGGTAGGGTTAAGGCTCAATGGTCTTACGTTGAGTTGCTTTTCTAAAAGCTTAAGGCTTTTGGCCTTAGCTTTTCCTCATTCTACGTTTTATTTTTTTTTGGAAAACTCACAAGCCTTTTAAAAGCTTTGAAACCGAAAGCTTAGACATTAAGCTTTTTTCATGACGCTGTGTTTTTCGAACGCCACCCCCGCGTCAAGTACGCCGTCTACTGCAATGCCACCTCTTGGCTTCGTCATCGTCATCCTCACGCTTTGTATGCCACCATATTGCGTGTTATTCAGAACATGACGCCGTCATTCCTCAGAACATTCCAGAACATTCCAATGACCTTCTTCACATGCCGTTCTGCCATCAATGTCGCTTTTTTCCATTGTCTTGAATTTCACACCACACGTGCTGAGCGAAACTATGCCACTTTGAGACACCATGCCTTGCAAGTTGCAACCATCAGCCAAATAACTTTTGTTTGTGTCTTCCTTTTAGCACAAAGGCACCTTTAAATCATGGCTTGCCTTCTACTATCGATGGTAATTCTCTTGGAACAAACATTTGAAATTCCTTCAATGAAACGTCTCCTATCTTTGCATGAGATCCTCGATCTTGTATTTCCTTCATAGCACCTGTTTCGCTCTTTTGAAAGTAATCTCCAGTTGTCTTCTTGCCATGCAATGTGACCTAGAGATCATGCTTCAAAAAATGAACATCGTGCCCAATCTTCCACATGATTTGAAGAAGACATGCAGTATCAAATCCATGCTATGGAACCATTCAAGTGATGCTTCATACGAGAAATATGAATGCACTGAAGAATTCTGCCTAGCTTAGCTATATGGGCTTGTGCATCATGCAAACATAGTTCCTTGTTAATTTAAGTTTCCTTATCCTCATCTCTCATCAACGCTCATCAAGAAAATATCAATACTCCGCTCCACCCACCCAAATTCTCACGATCACTCAAGAAATGATGGCCCTCAAAATGGCAACCAAGAAACAACCCATCTCACAACTGGCGGCGACCTTCACGACCCTCGAACTCATCCAACCACCTTTCCCACCCAACCAGAGGTTCCTAACTTGGTGATGAATATCCTGACTCTCGTGCGTGCAAGAAAGAGTGTGTGCTCAATGACAGGTGCTCTCTCAAGTGTGCGCACAACTAAGATTTATTGTATATAGTTGTAACGGGTCTCATGCCATGTAAGTGCTCAACAATGGTGCAAAATGTGCTTCAACCCAACCCATGGCATGGAATTATTTGATAAATTCAAGAGATGACCCTGAGTGCAGTGTACCAACCAAGTGCAACATGAAGTGCTAATGAATCCATAGTCCCCGTGGTGTGCAAAATTCTTGGCAAGAAGACAAACCTATCCCACAATGTTCAGCAACTCCTGGCAAACTCTAGCTCCAACTTGTCCAAAAAAATACCAAACTCGACCAAGGCTATCAAGTTTCACACACAACAAATCAAACAAAATGACAAAAACAAATCCTAAGCTAGACCATCACAGAAAATCCAATTACAAAACAACAAAACAAACTATCACACAAACAACTAAGCTAGCAAAAATCCAACCTATTTACAGTTTGACTAGGGGTTTTGCATTTTCAAAAAGATGCTTGAAAACATGTCGGTAGCTTGACTTTTAATAAGTGTAGAGCTTCAAGATGTGCTCAAAGTCACCTCTTTTAAAATCATTGGCTTTCTTACAGTCCCTTAGTTGCTTACCACTCTCAACTTAGAAACATGATAGTATGTTGACTACACCTATGTGGCACAAGGTTGGCTAGTTCTCTTTTGTCCCTATTAGTAGTTCCTTAACCCAGTTACCTTCTTCCTCAGTGAGGTGCCAGTTCTTGAGCATTTTAGCCTCTTCCATCTACTCAAGGGTTGATTTATTCCACAGGTCCTTCAACAAGTCTTATGGCTCTCTTGGGGTTAGTGGAGATGGGAGCCACACCTCCCTTGTACACCTCCGAGAAGGTCCGAATCACCTATCCCAAACTTGGGTCCCTAGCTAGACCTAGCCTCCCATACCAAGTTGCCTTGTCGAGGAAGCTATTTCATACTTTAGCCAACTTCTTCACTACTATTCACTCCTTCACCTTCACCTTAGTTGACCTACATAACATAACATCCGAATGTGTCAAATCTAGCCATCTCCCTCCCAGTAGTTTGCTTTTTGCAATTAGGTGGCGCACTATGCATGCCCACAACTAGGGCATATCCAACCAATGAAGTAGTTAAAAAACAAACCCTCTACTTTCTATTTCATCTCATATAGCCCTAGTCCTCCTTTATTCCAAGGGGTTGTGACAATATCCCAAGACACAACATGCCATTGATGGCTCTCCCCCTTTTCCACAAGAAGCCCCTGAACTTCTTTTCCAAGGCCTCCTACTTGGATTTGCTAAAGGCAAATATGGCCACTCCAAAAACAATTAGCAACTTCATCATTGTAGCAACTTCACAAGCTTACAATTGTAGTTGGATAGCCAAGGGGGTCCTCATCTAGCCCCCCCAATACATAATCTCCATCTTTATGTGGCTTACCTAGGAGCCTAATATGTCGCAGAATACCTGGAATTGCTCAAAAATGTTATCTACCTCCTTGGGGTCTACACCGACTAGGTTTGAATCATCATCTTCAAAAACCTAGGTGGCCAGTTTCTTCCCACTAGGAAGTGTGAGCCCACAAAGGGTGACATGCTACACAAGTAAGTCAATCCTTCTTAGGAGAGGGTCAGTGATGATAGGAAATAATAATGGCATGAGCAAGCATCCCTACCAAATTGAGCACCTTAGGTCAAAATACTTGGAGACAACTCCATTCACCTACACACAACCAGAGGCATTAATAAAAAGGGTGTGGATCATGCTCATGAAATTGGGGTGGAAGCCAATGGTTTTCAGGGTGAGCAAGATGAAATCCCAACCCACCTAATCATATGCCTTATCAAAGTGAAGGTTGATGATGAGCCCATGCCAAATCCACCATAATGACTAGATTAAGAATTGTGTCTTGCGTCTCGCATTTGTGTATGAAGCCATACTGCCTATTGTGGAGTAGCTAGGGCAGCAAGTGCTTTGATCCTTAGGGCTATGATTTTTCCTCTAATTTTATAAGAGACAATTAGCATGGTCAATAACCCCCACTGCGACATCTATAGATTTTGGGCCAACTTAGGGATAAGCCTAGTGAGCCCTAGGTTAACTTCTTGAGGTATATTCTCATCTAAAAGCAATGATTGATGAGGCAGGTGCACTCTTTGCCACACATCTCCCAAATGGATTTATAAAGCTCCATTGGCAAACCATCAATGCCAGGTGATTTGCTATTTTTCATAACTCTAAGTGCCCCCTTGACTTCATCCTCAATGTTGATAGGCCTATGTAGTTGACTCATTCCTCTAACATCCACACATGTAGTGTAGCCCTCGAAGAATTGTTAGATCTCTTGGTCATACTCTAAGGTCCTTTCATGCTGGGTGCCCACAATACTCAATAGTTGTTCGTAGAAGGCACTAAGGATACCTTTAGTGGTGTAGTGTCGCACTCCTTCTCCATCCTCTATGCATGGGATTGACTCCCTTTTGTGCTTGTTATCCAAAGCGCTAAAATAAAAACTCTTGCTCTTGAAGATAGCTTCACTATCCTACAAGAGGATATAAAGATGAGGATCATTAGGAGAGATCACAAGAGCATATAACAAATTTCACCTAGCTTGAGTAACATTATCCATAGCCCTTCTTTTCTGGTTTGCTAGACTTTTGCCATATCTCCTAGCCTCTTCCACTAAGAGTTCATTACATGCTAGCCAAGTGGAAGAAGGATCAACTCCATGCCACCTTTTGGCCTTTAGTCACATGTGTTTGAGCTTCATTACAAATTGTGGGTCTTCCAAAAAGGATATATTCATCTTGAAAGGGAGAGGACCCTCTTGTACTCTCCTAGAGTTGAGCAAGCAAAAGGTCAATTGGATTGGGAGGTGGTCTAAACCAACGATATCACTCAGTGCCAAAAACCTACAATCAAATGAAATCCACCACACATTATCATTGGCATGGAGCCTATCTAGATAGGTTGCCTGCCACATGCTCCCATGTTGATGATTGTGCCATGTGAAGTGCTTGTCATGCTTCAGTTGCCACTTTAGTTATATCTTCAACCCCATGAAGGGCAGCCAAATTTTCCCAGTGTGTTCTCTCCTCATTGATCATATTGCCCAAGCCATGACATCTATCTTCCTCCTAGTGTGTCATGTTCTAATCCCCTACAAGTAGGGTGGGCTTATATTCTAACCTCGATGCCAACAACTCCCATTGCTTGGCCCTATCTATTGATACATTTACTACATAAACTAACACAATGATCATCTCCTTCCCTTCTATGGTAATCCACATTGCAATGATGTTGCCTTCAACTTTAGAACAAAGTAGTGATGGTTCAAGCTTCTTTCTAATGGCTAGGGTTGAGCATCCTCTACCTTTGACACACCCTTGAGCCAAGGAGGCATACCCATGTAGCAGCTCCTTCCTTGCTTCTTCTTGCCCTACCTTGACTTCTGGTAATGCTAAAAGATCCAACTTCCTCCTCTTGATGAGGAAGTAAACTACATCCTTTCTCCTTTGTGAGCATAGGCACCTTATGTTCTAGGAGGCCAATCAAATTTCCCCTATCGTTATTTTCATAGAGTCGATGAAATCATCTTTCGTTCCTTTAAGAGTTTGATTTTAAAATTAAGTATCATCCAGGGAAGGACAATGTTACTACAGATGCATTAAGCTGAAAAGCCTTTCTTAACAGCATTGTAGAAGTTCGAAACTTAAGAACCATATCCATACCTGATAACCTTGATACTTGAGCTTGTACGCCAAGTTATTTCTCAAGATAAGGAATATGAAGGACTCATGGCTAAGGTACTTCAAGGAGAAAGCTCTAACAAAGAAAGGTCTAAGATTAAGGATTATCGTGCTAGCAATGGTTGTCTATATTACCATGATCACCTTTGTGTCCCAAAAGAACCAGAAGTGAAGGCCAAGATCTTATGGGAAGCACATGACAACCCCATTGTAGGACATTCAGGGTATGCCAAGACACTCAACACAGTTCATAAGAGCTATCACTGGCCAGGATTAAAAAGGGATGCATTAAAGTATGTAACTCAGTGCTTGACTTGTCAAAGAGTTAAGACAGAAAGGGTCAAGATGCCTAGAGAGTTACAACCCTTAGACTTTCCACAAATGAAATGGGAGTCAATAAGTATGGACTTTGTTGTTGGATTACCTACTACTGCTGATGGATATGACTCCATCATGGTAGTGGTTGATAGATTGACAAAAGTTGCACACTTGATCCCACTCAAAACAACCTATAAGTCATCTGACGTTGCTCGAGTCTTTATCAAATAAGTATTTAGGTGACATGGATTGCCAAAGAGCAAAATCAGTGACCGAGACTCCAGGTTCACCTCTAAGTTTTGGACTTGCCTATTCCAAGCAATTGGAACGCAACTATGCTTCAATACTGCTTATCATTCTCAAATTGATGGCCAAACTGAGAGGGTGAACCAGACCATTGAAGATATTCTAAGGTCTTATTGTGCCAAAGAACCAAACTGATGGATTGAACATTTACCTTTGGTGGAGTTTGCTTATAATACTGGCTTTCAATAAACAATCAAGATGTTGCCATTCCAAGCCTTGTATGAGATGTAACTACAATAATTTTTCTCTTGTAATCAAGACTCGAATATATCAAATACAATAGGTTGTTGGTTCAAAAAACCGCATGCTTATGGGTGATTAGAGTAGCACAACAGACGCATGGTGGGTCCAAATCCACAGGCCCTAAGCCCCACTAATGCTTGTCTTCCCTAGTTCTTCCGAGATGAGAACATCTCAAGTTCTCTACGGGGGAGAGGATGTAACATCCCGGCACTCCCACATACGACCCCCCTTGAAAATAACTGAAAAATTTTCCCCCTATCATCACCGACGATAGGTGGCAAGGGGGGAGAAGGGAAAGGATGAAGGCGAGACAGCGTGTCAACGTGGAGGGGGAAGTTGCTAGTGAAAATGAGGAGGACGATGTGGCGGGTGAAAGGGAGCCGTTAGATGGAGAAGGCAATAATGACCGGGGGGAAGGCCACAGGCCTACCATCCCCCCCCCCCCCCCCCCCCCCCCCCCCCCCTCCCTTTGGGCGTAGCGATGCCATGGCCACCTGGAGGCCAAGGAGCTCCCCCAGGTCATGCAGAACAGGTGGTGGGTGGGGGGGGGGGGGAAGACCACCACTACTCCATGTTTTCCCCCCAATTATAAACCCCCCCTCCCTCTATATAAACTCCCCCCTCCCCTTTAAGCAAACAAAGAATATACCACCTCCTTAACCCTTGCTGTTGTTGAGAGAGAGGAGAAGAATAAGAGGGAGAGAGAGAGAGAGAGAGGGAGGGAGAGAAAGAGGAGAAGGAGAGAAGAAGAAGAAGAAGAAGAAGGAGAGAGAGAGAGAGAGAGAGAGAGAGAGAGAGAGAGAGAGAGAGAGAGAGAGAGAGAGAGAAGGTTCTCGGAGATTTTCCCCCTTCCCCTCCTTAGAGGGTGACCACACGTGTTGTTTTTCTCTCCGTCTCCCTCCAAGTTTAAACCTCATCTCCCCACGAGTCTAATCCTTTTGAGGAGACTCACCCCGGTACACCATCTCCTCGACAAGAGAAAAGAGTGATTTATAAGCCGAAAGTATGGTCCCCCAATTGAAGAGACACGCGTCAACAATAATCCCGCATCCAACAATGGAGCCACCGGCCAAGGTGTTTCTACAAATACGAATTCGATGTTGGGTATGGATAATTCATATCCGAATATCCAAGTACAAATTGCCATCTCCACTGTTCATTGAGGCATAGGTATGCGTACAAATTCATTTCAACAAGTAGCTTGAATTTATTTTTCGATAATTAAGGAACTCATAGGGGATCATAGGTTAATTCTTTCCACAACCTTAGATAACCTCGCATGGATTTATGCATACGGCGCATTGAGGTTCGCATAAACACATGTACTCAAATACCTTGCATCCTAATGCTACATGACACAGTTATACGTGGCATAAAGAATGTATAAGGTTACTTAAGGGTTATGCACATAGACGATGCATGCACGTGAAAGATTATATGAAGCATGCATCAATGGTACACAAATTGACCTTGCATTAAAGTCTCGCTAATGTCACGAACTATAAATCAATTGGGATCTTGAAGTTGTGGGTAACTAGTACAAACAGCAATCATTAGGATTACAATTACGATGCCTTGAGAGCCGTCCAATAGTGACTATGTATTCGGTAATCGAGCTAGCAACATCTCCAGGCAAGAACTTTAGGGATTGGGATACCCTAAGTCGAAGGAAAGACCGATGTTTTTGTATTTGTTGGGAAGAAGGATGGGTTATTGATCAATAAAAGTGAATAATAGAACTTACGACACGCTCAATGTTTGAAACCTTAACATATGCCTTAGTCGAAAGAAGGGTGTGTTAAGTAAATTTTATGTAAAACCACTCCTGATCCCAAGGGGGGGAGTAAATACGGGATGGAAGGTTATCGCGACTATTCCTGCAATGTTTGGAAAAGGATACCATTGTTTTGTGGATTGATCAAATAACGTCCTAAATGCTTTTGTATTTAACTAATTGTGGGGTGTGATTTGGATGATTATTCCAAATGCTTGTGTTTGATGGTAAATGCATGGCAGGGGTTTGTGATGATAAATTGCCATGGGAAATAAATGAATGTTTCCTTGGAAGATGATATTAAGCTAATTGCCTTGTTTATGCTTGATTCTTAATTGGATTAATTAAGGAAGGATATTTGCATGGATGGATCATCTCCAAGATCGCACCGCGGATTACCCCAAGAGGACATTGCTCGATTCATGGGCCGAAGGTCGAGTGGTGTAAAGGCCAACCACGGAAAGTGTATCTCACGCCTAGGTCGCTTGGGGTCAGTAAAGCTCTGGACACCCCTTACTGAGTCTGGAATGGAGTTGTAGACTGCCGTGAGCCCAACATCTAGGGCATTGGAAGATCCTATTCTAGATCAAGGATGAAAAATTTGATGCCATGTGACTTGGACTGGGTACTTCTATTGAACAGAAGGAATACATAATTTCCTGTATGGGCAAGAGACAAAGATTAACTTGAAGATAAGTTAAGGAACTTGTTTGTCAAAAGATTTGCTTGCTCTGTTTTCGTATCTGTGCTGTAAATTACATGAACGAACCCTGTTCCCTAAAGGTGTAATTAATTAAGTTGATTTTAAATGTCACACATAAATGTGATAGAACCTAATTAGATAACTAAAGAATGCCTATTGAGGGAAGCGGGTGGACGGAACCCTCGACGGGTTTGTCCTACGACACGGTGATCCCAGAGAACTAGGAGGCTTCTCACAAGGATTTATTGTCGTTCGACTTTAGGTATTGTTAAGTTAGAATCCAATTCATGTCATTTTAGGGGACCAAAATGGAACTATGCCCTACATATAGAGAGGTTGAGTGGCGCATCCCTCTCATTTCCCATTCTCTCTGAACCAAGTGTAGTATGGATCTGCTTCGGATTGGGTATCTCTGCGTAAAGTAGGATGTCCAAAACCCAACGCTAGAATGCTATAAGGAGACCTTGGCCCTAGGAACCTAGATTTCAGGTCGATCCTAGTGGGTTTGGTCGTGAATGTTGTGTTGCGGGGAGGACTCAGGAAACCCTAGGCGACAAACCCCGAAATATTCATTGGGAGTGTTGGGCGGTGACGCTTAGATTCGTTTCTCGATGGACCACTAAAACATGCTTGGAGAGCCAAGAGGCAGACACATTATAGAGAGAGAGAGAAAGAGAGGAGCATGACTTGTCCTTATGACTTGTGGGACCTACGACATTAGTCTAAAAATGATTATAGGGCACCCTTGACAATCTAGTTAATTATATGCTTCTCCATTTGACATTGTATGGCATCCTCATGCCATAGTTTCACCTTTGGATATTTGTACACACTCATGGATCATAATACCATACGACAACCTCATGATCAATTATTCACTTAGCAACTTAATATAAACATAAATTACTTTTAAAGAGAGAACCAATTTAGCTACAATCATCTAGATAACTAGACTTAGACGTCTACTAGTCCATTTATGGACTTTACTTTGAACTTTAGAAGTCACATATTTATTTTGAAGACAATATTTTATCCAATGGATAGCCTAAATACTAAAATAGTCCTAGTTTTAATATTCTTGGATCTAATATCCAAAATACATCAAGGTGTTTCTAGCACATAACCATCTTTATATAGTAAAAATCAATTGAGAGACACTAGCAAATTGATTGTAACCACAATAAGATTTTGAACAGAATAACGAGTCACATTGAGCACATCTGAGTTGTTGTCGACAAATAGGAATACATAAAATTTCAAACCATTAGGAAGCTTGATGACTCTTACACTTCCATCCATTATCCTAGCCTCAATCTTTTTGAGACGAGATTTTGTTACAAGGGCAAATAAGAGTGGGAAGAGGATACCCTTGTGTAACAAACCTCTTTAATGCAAATGAAGAAGATTTGTAGCCATTGATCCAAGTTCTTCTTGAAGCATTGCTAATGAGAGCCATTTTGTAATCCAAAAATTTTAGGGATCAATTGCCAACTAATTGAGAACCAATGCTACCATGTACTTTGTCAAAGCCCATAACATCATCTTGACCTCCTAGGACTACATAAATGTAATAATCAAATTTATTACAATATTGGATATTATTCATCCATGCATAAATAGGTATTGGTTCGCATAATGTTACGTGGATAATATAAACTTTATCTTTAGAGCCATAGTTTTGGTCAAATTTATAAGCTAAATTAATAATTGTTTAAGGCCTCCACTCACTTGATTTTAGCATGTTAGCTAATTTAGGGATCATTATCATTAGACCTTCATTTACATTTTTTTCCATCTTGCATGAAGCTCTAAAACTATTCACATTTGAGATAATCTTCACTACAAACATTGCATATACTCAAGTCGACAATAAATTTCAACCCTACGAGGGGGGGAGGGGGCCACATGGAAATCTCACCTATTTGAAAAGGAAGTTAGAGGTTTCATACAATTCACCCAATGGACTTTAGGATCTATTTCTACTTTTAAATTTAAGACCCATATTTCCTTAGCTTTCCTTTAAGAGTAAGGTTTGAAATTAAATTAAAGACCCATATTTGCTTAGCTTTCCTTAAAGAGTAAGGAAGGCAAGCCAATAGAAGATTTGCCTATGAATGTTAACCTAAAGGAAAGAAAAACAAGATAGTGATATGGAGAAAGGAGCTTGGCTAATATGCAATATTTAAATTTAGGTGCTATCCACTTGTCATCTTTTAAAGATGAACCCAATCTAGTCTATTGGCTCTCCAAGTACTATCCTATGATAATTCTACCAAGTAAAATTACTATTATTTAACCTTGTGAAGCACCATGATATTGATGACATTTGATGCAAGATAAAGGATTCCTAGGTCTCAATTTGATTGTTCACCGTGCTTATAACACCATAAGAGTGATCACACATGTAATAAGTCATATTCTAGTACCTGACTAGAATCGTTCTATTTGGGAGTGATCACACATGCTCTTAGTCATATTCTAGTTGTTTGGAGCATATGTTGAAATCATACTATTCTTCTAAGAATCAATTATGAAGCGGCTTACCAAATTACAACCCTTCCCCATAGCAAGGATGGTTTATAATGATCCTTGCTAAGAAGCATAATTCCACCATCACCCCTTTATAAAATATCTAAATGTAAATGTTACCCCGTAGAAAATTTAGCAAAGGTATTGTTCTAGATTTGAATTATTCCAAGGCAAGTATGCCTACTTTGTAATGCCTTGTTATGCCATAATGTACCTATTAGCTCTTCTCAAAGTGGAAGCCTCTAATGTTCCAAGACATGATTGAAATTTATATTGAATACCTTCTCATATTCTTCTTCGAGGAAATCAATCGTCTCAACCATATCCAACACCACAAAGATGTTATTGTCTCGCAAAGACTCCCTAGTCAATTTCTTGAAAGAAACTTAGCTTAACTACTTTACAAATCCTTGGTTCCTCCCATTGCCTTGACAATGCCTTTTCCCTTTCAAGCTACCTATTTGCTAGTGTTAGCAAGGAGGTAGCTTGGTTCCCCCATTAGCTTGACATTGTCTTTTCCCTTTTATGCTACCTCTTCGCTAGTGTTAGCATTTGCATTACTACTTTTAGTCGTAAAAGACTTTGCTCTACTTAAATTAGTAGGCCTCAATGTATTTCCAATTTTGTTTCTAGAATGCATTGCTTAATTAGGTATTGTTAATTTTTATTCATGGCCACGATCAATAAGCCCTTACGTTACTAGTCTTCACCTTACTATCTTCAACAATAATCTCTTCTGGTTACCCATAAGTAAAGTGTCCCAACTCCTTCCATATCTAGCAAGCATTTGAGAAAAAGTGACAAATCTGACCTCTATCAACATTTCAATCCTGTCAGTATTAAACAACTCCATAACTTTGAGAGGTTCATTGTTTTGATCTCATAAGATGCATGCTCAATTCTTAGCTCTAATGAGTCCATACGGCTTAAGGTCTTCCAACATAGCTTTCTCCATATCATATGCATTAGATCGATTGCCCTTAAAAATGCTAGCTAAATAAATTTTCACAACACATGAACATCACCTTGGTTGCATTGTCTCCACTAGGATGAACTTCCTCATAAGGCATGCTTTGGGATGACCACCTCTTACATGCATGCAAGAAACAATATTCAAAACTTCAAAGTGCTAATGTTTTTGTTTTGTTCCTCTTGATTCTACTTAAGAATCACAAGTTGATCAAGAGTTGAAATAAATGGACCTAAAGTGTTGATGGTTTCACAACAATAGTTTACATACTTGATGTTGGGGGTAAAGGAGCCTCCACCTAGTGGCCTGTGTATTACTACATTGACAGTACCCGCACACCTGCACACTGCATGTGGCAGGCGCCCATCCACTGTCACTTCATTCTTTATTCTTTCAATGACATTTGAATAAAGGGAAGGCCAGTCACACATTGGAGTTCCCACATTTGGAGTCTCTTTCTTTCTTGCCCTTGCTCCATCCGCCATAGCTTTCACCTCCATGCTCTCTTGCTCGATCCTTCTCATCTTTCGACTGGTATCATAGCTTGGCTCTTCGAGGTCTTGAACATGGTCGGGCACTCCTTCACCATTCATTGAAATACCTACACTCTTGTCTTCACTCTTGGCAGCCATAGCCACACCTTTCGAGCTTTGGGTCGGTCTCATCCTTCTCAGACAAGCACTGGGCCTTCTTGGGCAACCCTACGGCATTCATCTACAGGTATTTGAGCTCTCATTCCACTCTTTATTTCAATCCACAGGGTTTGAAGAACAAGGCGGCCATGGCTCAGCCCATGAAGGTTTGGAACTGAGCTCTCTCTCTCTTGGGAGTTTGAGCTCTGTATTGGTTGGCACTACTGACATTGGTCTGCACTGGCATGCTTTGTGATTGAGGTTATACCTATGTTCTATGCATGACCTTTTGGTACATGCTTTGAAGCATATGTAAATGATGCATGCTACCTACATTGTTTGAGCTTCTTTGCCACTTGGAGCTTCAGTTGGGCTTGTACTTTGATACTTTGGAACCTCTTTTGGATGTTTCTTGGCTTGTTAGAGATTGGTTCGTATGTGATGTACTTGGATGCTATCAGATGCTTGATTGCTTACATGCTCTTGGTACTCTCATGATGTACGGTCTTGGCTATGAGATGTCTTATGTATTTACATGCTATCTCAACTTTTTTGCCAGTGGGAGCTTTATGCTTATGTTCTTGGATTTACCCAGAGCTTGCAGGTTATACATTTTAGCTATTACTTGAGATTTGAGACTGGGATCTCTTACACGTCCTTGACTATGATATTTTCTTGGTAGATGCTTCCATGTCTACTCTTGGATGCTTATGAGCTGATTTGATCCGTCTTCATTGAGCATACATCGACCTTTGTTAGGTCTTGCTAGTGGTGTGTACATCTTGCTTATTACTTAGGGAATGTATCGATTGTACTGACGGACTCTCTTGACACATTTGGGTGTTTGGCTCATGTATTGGCTATCATAGTGCATCTCTTATGCCCACTTGATGCAGGATTGCACTTGTCAATTACTATTGTCATTGGATCTCTATTAGCTCATTGTTTGCACTCATTTACTCACAGTTGTCATTTATTACAACAAGTTGTTTTATGCAAAATGTGATGTATTTACTGAGCTTAATCATGTCTTTTTGATATACTTTTGGTACTATTTGGTGGATAACTGGTCAATCTAGCAATTTCTCTTATTTTCAGCTTGTTTTCTTAGTGGTTTTGGCCTATTTACTGCTAATTATAGCAGGTTGTTTTCTTCATAGTCTACCTTTGTTTGACTTATTATGGCTACTCATCTCAAAGATACGACTTTGTTTAACATTGCCTAAGTTGGATGGCACCAACTATAGCTACTGGAAATCTCAAATATGGTAGGTTTTGGTACATACATTGTAGATTAAGCTACTAAGAAACAAAGGCATTAAACCCGAGAATATAGATAATGATGACTGGGTTAATTTAGATGCACTATCCAAGTCCACTATCATTTTATCACTGTTTGAAGAGGTCTATAATAATGTTGTTGAAGATGAAGATCAGAGTGCATGGAATCTATGGGAAAAGATTCAGGAACTTATGAAAAGCAAAGCCGTGCTTCACAGATGTATTGGCTTAAACAGTTGATGGATCTCTGCATGAAGGAGGGGGCCCCATTGTCTACTCACTTTAGCCAGTTTCATTTAATCATGAAGAATCAACTTAATTTGCATCCTTTGTTTCTGCTTGGCACTTTACATGAGTCTTGGGATGCATTTCACATTGCGATCTATACCAACAAACTTGATGAGCTGAAATTGCAAGATGTAGAGAGTGCTATTTTGATTGAAGAAATTAACACGAAAAATAATGATGCTTCCCGCAGTTCACATGCTTTATTCGTTAGAGGCGGCAGAAGTGGCAAGGAAGATAATGATCGTCATGGGAAGGACTCTCAAAAGTCCCAGTCTAAGTCATGTGGATGCAGCAAGTCATGTGGACATAGGTCTAATCTTACATGCCATTATTGTGGGAAAGCAAGACACATATGGCTACAATGCCATAAGATGCACGATGACACACGCAAAGAAAATGGAAAAGAAAAAGTGCATGAGAAGTCTAATGATTGCAGAATTATACCTACAAAGTCTAGTGTATAAAGATTGAGGAGATAAATGTCATGCAGCCTAATGAGTCTAATGGTGACTACATCTTAGCAGCCCCTTCATGTGATGCCTCTCAACTGACCAAGGCTTAGTCTATTCATGCACAGTGTTGGCTCTTGGATTTGGGTATGCCTTTTCATGTGACCCCCTACTATGAGAGGTTTCATACCTATCACAATGTATCTGGTAGTGTGCACTTAGGTGATGATTGATCTCTTGCTACTGTTGGCATTGGTGATGTCACTCTATAGTTTCCCTCTAGTAGCACTTATATGCTGCATAATGTACATCATATACTTACACGGACTAAAAGCCTTATGTCTACTGGGTAGCTTGATGATGTAGGTTATCATATATGCTTTGGTGATTATGTATGGAAGATAACTCATGGCATGCTTGTTCTTGCAAGAGGTGCCAAGTCTGGCACCCTCTACCCCTTGGTTGTATCTAGTACTATTGACCGTATTTTGTCAGTGGGTTCTATCCCACATGTATCTCTCTGGCATGCTCGTCTCAGGCATATGTCATTTAAGGTAATGAAAATGCTTAGTGCTTTGCATTATCTTCTGCCTTTTGACTACTCGCATTTTATCATTGTTTATTGTAATCATTGTTTATATGGTAGGCAGAGTAGGAATTTGCATTAAAAGTCATGTGATCATTATTTATATGGTAGGCAGAGTAGGAATTTGCATAAAAAGTCATGTATTCCACGCATGGGTGAGCCTTTGGCTCTTGTGCATTTAGATGTATGTGGAGCCATGCCCCATTAGTCATTAGGGGGTGCGAAGTACTTTGTCACATTTATTGACGATTATTCACGTAAGGTTTGGGCTTATCCCATAAAGCAGAACTATGATGTCTTGGCTATCTTTCAACATTGGCTTGAATCAGTCTGGGTATAGGCCGAAATGCCTAAGGATCGATAATGGGGGTGAGTACATCTCACGTACCTTTGAGCAATTTTGTGGACGAGCAGGGTATTAAGCATCAGTTATTGCCCCTTACACCCCTCCTTAGAATGGTATGGCTGAGCGTATGAATAGGACTATCCAGGAGCGACGGGTCCATAGTATGCTTAGCCAAGCAGTCTTACCACATCATTTTTGGGCTGAGGTAAGTCTCTATTGTCGTGCATCTCATTAACAAGTCACCTTGCAGTGGTATTAACTTCCAGGTTGTAGAGGGGGTATGGACAAGAAAGCCTCCTTCATATGCTCATTTGTGTGTCTTTGGATGTGAGGCCTTTTACCATGTGCTCAAGGATAAATGCAATAAGCTGGATCCTAAAAGTGTGAAATGAATTTTCATTGGCTATGGAGATGCAAGTGAGATGGGATATTGTCTTTGGGATCCGCAGGCACGGAAAGTGCTCCACAGCCATGATGTTGTGTTCCGTGAGGAGAAAATGCATATTTTCATTGGCTATGGAGATGCAAGTGAGATGGGATATTGTCTTTGGGATCCGCAGGCACAGAAAGTGCTCCACAGCCATGATGTTGTGTTCCGTGAGGAGAAAATGCATATGTAGCCCAAGAAAGTTGTTGAGATATGCAAGGTTATCTTTCAAGAGGAGCCCCTTGCTCCTAGGATGTTAGACAGAATGTTACACAAGATGTTAGATAGGATATTGGACAGGTAGCACAGCTTGCATTGAGGCATTCTACTAGAGATAGATGACCTCGTGACCACTATGAGCCCTCCATAAATTATGCCTTGGTTACAAATGTAAGAGAGCCTCTCACCTATGATGAGGCTATGCACAGGGGTGACAATCACTCCTGAAAAGGGCTATGCAATCTAAGATTGACTCGTTGCATAAGAATAGTATGTGGGATTTGGTTTCCTTGCCTAGTGGCAAGAGGGCTTTGCCTTGCAAGTGGGTGTACAAGCTGAAAAGTACCCTTGGACACCCCAGGTTGGCATACAAGGCTAGATTGGTAGCAAAGGGTTTTAAGTAGGAGCATGGTGTTGATTTTGATGAGGTCTTCTCTCTTGTGGTTAAGATAACCACCCTACACTTAGTCTTGGCTTTGGCTGCATAGCTTGACTTGGACTTGTATCAGTTGGATGTCAAGATGACTTTCTTATATGAGGACTTGCATGATGAGATTTACATGGAGCAACCTAAGGGCTTTGCAGAGCCTAGCGATGAACACTTAGTGTGCAGATTGAGGAAAAGTCTCTATGGCTTGAAGCAAGCACCTAGAGAATGGTATCATAAGTTCAATGCATTTATGCAGTCACATGGCTATAGCTATAGTGCCATGGATACATGCTTGTACATAAAGAAAGCTCATGATGGATCTTTATTGATTTTGGTACTCTATGTAGATGACATACTTTTGGCAGGGAAAGCTCATGATGACCTAGATGCTCTTAAGGTTGAGCTCAATAAGAGCTTTGAGATGAAAGATCTAGGATAGGCCTCTCAGATTCTTGGTATGCACATTACGCGTGATACGCATCAAGGACTACTCTACCTATCATAGAGAGAGTATATTCATAAAGTCCTTGAGCACTTCCATATGCGGGATGTAAAGCTTATTGACTGTCCATTGCCTTTTCATGTGAAGGTATCATAGGCTGATTGTCCGCAGACAGATGAGCAGAGGGCCGAGATGGCCAATATTCCCTATGCATTCGCATAGGGTAGTCCTATATATGCCATGATAGCCACCCGTCCAGATATTGCTTTTGCATTTGGTGCTATGGCACGTTATATAGCTACACCTGGCAAGAGTCATTGGGATGCCATGAAGGGTATCATAAGGTACATGAAGGGCATTGTTGATATATGCATATGTTATGGCAGCTAGAATATAGGAGTTGTGGGAGATACACTGACTTTGACTATGTAGGACATGTAGATAGTAGGAAGTCCACCTCTAGCTATGGTTCACTTTTGTTGGCGATGTTGTTTCATGGATGTCCAAGGTGCAAAAATACACGGCTCTTTCTACTATAGAGGCCAAGTATGTTGCAGCCCGAGGCTTGCAAGGATGCCGACCTTGGTATTGCAGATGCTATCCCTACACTGCATTCGGATTTTATGAGTGCTATGCCTAGTTAGCCAAGAATCCAGTCTTCCATGCAAATACAAAACACATTGAGGTGAGGTATTACTTTATTCGTGGGGTCGTTGAGGACAAGTTTGTTGACCTTGTCAAGATCTCAATTGACCAAAATCTTGCAAACTTGCTCACGAAAAGCCTCTTTATAGAGCGCTTTGCCTTCCTTAGGAAGTTGACGGGTGCTGGATGAGATTACGTCTTTCCTCATCCTCTTGTATCTATGTACATGTTGTACTGTCTTCTTTTCTTATTTCTTCTCACTCCTCACTGAGGAAAATTCACCTTTAAGTGGGAGGTTGTTGGGGGTAAAGGCGTCTCTGCCTAGCCACCCGCGTATTACTACACTAACAATACCCGCACCTGCACACTATAGGTGGCGGGTGGCAGGCACCTATCACTATCACTTCATTCTTTATTCTTTCAGTGACATTTGAATAAAGGGAAGGCCAGTCACACATTGTGACTGTTGGAGTTCTCACATTTGGAGTCTCTCTCTTTCTTACTCTTGCTCCATTTGCCATAGCTCTCACCTTTGTGCTCTCTTGTTCGATCCTTCTCACCTTTCACTTGATGTGTATGGATAGAAGATTGGAGGTAAGTTATAACATGAAACTCGAAATCAAGATATCAACATAATGAGACATGCTAATAACTATAGGATTAGAGGAAAATAATTATAGAAACTAGAATGAAGACATAAACATAAGAAGAAATAATCCAAACATTAAAAAATAAATATCATAGGATGACATATAAATGCAAGTCATGATCTACAAAAGCAATGAAGCATAAGAGACTACATCTTAAGCTTGATCATATATCCATTATATGTTAGTCATCGTACAGGAGAGGGACATGTGTGTATAAGTATTGCCACCACAACATGCCACATGTCATAGAAAGTGATGCCATGTGTCCTTGATGGCATCACACTTAAGGGAGTTCACTTCACAAGTATCCTATAACTTATTCCCAATTATAAAGAAAGTTGCACTAGTCGTTGTTAACACTCAAAAAATTGCTTTATTTTGAACTAATTTGAGTGTTAGATAACCAAATCCTTAGAGATAGCTCCAAAAATCTACAAGCCCAAATCTCATCTTTAAGAAAATAACCACACCAAGAGGACAAACTAAATACTAGCTTGAAGCCATATTGCTTGAGATGGTTCATTGGGGTATCCTAGCTGAAAATAAACTAGCTCTAATTTGCTCGTGCTTATCAAAGTCCTACATACTTCTACAAACAAAAAATTCCGTTCTAGTAAAATATAAATGAACAACTCGTTAGTGGTACATATACCTAGATTGTCACATGCAAAGAACCAAGTGCAAAAAGCTTGGCCATTGCCTCGAGGAAGACCCTTGTTGACAACATTTTGCAATTCCCAGCTCAAAAAAGGTTATGTGACAATAACAAATACAAAAGGTGCAAGGGGACACCCTTGCCTAATGAATCTTCTTAAAAGATAGCCTAGAGATTTAATAGAAGATTATAAACATTGGCAATGACGTAATTGAGCTTGTGTATTCTTATTAATTATGGCCTTTAATGTTGCATTGTATTCATGCATTTGTTATCTTCTATGGGGTGCAACGATAGTCAACAAGATTGTTGATGAGCTGTTTGATGCACTAGATATATATTTTCTATTTCTAAAATAGGATTTTAAGGGGAATTTTATCAAGATTATTGATTAAAATGAATGCATGATAATATGCTAATTATAAGTGCAAAACAAGTAACTTTACATGCATATAAAATATTATATGATGAGAGAGAGAGAGAGAGAGAGAGAGAGAGAGAGAGAGAGAGAGAGAGAGAGAGAGAGAGAGAGAGAGAGAGAGAGAGAGAGAGAGAGAGAGAGAGAGAGAGCACAAGCTATGTGTAAGAATTGGCTATGTGTAAGCTAACTATAACCACACACTAAGTGTAAGATAGGTTAAGGCTTTTCTAAGTCAAATCAAAGAATATGAAAGAACTAGGCTTGATTTGCAAGCCATAGGATGTGCTTCATCATCAACTATCTACCATGTTATCAATACTAGCCACATCATCTTTTAAGCTTGGCTATGTGTAAGCTAGGCTAGGCTAAGTGTAAATTAGGCTAGACTTTGCCAAGCCTATGTGAAACATGGATGCAAGTTAAGGACACTTAGTAATGTTTTAAGCACAAACTTCTTGGGGGTGGAACATGATTTGCTATTGAAACCACCTTTTTTAAAATGCAAAAGGTATAATATTATGATAAAATGCAACATCCACAAAATTGTATATTAGAGATCATTCAAAACCGAGGATGCAATTATGCTTACTTAGAAGCTTATGTATCACCCTAAACATTGAACATTTCTTATGAAGCCTCTTTAGAGATACGAAGACCTCTCCTTTAGGGTGAAGGGGCCGATCAAAGAATGGCCCCTGATAATGGTACACTTCTTTGGCACTTACTTGGGCCAAAGTAGAAATGTTTCATTGATATTTACAACACACAATTGAGATGGATGAATCGTTCATCTAACATGTCCTTGTGCCTTTGAATTGGAGTGTTGAGGGTTCAAAACGTTGTTTTACTATTGCCTCTAATCATTTGAAATTGGTACACCATTGTTCTAAATTGGGTGGCTTTATTTTTGTTAAAGAAAATAAGTAAGCTATATTATATTTTTTGAAAATGAGATTGGTTTTTAAGGTTTTTAAGGTGCCAAAACTCCCCATATGGATGAGGCAATTGAAGACTGGTTTGTCCTTGGGAATTGAACTCAGTCATCATAACACCCACACATAGTGCTAGCGTGGATTGGCCCACCCTTTAGGCCCATATGGGAGAGAGCTATATTTTGATTACAAAATTTTAATTAGCATGAGCTCATATTTGTTTCTATGGTGAATATTGATGTAACACATGAGATTCCCTATATTTTTAGAAACTTCATCTTGATTGTGAAGGTCAAGCTACAATTTCTTTGCAAGTTCCACAAGTGGCGCCTCTACATGGAACACACATCGTTATTGGCTCTTTCACCATGTTTGAGAGAGAGAGAGAGAGAGTCTTAGAGATTTTAAAAATTTGCTAAGGAGAATGTTTTGGCGCATAGGGCAATGCGCGAGGCTGTGCATTTTCTTACTCTGAATCCTTCATCACTGCCCAGGAGGCCTAACAGTCCTCCACTGAGCTGTCATGTTCCATGGGCTCTCTCCGCCGGGCCCTCGATCGCATGCTCGCTTCTTGATGTCTCCTC
This sequence comes from Lygodium microphyllum, assembly GCF_053477565.2. Taxonomy (NCBI): domain Eukaryota; kingdom Viridiplantae; phylum Streptophyta; class Polypodiopsida; order Schizaeales; family Lygodiaceae; genus Lygodium; species Lygodium microphyllum. The sequence continues at coordinate 46,696,708 of NC_141139.1, forward strand.
TCTCTCATCACCACCATCGCCATCGCCATCGCCATCTTCATCTTCATCATCCTCTTCTTCCAGCTCAGTCATGCGCAGCTCAGTAGTACGTCCGCATTCGAGCTTGCCATCCATGGCTCGCGGGACGCAGCTCAAAGGCACCTTGTTTCGATACGGACCCGATCCTCCCCAGGTTTGGCGCTTCCCCCTGCAGACTGCCATTTGATCTCCTTTTGCTGACAAATCTCCTAAACAGCTCTGCCCTGGGTTTAAGATTAATGCGTCTGGCTCCCGCGAATGAAGCTTCGCTAATCTGAACTTCTATTCACCAATTCTCGATTCGTACAAAACCTTCTTACTTAGCATTACTTTACCTCAAGTTAGCTCAGCTGGATATAGGTCAATTGCAGAAGAATGCACTGTTTAAGGGCACTACAGTGTTGATAGCCTGTATGATCCAGGTTAGCAATGTTCAAGGGAATCAAAGTGCTGGTGGATATAGGTCAGTTGCAGAAAAAAACACTGTTTAAGGGTACTAGAGTGTCCATAGCCTTCATGATCCAGGCCATCAATGTCTAAAGGATTGCTGGTAGCCTCTGCACGATCTAGCTAGTTGATCATCAAGAATACCTCTCAATACCAGTCAGGGGCCAATGGACGTGTCTCTGATGCACTCAGGCCTTGAGCTTGTGGCCCATGGTTGCAACCTCTCATACCATGCTGCATTGCATCACACAGGTGTGCATACTCGTGTTGGAACACACTATGCATACATGCCTGTCGCGGAACACACGTAATACATCAATAGATCATCTGCCTAGGGATACACCTGGCCTTCCATAGTGGTAGAGGGAACTAAGCTGCTGGGCAGGCCTAATGGGGCTGTCGGGGACCATGTTGCATTGCATCACGCAGCTGTGCATACTCGTGTTGGAACACACTATGCATACATGCCTGTTGTGGAACACACGTATTACATTGATAGATCATCTGCCAAGGGATACACCTGGCCTTCCATAGTGGTAGAGGAACACACATATTACATTGATAGATCATCTGCCAAGGGATACACCTGGCTTTCCATAGTGGTAGAGGGAACTAAGCTGCTGGGGAGGCCTAACGGGGCTGTCGGGGACCATGCTGCATTGCATCATGCAGGCGTGCATACTCGTGTTGGAACACACTATGCATACATGTCTGTCGTGGAACACACGTATTACATTGATAGATCATCTGCCAAGGGATACACCTGGCCTTCCATTGTGGTAGAGGGAACTAAGCTGCTGGGCAGGCCTAACGGGGCTGTCAGGGTCGGTTGAGAGATTATTTATGGCTAAATTCACATTAACTGTTAGTTGACATTAGTAGTCCAAAAGAATGTGGGCTGTGGTACCAACCAACTAGTTACCCCGTTGCTTCATAATTCAATTACGCTCAAATTTATCTAGCACTGAAACATAAACAGAGCTGCATGTTGATTTATTTATAGGTCATAGTGTCCTCTGCCTTCCATTTAGCTCGTTTATACATGACACATCAATTGTCTAGTCATGATACTTCTTGAAGTCGAAGGATACTTGTCTGAAATCTCCTCCTTTTTGGGAGTTGGTTAAAAATGCACTGGATTGTGCAGTCCACACTGATGTCAATGTGCAGTTTTACTTTCCTCTCGATAATGTGGACAAGACTAAAATTGTATCATTCATTTGAGCCACCTTAGAGATGTTTTGGTGTTAGATAGGGCCCAACCCAATGGTAAAGGCAATATTCCTTGGCCGACTAGGGAAGGTTCATAGTACGGTACGTTGGACAAGTTGACTTGATCCCCTTCGCGGGCTATAAACAGAAGACCCCTTTAAAGCCATCATCAATCTATCTTTTATCTAGTCAAAGTTCTTCCAACTAGCCTTGAGCTTTTCCCCTATCATTTGTTTAGATTGCTATCTAAGATTTACAATGGAAGTGCATGGGTGGAGAGAGCTATCTTTGTATCAACGTGTTTGGAATTAAAGAGGTTTTTTTATTTCTCATATTTGCTATGTTAGGGTGGTTTTGTATGTTTTGTATGATACATTCAGTACGCAAATATGTACGGTATAGAATGTAAATAAAAAATTTAAGAAGAAAATATGTTGTTTCGTACGTTCATTAAAATAATACATATAAAATTATATATAAAATCAGCCTACATATATGCAAACTATGTAATTGAAAGATAAATCATGGAAATCACAAAGTTTCCATGAATTTGCATTTAGTCAATGATTGTAAGGCCATGTAAGAGTTAAAAAAACTAGAATCAGGTAAACCGTAACATGTTTGATTGAGTGAGAGAAAAAGAATACAAAATGGAATTTGCCATAGCACATGCTATCACTCAATGCTCATAAAAAGACCCTGAATGACAATATACAAAATGACTCATCACTCATGAGGATTCATAATCAGGCCCAAATACATCAGAAGGTGAAGAGCTGCCCTCACTAGAAGAGGCCTCAGACAACTCACCAAAGTCCCCATCACTGATGACGTTTCCATCAGCATCACACTCAGGCTCTCTAACTGGAGCATTCTCTGTAGCAACTGCATGTGTAGTAGAGAAGCTCCTTGAGCCTTGCCTCACGTAAATCCTGATGGTTGGTGTAGTAGTGGTCTTAGTGCTCGCAACTTAAGCAACAACTCAACGCCCCTGATGGGTGCGTGGGAGTTACCGATCAATCTCCTCGAGCTCCATGTAGAGATCGTTGAAGATGGCCTTGTACTTCTCATTTTGCTCTTTGTTGACACTCTTCAGGGTAGCCCCGCTTAACTTCAACGCATCCACATTCATCTAATTGGAGCAAAATGATAAGTTGACTATTGCCACTTGCATATGAAGATTTAAATTTAACAGTGAAAAATGTCGGACAATTAAGTTTTTAATGTAGGGTTTGCCTTTTTGGCCATAGGCATCTCATGTATGGTTTGTAGAAATCCAACTCTGGGCACAAAATTAAAATGATATTTAATGTTCAAGCTTGATATAGCAATTAAAGATTATAAACTCTTAAGGTTCTGGCCTCTTGGTGACAACTTATAAGTTTAAATTGCAAATTTCAAACTTCAAAAGTCCAACTCACCTATGCAAGTAGTCTAAGGGCAAATTTTTGGACATTGCATACTTAATATGCAAAAGATTTTCTAGAGGCTTGACCAAAGAGAGCCGCTTTCAACATAGAGTGATGGCTTAAGTAGTTTCTCTTTGGTTACTACTATAGTTGTTGATTTCTTGTAGTAATGTTGTGTGTTGGTCCTCATCCAATGCGTTTAGGAGGTGGGCATCTCTATTGGTTGCCAACTCCTGATCCATGAATGATGAAAACAAATGGAGATTTATAGGCAAGATGCAAGAGGGTAGCAAGATTGTGGATGGGGTTGTCTCGTCCATTTTCATCTTTCTTAACCAAGTAAAGGATGTCATCACACCTTGGCATGGCACTCGATATATCAACACAACATTTAAAAAAAAAAACATTACATTTAGCCTTTCAAATTTAAAACTTAAGCCAGTTAGTCGACTTGTATAAAACTTAAAGCAGTTACCTCAGATCCTTGACATCAAGAACTCTATACGTCTTGATTTCCTCAATGGCCTCTTGCACATAATATATAAGAAGCTCTATTGGCCCAGGTGTGGAGTAATTGTGCGATTAATTTAATGGAAAATAAATAAGAATGAAAGAATTAATCGATGTACAACAATACTTGATCATGAATGAGAAGTAATGAATTCATGAGTGAGAGAGAGTACAATGCTCTATGTGATCACTCTAAATAATGCCACACTTGTGCAAAATAAGGCACAAAGTGTCTTTAAATAATAAAATATGAAACCCCAATGGCTTAACCATCATAGAAAACCCTAACCCTAGTGTCACTTAGTACCAGGACGCTAGTGCCAGGACACTAGGGGCAACAATTTCATTTAATGACATTTTAAATGCCTGAGGAGCTCGGATCATGGATCAAAGGGCATCAATGCATAGCCCATGAGATGTACAAACCCCCCTCCATGAGATGGGCGGACTGATCTAGGAAAAATAGCAAAATCCCAAAAAATAAAGAAAAAGGCAGCAGGTGTGTGATTGGAGACCGTCGGCTATGCAGGAGGGATAGGACCGTAGTGACAAAGCAGGCAAAGGTATGACCAATGTCACTTTAGAGGTGGCGTTTCCAAAGGCAAATATGATGACATGCAACTATGAGCCGCGTATAGAGCAAGTAGATAGGGCCACCGCGGATCACAACGAGAGGACCAAGGCAGAAGTTGTCTAGTGTGACTTTCTAACATGGTGGCCAATGCGATAACAAGGCTGCAACCTGCAGGCAGTTTGAGTACACACTGGACAATGGGCAAGTCTGGGCGGGGTCGATAGCACGGAGTGCAATCGCCAAGAAGACTAGAGCTGGCGCAAGGGCAATGGATCTAGATAGCAACTAGTTGAGGTGTGGTGCTCAATGGCAATGGCTGAGAGAAAATGGTTGCCAGCGATGGTGAGGGCGATGAAGAAACTTTGCTTTGATACTACTATTGGCCCAAGTGTGGAGTGATTGTGCGACTAATTTAATGGAAAATAAATGAGAATGAAATAATTAATTGATGCATAACAATACTCGATTACGAATGAGAAGTAATGAATTAATGAGTGAGAGAGAGTGCAACGCTCTAGGTGATCATGCTGAATAACGCTACACTTGTGCAAAATGAGCTACGAAGTATCTTTAAATAGTAAAATATGAAACCCTAAGGGCTTAACTGTCATAGGAAGCCCTGAAATAAACCCTAATCCTAGTGTTTGCACTAAGTGACACCAGGGGCAACAATTGCACTTATTGATAGCTTAAATGCTCAGGGAGCGTGGATCATGGATCAAAGGGCATTAATGCGTAGCCCATGACATGGCCTACAGTCCCAAGGTGGTGCCCTCCATGTTAGTCATGTGTAACACCCTATGTGAGGGGGGTAATTGCTATGACCAATGCTCATACATTGTGCCAAAATACCTCTCTCATGGAAAGCCTTTGAATAGCTTTTTCCTCGTCTACACTTGAGAGTGGCTCCTCTTGTAGTCATGCCTTGAACTCCTCTGAGACCATGATTTGTTGAATTTTATTTTGCACTTCATATAGTCACTGTAAAAGCAACGGAATGACGGCAAAATGGGACTTGGAGGGCTTCTTTAGCTCCACATTACCGAGATGTGAAAGATAGCCAAGACCTTTACCTTCTTTGTGAACTATAAACTTCCATTCAAATTTTGATTTTGAAGATTACATCAACAATAGCTTGTCGGAATTGTGTGTATATGAAAGACCTTGTTGTTCTTCATCCTCTTTGGTCCACATCAACATCTTGCAACAAGAAAAAGGTGCCAAAAGGTGAAGAAACAAGGATGTTGATGATATGCCGTTTTTTCTAGGACTCCATCTATAGGAAATTATGGTGTAACCATACTTTGCCTATCTAGCATGCATGGGCTCGAGAGATTTGTTGATTCTCTCTCTCTCTCCTCGTTGAGCTTCTTGGTTTGCATGTCATTGCAAGTGATACCATACCATCCCTCACATGGACCAATTGCGGCAATAGCTTTGACCATTCTTTTTCACCTATCTACTTGAAGCAAATGGAATGGGCGATTGCATTCAATGATAGTGCTTGCAATCTTGATCTCTGCGTTTCTTTGCCTTTCTTTGAGGAAAGACAAAGGATTGGACATACCGCCCATAGGTTCTTGTAGCAAAGCTTGTCTACATGGCCTTTTGCTTTCGATGGTGGTGGCGGAGTCCAAGGCCGTTGAGGTGCATGGACTAGGATTAGGAGTTTCAGAAGTATCCACTTCCATGTTGAGGATGACCACCTCCTCTTGAGCCTTTGCTATACTCGGTGACACATGACTGCTTTGATTAGAGAGGGAAGAGTACTTCTTTATGATTTCATTAGCCACGGATTGAGGGATTTGAGAATATGGCCACATTGACCACCCACCTTGGTCAAATGGATGATGGGTCTCCTCATACTACTAGTCATCGTCTCCCCATAAAACTTGTAAGTCCAACGGTAGCAATTCGACTTGCCTATGGGCTTCTTAAGATTTGTGGTGTAGAGATGAAAAGCTTCATGAAGAGGCCTAGGCATTGTGGAAAAGAATGAGGAGAAAGGAGGAGAGGGAGAGGAAGAGGAATTCGGAAAAGGGAGAGGATATAATGTGTATGAATGGAACTTGAAAGTGAGAGAGGGAGAGGGAGAGAGGGGGAGAGGGATAGGGATAGGGATAGGAGGAACTTGGGGGGGGTGAGGGAAAGGGAGAGGAAGAGGGATAGGGAGAGGGAGTAGGGTGATTGAAGAAGATTGCGGCTTGAAGAAGATTGAAGATGCAGGGTGATTTGTATGGTGAGATAGGGGGGAGGGGGCTGCCCTTTTATAAGGGCTGAGGTGAGGAGGAGAAGAGGGAGGAGTGTGAAAGCAGAAGTTCAAACAATCCAAAACAAAGAAACAAAATTTGAAAAAGAAGCACCAATGGACTGAAACTAGCCTTCCTTCTCAGATAGGGTGTTAATTCTTGATCAAGCATCTACTTACAACAATCAATAAATAAACAAGAACTGAAAATGCACAATTTACCTTAATATTCTTGGATAGTAGACACCATGTTGGCCCCAAAATTGGTGCCCCTTTCGGTATTTCTTTAATTTTATTGACTAATGACTAATGGACTAGGTACAAGCTGAGATTCCACAATCTCCTTGGCTGATCCAAAAGCCCCTTGCCTCTAGATGCAATCAACACACAAATTGGGCAAATTGTCCTTTGAATTTCATCAAGTACTTGCTCTAATTGGACCCCAAAAGGCCAAATGCTGCCCCAAATTCACAATGGATGGGCTGGCATTTGAATTCCCTGATAGTTTTACAAATTTCAGGTGCTGAATTCACAGTACAATGCTTTCTAGTAATGGCACTGATCTTGAGGTGGTTGCTAAATCCTATTTTTTGTAAAAATTTAGGGTTTACAACAGAATCTCCTTTGTCGACCATAAATTTGACTGAGCTTTGCTCCAAATGGCTGAGATAAGGTGAGATCTCCTGAGAATGGACTGAAGGAGGTGAGAGAATGCAAGAGAGAAAATTCAGAAATTTCTCACGGAGAAAACCTCCAACTTGCCTGGTGATTGTTTCAACTAGGAATAAATGCAGTCGCCTATAGCTTGGGAGCACGAGAATGCTATCGCCAACCAGCTGATGATGTTGCTAACCCTTGATGGGCCTTCTTCTACGACTTGCTTGTTGATGGCTCTAGATAGCTGTCACCTGTTGTAATTTACCGTTTTTTGCCAAAAAATGGACTGGCAGCTTTCTCTCTCCTCCTCCAGCTGAAAATTGATTTGAATGGCTGAGACCAAGCCCCAAAAACGTTTTCTCAGTTTGCATGGGTATTTTTGCTAAGTGGCAGTCTTCTAAATCCAATTTTGAACATTATCCAACTATTAAATTAATTTTTAGAATTAAATAATCCTAAAAATTAAATTAAGCCATTTTGACCCTACCCAAAATTAAATGTGCCCATCCATAATTAAATTGGCTAGGCCATTTGCAACTTGGAGTGGTCTCACACACACACACACACACACACACACACACACACACACACATATCCCCTACTTTGCACCCCTATAGTAGTGATGTGCAGAGCATCTGAATCTCGACTAGGAACTGGCCTAGGTAGCATTGGTGTGGGTTTTACCATGCCTCGCTCACAAGGCAACGTTTGTATGTTGCAAATGATATTTTGGGCTTGGTTCATCTACTATTGCTTGATTCTCCCGTAATATTTGTTATAAGCAAAGCTGGTTGAACTTATACAAAACTTTCAGCTGCAGTCTTATTGGTAGGCTAAGCTTTGGGATTCGACAAATGGCCTTTGGGATAGTTCTTCTCGGTCTCATAAAATTTTCTGAGCTTTGCATCCATCCCATGCACGATAGAATATGGTGAGATTACAGAATGTAGAGGGTCACATGGTTACGGATCCCCAATTTATTGTATGTATGTGTTGGGACTACTTTGCAAATCTTTTGGGTTCTCAGCAAGCATATGCTTCCCTCAGGTTACTTGTGCCTATGTAGTCTTTTGTGCCTTGGTCAAAGATTAGGTTTCACATGATATGCAAGCCACTTTGGATGTTGCTATTTGTGAGGATGAAGTTATGGATGTTGTGTTGGAGTTGGCCCGTGATAAAAGCCCTGGCTAGGGTGGTATTACCAATGAATTCTTTGAAAGTCATGCATCCCTTTTTGCCAAGTTGCTCACAACAATGTGTGGGTAGGTTTGGGATTCAAGCAACTTTCCTTTATCATGGAAAGAAGGGGTCATTAAGTTGATTTTTTAAGTTCTCTTCCCTTTGAAACTTGCGCATTGGAGATCAATATCCTTAATGGGCACCTTTATAAGATCTTTGCAAAGGTATTGGCAAATCATCTTCATGAGCAGCTACTTGGCCTGGTGCATTCTCATCTAGATGCAAATATGGCTAGCCCTAATAGGCATGCACATACTTACACATGAGTTGATAGTCTTGCTAATACCCTCTCAGATCATGGGTGATTTGATACAATGATAAAAGGAGAATGATCTATTATAGACCATACAACATAGAACCACTAGAGTAGAACCATGGATACCCAAGCAATGTGGGTGATCAAGCCACTACCAAGGTGTCTCAGATAGAACTTGATATCGATGTCAATCGTACTAGCTCCTGAAAATAGAGAAGAATCATAGCATGCCTTTGTGTCATAGAAACATGAATTGGGGAACAGGGACGAAGATAGTGACATCTAACCTAGGAAACGGGGATGCGGGAACAGAAACGGGATTAAAAAAGTAAAAAAATATTTTTCATTCATAATTCATGTGGAGTACTAAAGCCAATGTATATAATCCACAATGACAAATTAATATTTCAATCAATTCATGTGGTGCTATGGGCAGAGCCAAGACAAGCACATGAGTGAGAGATAGGCACGCTGCAAGTGATGTTGGTGGGAGATATACGTGCAATTCGGCAAGCGGTAAACAGGGGCAATTGAATGGTCACTTAAAAAGGTAAGTTTTGTGCCACGTGGCTTTCCCTATCATATTTCTAACAGGAAATGTAGCAAGGAATGTGCCCTATTGCGTTCCTTGTTAGGAACATGACAGGGAATGTCCTATCCAATATGGATGCGATTTGAAACGGATTTCACTGTTTGGTTCGAAACAGCATTTTGGCATTCCAGGGGGCCGTTGCGACCATTCCTTGCTCTATGTCCTTTAGCAATGTCTCACAATAGTATACAAGACATGTTAGCAAAGTATGTCAGCTCATGTGTGAGTCTGAGTATATATCATGGCTGGGCACTTTATGTAGTTATTTTAGGCATTTTTATTGTGTAGCATTTTATGCTATCGTGGCATTTATTGCCTCCAATTGGCCAGCATTAAATGCTGTCCGACTTGACATATTTTATGGCATTATTCATGCCTATACATATTTTGGGCTCCTCCTCCTCAATTAGTTCAATTCTCCACTTGGAGGTCCTGTGGAGAGAGGAGCCGGTGCCAATGCCCACGCAGCCAGTGACTCACTGTTGTATGCGACAGTCTCGTGTCTGATATATGGATTCCATTTCCTGAGCATACATCTGAGTTCTCATCTGTATTGTGTTTTTTCTTTTCCTTTCTCTATTGTCTTGCATTTCAACAGTTTATTACAACTTATGTTTACCCTTCCATTGATTGCACCACTTTTGACATGGTATCAGATTTTAGGATTCGTGCTCCTGCTGTGTTTTCTTGCTGATTTCAGGACTGTTTTCACCCTTGCTGATCAAGTGACTGCTGCTCCCCTGTTTTACCTGTGTTTTCTGCAGATTTGCCATTGCGTGTTGTCTACAGCTCCTGTGCTGCTTGCGTTTTCAGTTTTCAAGCAGCTGTGACAGTTTCTCAGCCTATTTGTGGCAGTTCTCAGCCTGCGTTTTGGTGTTCCTAACTCCTCCTTGGCTGGGCGATTGTATCTTCAGGCCGTTTTTGCTGTTTTTGGCAGTTTTTGACTGATTTGTTGATTTTTTGCAGCAGCTTTTGTCTTCTTTTGGTCAGATTTTGGGTTATATAGTATGTGACCTCTTGTTTTTTGCAGTTTGTGCTTGTGTTTTGGTTGCGTTCTCTCTCCAAATACATTTTTTTCTCTACTTCTCTTCTAAATCCTCTATAGATGGCTCCTCCACGCACATCCCCTAATGACAAGCTCCATGGCCCTGATTATTACACGTGGAGTGCGGTGATGAAGGCCTGGTTTATCCAGAAGCGGTTATAGTATGTGGCCCTGTTCCAACTGATTTTGATGAAGACAACCATGAGGAAGCAGTGCTTACATGGGATTCGGATGATTCCTGTGCTTATTCGGTCTTACTTCAGTGTATTTCCATAGAAGTCCTACCGGTGGGCACCTCCTGGAGGATAGCTTTAGATGTATGGTCGAAATTGCAGTTGATGTATGAGGCTCCTTTCACTATGAGGGCCATTAATCTTTATGGCCAGCTCCAGCAACTGAAGTTTGAAACCAAAGATATAATCCAATCATTCCTACTTCGAGTTATCCAAATCCAGGACTAGCTTCACATTATGCAGTCTGCCCTATCAGAGGCACATCTTGTTGGTACAGTACTCTACAAGCTTTCTTAGGAGTTTGATGGAGTAGCGAATGCTTTACAGGCGCAGACATCTACGACTCCTGTCAGTTCTCTTCATATGTTCTCGATGCTGCCTGAGCATGAGGCGACTCTGCGACTATAAGAGCGGCTTCTCTCACATTATGGAGGTTTAGGTGAGGCTCTTGCAGCTTCAGAGAGGGGTTTGAAGATGAAGAAGTCGAAGGCCCAATGTTACCACTGTGGCAAGAAGGGCCACTTGCAGAAGGACTGCAAAGAGTTAGCGGCTTCCAGGAAGAAAAAGGAGTAGAAGACGAAGCGGGATGCGGACTCCTCTGACGAGTCATCATTTGCCTCAGATTCCGACTCAGATTCTCCGGCCAAGGCGAAGTCTAAGGCGTGAAAGGGATTCTCTTCTTCGGATAGTGGGAAGGGCTTGGTGGCCCCTTTCTTAGTTGCTTTCTAGTGGTGGTGATGAGGTCATCCCTCATGATTTTGCAGTGCCAGAGGGAGTATGAGAGGGTGGTGAGATGGGACAGCCGTGCCTCATTTATATTTCTATACAGATTCACAGGATCCAGAGAGGGACATCCGTGACGCATTGACCAAAGTCCTGGCAGTTACAAATCCTGGAGCTAGGATTGCCATCCAGCTTCATGATGGACTAGTTCTTTGATAGAGAGCGGGTGGCTTTTGTTTGGAGCTCAAATGAGGGGACACTTTGGCGGTTTGGCCAAAGAAGGGGAATCCATGGTCATTTATGCGCTGCGGCATTGGTGACAGGATGGTCATGTGTGCTACATCAAAGGCATCGTTGACATACATTGAGAGTTGCTATGATCTTCTCTATCTTCAGGAGCTGGTACGATTGACATTGACATCAAGTTCTCTATGAGGCACATTGGTGGTGGCTTGATCATCCATTACTTGGGTATCCATGGTTCTACTTGGTGGTTCTATGTTGTATGGTTTCTAATTCAGTCTCATTGTACCATTGTATTGTATCAGATCACCCATGATCTGAGAGAGGGTGCTAGCAGAGTATCTCAGCTCATGTGTGAGTCTGAGCATATATTATGATTGGGTACTTTATGTAGTTATTTTAGGCATTTTTATTGCGTAGCATTTTATGCTATCGTGGCATTTATTACAGCCAGTTGGCCAGCATTAAATGCTGACTGACTTGATATATTTTATGGCATTATTCATGCCTATACATATTTTGGGCTCCTCCTCCTCTGTCAGTTCAGTTCACCACTTGGAGGTCCCGTGAAGAGAGGAGCTGGTGCCAGTGCCCACATAGCCAATGACTCATTGTTATACGGGATAGCCTCTTGTTTGATATATGGATTCCATTTCCGGAGCATACATCCGAGTTCTCATCTGTATTGTGTTCTTTCTTTCCCTTTCTCTATTGTCTTGTGTTTGAGTAGTTTATTACAACTTATGTTTACGCTTTCATTGCTGCACCACTTCTGACAAGACCGGCCTATCCGAAAATGCCTTTGAATATTTATGACTATGGCTTTACTACCTTTGGTCAAACTGCTAGAGTGTCTCCTCGTGTGAGCACAAGACTAGGAGTCAATCTTGCTCTTTGTCAAATACCAGCCCATCATGAACTTGGATGTCAATCCCAACTCCAAGATTTGAACCTGCTAGACTTCAGTTGATGTGTCAAGGATGTTCCTCTCTGGAACTTGTGCACCTATATAGATGAGGTTCATTGACCCCATCTCACTACCCTCTCACACTCTCTCTGACACTGGAGAGCCGTGATGGATGATGGTATCACATGGACTAGAAAGTAGTAGAGGAAGGGGCCACTAAGCCCTTCCCTCGATTTGAAGAAGCGGATCCAATCCTCGCCTTGGACCTTGCCTTGGCCAGAGGATCGGAGTCAAAAGTCTGAGAAAGAGGTTAACTCGTCGGAGGAGTCCGCATCTTGCTGCTTCTTTTTCTTCTTTTTCTTCTTCTTCCATGAGACTGCTAACTCCTTGTAGTTCTTCTGCAAGTGTCCCTTCTTACCATAGTGATAGCATTGGGCCTTTGACTTCTTCTTGTCGCCTCTCTCTGAAGCTGTAGAAGCCTCATTAGAACCTCCATAGTGAGAAAGAAGCCTCCCCTATAGATGCAAAGATGTCTCATGCTTAAGCAACATTGAGGACATATGTGTGAAGCTCACAGGTATAGATGATTTGGGCCTTCGACGACTTCTTGTCGCCTCTCTCTAAAGCTGTAGGAGCCTCACTAGAACCTCCATAGTGAGACAGAAGCCTCCCCTGTAGATGCAAAGTTGCCTCATGCTCAAGCAACATTGAGGATATTTGTGTGAAGCTCACATGTGTAGATGATGTGTGCGCCCTTAAAGAATTTGCCACTCCATTAAACTTTGGGAGGAGCTTGTAGTTCCCACGAGATGTGCCTTTGGAAGGGCAGATTGTATGTGTCAAAGCTGGTCTCGTACTTGTGTAATACAGAGCAAAAATGATTGAATGTTGTTCTTAGGCTCAAACGTCACCTGCTAAAACTGTCCATAAAGGGTCACTGTGCACATAGTGGAAGGTGCCTTGTACAACATTTGAAGCTTCGACCATATGTCTGAAGATGTCTTATAGGAGGTAACTGCTAGTAGAACTTCTTTAGAAATAGATTGAAGAAGATCAGAATAGGCACGTGCATCATCCATATCCCATGTAAGCACAACTTTCCCATGATTGACCTCATCAAAATCAGCAGGGAGTGGAAATGGATGCAGAGGATATGGAATAGCTCCACAAACAATGTATCATAATTGCTTCTGCACAAACCAAGCTTTCATGACAACACTCCATGTTAGATAGTTAGGTCCATGTAACTTACCATCTGTAGAAGTGTATTGAGGAACCATATAGAGAGGATAAGAAGAGAAGATAGAGAATAGAAGGTATACAGAGAGAGAATATAGCCAAACCAATAGCAAAGACTTCACAAAAGGAAAGTTCACACGTAATGTAACAAAAAATCTGATCAGAAAGGAAGGGCGACAAGTGTAAATTGATGAAAACTTAGTCAAAAACTGCCAGAAACAGTAAAAACGGCTTGTAGGAGCAGTTGCCCAACCGTGTTTAGTAGGGCAAAAGACCAAAAATGTAAGCTGATTGAGCAACTAATGTAGTAGATTGACGATTATAGGTTGAAACATAGGGCGCTGGGCTGAAAATGCAGGTAACAATTGACCTCACATACTCTGAAAACGATCAGCAATAGGTTGCTTGATCAGCAAATGGAAAATTTAGGACTTGTAATCAACAGAAAAATAGTAGTAGGAATCTAGATCTTGCAATTTGATACCGTGTTAGAAGTGGATGCAGCAATGGAAGCATAGACAATTACTGAAATAAGCTACTGAGCACAAGACAAAAGAGAAACAAAGAAAGAACACTGCAAAGAAGAGAAATTAGAAGGATGATTGGGAAATGGAACTTATATACCAAACACAAGACAATTGCGTACAACAGTGAGTCATTGGCTATGTGGGCATTGACATCAGCTCCTCTCTCCAACAGGAAGTTCACTTGGTGAATGATGATGATGATGAATGAGGAGCCCCACTATATATAGGCATAAAATAGGCCCCAAATAAATGCTGGTTGACCATCATTAATGTTGGCTGATTGGCATCATAAATGCCAATCTGGCAATAAAATACTCACAAACAAAATGCCTAAAATAGATGCAAATATGACTGGGCCTAACAGGCACACACATACTCACACGAGTTTACAATCTTGCTAACATGTCGTTTTCATACGAAAGATCTTCTTGAGTATATCACAAAAACAATGCTGGAATATTCATATAACTTTTCCATGCAAAGATATATGTGTTGAGAAACCCTTCACCCTTCACCTGCGTTTTTGCGTTTAGGGTTTGTGTTAAGGGTTTGTAGCCCCAAAAAGGGGCTCCATCCTAGACTGACTGTGCCTATTTATAGGCCACTCTCTCATTCATTCCTTACGGCTGATTCATTTATTCTGTCACCTCTTCTCTCCAGCCTCTCCACTACCCTCACACCCCTTCAGGAGGACATTGTGGTTTGTGGTTCGTGGCTGTTTTCATCATCTTTCTTGTGCTACGGCATCCTTGTTCCCTTGTATCACATTCACTCCATGATTCAGAACTTCATCATTCCATTCATCAGAGTTTCTTCTCTCTTCTCTTCTCTTCTCCATGTTTGTCGAGTTCACTCCGTGTTCCTCCTTGCAAACCCTATTGTCTTGTTGATATGTCAACTTTTGATATGGTATTAGAGCTGGATCTGCTCAAACAGCGGCAAAGATCCTCCACTCCAGTGAAGGCAAAGACCGGTGGCGGATTCGGCATCCACTTCTCTTCTTCCACTGCATCAAAATCTCGTTTTTGCAGGTTTCAGGTGTTTTCAGCTTGCTGCCCAGACCCCTTTCACAGAGGACATTGCAGTCTCAGCTGTCCCTTGATGTTATCTATAGTATGGCGCCTATTTTCAGCCTTCCACCTGCAGTTTGCAGCTGTTTACAGCAGAACGACTGTTGCTGATTACTCTCCATTCAGAAAACAATCTCGTTTTTACAGATTTCAGGTATTTCAGCCTGCTGCCCACACCCCAAACGCGGAGGACATCGCAGTCCAAGCTGGCCATTGCTGTCTAGAATAGTCTGGCACCTGTTTCCAGCATATCACACATTGTTCGGAGCTGATTTCGGCATATTGACTGCTGCTGTTGTTTTTTTCCTGCGTTTTTAGTATTTCTCTCTTTTCACCTGCGTTTTTCTACTGGTTGCAACCTCTTCTCCCACTGGTAGCTCGCTTCTAGCCCTTCCACTATCCTCCCACCCCTTGAGGCGGACATTGCGGTTCGTGCTTCACACTGCCTTCACACCCCTTGAGGCGGACATTGCGGTTCGTGGTTCATGGTGGCTGACCTCTTCCTTCTTCAACAAGGCACACTGGTATCCATGGCTTCTTTACCAACAAATGTCCAGACTACTGGGTGCTTCTACTATGGCATTACCGGACACACCACCGATGCTTGCCGACTTCGACCTTTGCTCCCCACCCCCCTAGAGTATATGTCTTTCACTAGGCACTCCTTGTGCCACCTCTCCTTTCTGGGCCACAATGATTGTTCTGCATCGGCTATCAGAGTACTATGCTCAAGGCAATAAGATGCATCCGATGCGTACTAAGTTCTTTCGAGCACATGGAGGATCGATTGGCGCTACGACCTCTTGGAGATCATCGCAATGCCAGCGGTAATCTTCTCCCGCTTATTTTCAGGTATAGTAGTTTCTACGACCTATGGATTTGCAATCTGCTCCATTGAGAGACAGTGATTGTTTGATATTGTCTCCTCGTCAGTCTGCTCCTTCGAGAGACAGTGGTTGCTCGACTTCTTCCTTTTCTTCGGCTACCCAGTCTGCTCCACTAAGAGACAGCGACTGTTGCCCACCTCTTGCTCATTCTGAGCTCCACCCTTCCCCACCCTTGACTACTCAAGTTCGAGAGGCTACCTCTGGGAGCTCTTCGGCACCCCAGATACCTTCTTTGGCACGACCGGTGGTACTTCCTTTGCCATCAAATATTTCAGAGTCCGTGATCCATGAGTTTTTGGACTCCCTATCTACTTTAGAGGGGGATTCGGAGGGGGATTTTATTTCTTTGCCCTCAGAGGGGGCATGTACTTCTTCGACTTCAACGGGGGCCCCTCCACCTTCCATCTCAGAGGGGGAATCTACTCGACATGAATTTCTTCACCCATCCTCTACTTTCTTGGGGTGGCTGTCTTTGACCAGTCATCTCTTCTACTGATACTTAGGATTTTCAGGTACCATCTAGATCGGGGCCTTGGAGGTTCAGTCGTGACTTGGTGATGAGGCCTTCATATTCCTTCCAGCAAGCTAGTGGCTTCTCTTTCGAGGTTGTGTTTCGGGTTCTCCAGTTCACTTCGTCTACTGTTCTTTACTGTAGATTTCCTTTCCGATGGAAATCTTGGATCTTAGGGATCCTTTACATCTTCTTCCTCCTCTTCTCTTCTTGCCTTAGTCACTTGGTTAGCATGGAGCCACCTCCCGAGATCGAGTACAGGTATATCCTTATGGTTCTCGACACCACAAAGAGTTCGACATTCCTCCTATGCATTGCATGTTTTCATCATCTTTGTACTAGGGCACTTGGGCAAGTGAACAATTTCCCCACGAGGGACACTGTCCAAGTGACACCTGTTGCACGAGCATTCTTCAATATGTAGCATTGCATCTCCACTTCACTCTTCTCTTGTTTCCCTTTTTGGGCCTGAGAGGGGGTGTTGAGAAACCCTTCACCCTTCACCTGCAGTTTGCGTTTCTGCGTTTTGTGTTTAGGGTTTGCGTTAAGGGTTTGCAGCCCCAAAAAGAGGCACCATCCTAGACTGACTGTGCCTATTTATAGGCTACTCTCTCATTCATTTCTTACGGCTGATTCATTCAGTCCGTCACCTCTTCCCTCTAGCCTCTCCACTACCCTCACACCCCTTCAGGAGGACATTGCGGTTCGTGGTTCATGGCTGTCTTCATCATCTTTCTTGTGCTATGGCACCCTCACACCCCTTCAGGAGGACATTGCGGTTCGTGGTTCATGGCTGTCTTCATCATCCTAGACTGACTGTGCCTATTTATAGGCTACCTCTTCCCTCTAGCCTCTCCACTACCCTCACACCCCTTCAGGAGGACATTGCGGTTCGTGGTTCATGGCTGTCTTCATCATCCTAGACTGACTGTGCCTATTTATAGGCTACTCTCTCATTCATTTCTTACGGCTGATTCATTCAGTCCGTCACCTCTTCCCTCTAGCCTCTCCACTACCCTCACACCCCTTCAGGAGGACATTGCGGTTCGTGGTTCATGGCTGTCTTCATCATCTTTCTTGTGCTATGGCACCCTTGTTGCCTTGCATCACATTCACTCCATGATTTGGAACTTCATCATTCCATTCATTAGAGTTTCTTTTCTCTTCTCTTCTCTTCTTTACATTTGTGGAGTTCACTCCGTGTTCCTCCCCGCAAACCCTACTGTCTCGTTGGTACGTCATCTTTTGACAATATGCATTTTAAGCTTCAAGGCATTAGTTCTTTTTATGTACAAGTCTAACCTTGATATGCTAGAGTCCCAATCCATGGTGCCCAATTGGGTCATATAGGTGGAAGTATGTATAATCTTTTCTCTAATGCACTATGTGGGTCTACCATAACTTGTGACCACTTATCAGTGGTTAGCTCTAATGTACTTTTCTAGATATCTAGTGATTAGAAAGGAAACAATTTCAATAAATAATTGAATATGCAAAACAAATGGCTTGGTGGCATTTCAATTTTTTTGCATCTCATCCTTTATGCTTACGGTTGCATAGGGCTTTTGTGCCCTTCAATGATTTCTTGAAAGGATTAGCTTATAATGTTTATTAGAAGATAGTCGAGGATAAAATATAGGTGACTGTTAAATAAGTTTTGCCTTTGAGGGATAGTATTTAAGTGGTATGATTGGTTGCTTCAATTGTGAATATCTAAACCTCCCTTCTAGGAGGAAGTTATTATACGAAGGCTTCTTATTGGAGGTCTCCTCATAGGAAATATACAAGTGTCCTTTATACCATATGTGATGGGACTCATGCCCATTTGTTCATTTCTTGCTTAGTTGCTAGACATGTTTGGGGTTTTGTTTCCCAACTATGAATTTCATGTATATGCTAGCATATAATCATGCATTTTTGGGTTTTGGGCAAGGTGCCGTACATGTGCACTTTATAGTTGGAGCAAACCGGTCTCTTTCATTTTTTGCATCGGACCTGTCTTAGGCACATTTAGAGGACATACAATGCATTCATTTTTAATTTGGTCTTAGGTATCAATGGTCATGGGACTGTGTTCCATATGCAAATACCGTATAGTAAACCTAGCCATACAAGCTTAGAGGGGTGGACCTTGAGTTGTAGGTGTTGACTAAAGTGAAATAGCTGTATTAGTAACAACAATGTAAGAACCCTACTTGTTTAGTCTAACTAGATTCTTGGCCATTTCTAACCTAAGGTGGATGTTGGTTTTGTTTCAATTGTAGATGTCTCTTTAGTATTGGTTTGTAACCATCTAGAGTTATCCTTGGCCAAGGGCCTTTAGCCGTCAATGATCTCCCTATACTTAAGATGATATCTTGGTGGAGTAGCAAGGAGGTATATTACAATGTTTAGATTAAAGAAGGAAAAGAGTTGCGCAAATGAATCTCCAAACATGATGCAATATTGAGGAAAATCTTGATATGACGTAAATTTTTCCATGTGGCGTTCAAGCCACCCTTGGGTGGGAGCATAGTATCTCGAAATGCCATTTCAACAGCTCAGAAACGGACTGGAACGAAAACGGCAAACCGTCGTTTCGCAACCCTGCGGCCCGTTTCGATGCTGGTTATCCAGCGCACGGATTTGTCATTTTGGTTTGGTTAGCGCGTTCACGAATCACTCCAACTCGCAACAGTCTCCAGCTCCTACCTCCTGAGTGACGAGGAGGGGGAGGAGGACCTCTTTTTCTTATTCTTCTTTTTCTTCCCATAATCCATTACCTTCCTCTTCCTCTTCCTCTTTTTGTTCCTCTTCTTTTTTCCTTCTTCTTTCCATAATTCATTATCTAAAGGCTAATCATCATATCATGGTGCCGGATCCAGATTGAAGATATGTCACTCCAATCAAGGGATACTAGGGTTCCGACGGATCAAAGAAGTGGCGGTGCAACTATTGTGGATTGGAGAAATTGGGGAGCGTAACGAGTGTGAAAAACCACTTGACATGCGTTCCCAAAAGATATCGGGCCTTGCGCAAATGTGTCGGTAGAAGTAACTGTAAGTCTCCATCTTTGGTGCCGAAAGCATATGGGTATTGAGTTAGAAGAGGATGAATCTTCTCATCTAACACCTCCTCGAGCTAATGAAACACATATGGGGCAAGGAGAGACTAGTGGGCCTAGTGGCGCTAGCCAAATTGGAGATGCCAGTGGCCCATAAAAAAGAAGTGTATCTATATTCTTATCGGATCCAAGTGCGAAAAGGACCCTGTTGCCATCGTCTAGTGGTGGTGGATAAAAGGGCTCCTTGCATGGTGCAAGTGTCCATGTAGGACTTCAGAGGCATACAATTGTGGAGGTCACTAGGGAACTCCCACGCTTATTTATTTGATGTGCTATCCCTTTCAATGTGGCCACTACACATCAATGGAAAAAGACAATCAAGGCAGTAAGCCGCATAGGGTGTGAGTGGGAAGGCCCATCTGCAAATGCATTACGCATACGGGAGCTTCGAAAGGAGAAAGCAACCATAGAGGCTCAATTAGAGCCCTTAAAGGAGACATGGGTGAAATATGAATGCACATTATTATGCGATGGATGGTCAGATATGCGCCGAAGGAATGTTTACAATGCTTTGGCGTCTTCATGTAAAGACACCATGTTCATTAAGGCCATCGATGCCTTTGCGTCAAGTCTTACCATCATAGGAGCTTTCATTTGGTAGCACATATGAGAAGTCATCATGGACATAGGAGTCCAAAATGTGGTGTAGGTGGTGACAGATAATGGAAGCAATTGTGTGTCTATGGGACGTATGCTTGAGGAGGAGTTTCCTAGCATAGTATGAAATCCATGTGCATTCCATTGCCTTGACTTGCGACTTGCTTATTGAAGATGTTAGGCAAATATCTTGGGTGGATGACATTTCAAGATGACAACAAGCATGATAAGATTTGTGAAGAAGAGGCCATCTGTCACGAACATGTTTCGAGCCAATAGCACACTTGAGCTATTGAAGCTCTCTAGCATTAATTTTGCTTATATATTTATTGTATTGGAGAGGTTGATATGGGTTCGACCAAATTTGATACGGACCATCGCATGCCAGGAATGGCTCACATGGAGTGAGAGAGTCTCCAAAGGCTCTCGCTTTAAGGCACAATATTTTAAATAAGAGTTGGTGGGTTGAGGCAAAGGCATAGGTAAAAAGTTTCGCTTCTATCTACATTGTATTGCGCATCATTGATATAGAGGGGAGTACTTTGGAGCTTCTATACGAGTATATGGATAAAATTGGTGAGGCCTTGCTTCACAATAGTCTTTTGCTCCAAGACAAGTAAGTTTTTATATAACTTTTACGCATGTAATTATTTGGTATTAACGACTCCTTGATGATTGATCATTATTCTGACTACTAAGTTTTTAACTTATTTTATTTATGATCCATCATCCTTTGCTCCGAAGGATTGATGAGATTCGTGTAGTGTGGAACGTACGATGGGATTGGTTCCATAAACCAATCCATGCTGTAGCACATATCTTGCATCCCCTTTGGCGCAACGAGGAGCAATGCACTAGCAAGGAGTTAGAGGAGGGCTTCATGGAGTACATGAGGCGTCTCATAGGGGATAATATAGATATGATAAGGGGAATAGAGGATGATTTGTTGGCATTCCACAATTATTCTCATCATTTTGGCCGATTCACAGCTAGGCTTCGAGAGACACAGCTTCAACCTGTCTCTTGGTGGGAGAAATACGACAATTGTGCTCTTACTTTGGTATGTGATTGGTGACTTTTATATTTTGAATCTTGATTATCTAATGCATTATGCAACCTAGGTAACATGTTCTATAATCTATTGTCCACTCAAATGTTAATTTTGCAGCTTGCATATTAGCAATTGCTAATTACTTAACCTCAATCTTTTAAATTTGAATAGAAACGCATTGCCATTCAGGTCCTCTTGCAAGATTGTAGTTCAAGGCTTGCTAAGAGGAAATGAAGCACATGGCCTTGTTCCTCACCAAAAAAAGAAACAAGCTTATAACTGTCCAACTAGAGCATTCAGTGTTTTGCCATTGTAATCTCTAGCTTCTTGAGAGGACCGCTTTGTCCCTTGAGCCTTCACAGGTAAATTGATAATGATTAGTATTATGCATGATTAACTTTTTAACCTTGAGTCCTTGACACTTGACATTGCTAATTTGCTTGGAAGTTGGATTGTAAATTGTAATATGTATGAATATTGAACATGTAGAATCTTCTCTCATATGATATATCTTTGTCTCGTTTACCGTTACAGGTGAATGTTGACAAGATTGATATAGAGAAGGTGTGTGACATCCCGAGGACACCACAGGAGGAGCGAGATATCTACTCCATGCTCTATGAGGAGCTATTTGCACCGGTGCATAAGACTCGTGCACGGAGGGCCATACGTGGTCGTGCATCACAAGCAGAGGCTGAGGCTGAGGCTGAGGTTGAGGCTGAGGTTGAGGCTGAGATTGAGGCTGAGGTTGAGGCGGAGGCGGTTGAGGTGGTTGAGGCTGCTTCATCAACTTCTCGATCAGGGTCCTCGGAGTCGGACGAGGAGATGATATAGAGATCCTCAGAGTCCGAATGAGTCATGAGTCATGACTCGTGAGTCGTGATATATAGGAGTCAGTTTAGCAGTGCAAAGTTTAGAGTCTAGACTACAATTGCCAGTTTTTCATTGATGTTGATACTTATAGCTTCACTGGACTTCGGAGTTTTGACAAATTATTCACATGACATAGTTACATATATCATTGTATCTTGATTTCACTTATTATGCATCTGATTCTTGTTCCATTGTTCGTGATATGAGTCTTTAGTGTTCACTCCTCTTTAGATCATAGATTATATTCATGAGCCATAAATTCTAATTTATTTTGCTGCCTTAAGTTTTGAAAATTGAGTCTTAATTGTGTTAATCTGTCTTAAGTTTCAACCATCGAGTCCTTAGTCTTGAGTCTCGACTCCTCAATCTTCAAAGTTCACTTGTGAGTCGTGACATAACACATGTGTAATGAATCATGATTTTAATCATATGACATGAAGACTCAAGGTTTTGTATGAAATTTGGGTACATGTTGTTGTAGGCATTGATATATTTACATACCCACATAGTACTGTATTTATTTTAGTGTACAATCCGAAACAGTGTTTCTCCATTTCCAAAATTTGGCAAAAACTCCGAAACTCTGGTTTTTCCCATTTCCATTTCCCCCGTTTCCGAAACTCCCCCATACTATGGATGGGAGGGGGATCCATCGTGGTTAGAATAGTTATGATTTGGTAAATCTGTGCTAGGTGAAATGAGCATTGTTCTAACTGAGGCCATGCCAAAATACATTCTTATTACAAGAACTTAGATGCAAAACTGCATAACTGCATGAGTCAATGCTTCGATGAAATTCTTGTATCTTGATGCTTTGCAATTCTCATCAGTTTTAAGTTAAAGAGCACAAATTTGTTGTTTCCTTGTTTATTTCCTCTTTGGTCTTCTGTTTGTTTCTTTTGTGTTGTTTAGGTTTACGTGCCAAATTTTTGACTCACCCTACTGTTGGAAACACAAGTCAAATACTTAGAAGGAAGCTAGCTGTGTCAAAGTTTTGAGTTTTCTATTCCTTTTCTACTTGAAAGTTCAGATTGTTTTTTTCTCTATTGGTCATGGCTGACATTTCTGACCTGCTACTTTTATGGTCTTATGTGGATTCATTTGTAGCACCTTTTGTATTTAGCTACTACTATTACAGATAAGCAACCCATGAACTATACGTTGGGCTTGTTGATACTTTTGTATGTGCAGGTTGCTTTTCGAACAGGTGATTTTAAAGCTCAAGTTATTTTTATAGGTGGCCTTACCGATGGCTTGCTTGCAACAAAGTAACTATTCCTCACCTTGTGGATGTGTCACTGATGCTTTACCATTTTACTGATATGATTCAGTAATTAACTGATCTTGCATTTGATACATCACCAAATGTCTCGTGCATTCTCTTTCTGAGGAAGCTGACCTGTTTCTTTTGCTCCGTGGTAATACTTGCACATTCTTTCTTGAATGGTGTGGCATGCTCAAATTAATCAGGCATTGACGGCGTGACATAATTTACCAAAAGATGTTTCATATTGATGCTTCTTGTTGCTATTTTGATATTGGCTCAGGTGAATGCTTTTTTCTTTGGGGTTGGAATGCTAAAGTTATTTGTGATTTCTTTTGATTATTTTGCAAAGCTATATAGAGCCGCTAGCTCTTGCATTGGAGGCTGAGAAATGGTCACTGGTTCAACCCCTTCTTTCATCTTCATATTCAGGCTTTGGCACTTCAAGTTTGAAACAGGTACAATCCTATTCATGTACATAAAAATCAGTGGCTCTTTATCAGGAGATTCTGTTGTATATCTGTCACAATAAGGGCAGCAAGTTAAACAAGTAGGAGACATGAGTGTGGATAGTTTGGCCAAGGTATCTGAAATAAGAATATTATGATATAGAACAATCAGGAAAATGTCTGGAGTTATTTTCTGTTTATGAATAAAGTATTCCAATTTGGTGAATGTCTCTGCACCTAAGTTGGAACTGCTTGTAGGGATCCTGTTTATTAAAAGGTCGGTATAGTGGCCCAACCTTCTCCAATGCCCAAATAAACAAGCCAGTGGACTCGTGTATTCTTTTCATGAATAGCATACTTAGCTTTAGTGATAGTCGGCGGCTGTAACTTGTTCATCAACAGTTTAAGTCCTTCCGCCTTCGTGAAAAATACTACCTTCTCATAGAGAATATAGTGCCTAAATTTCTTTGTCACAAAAACTATACCGAGGCACGATTTCTCCATATAAGTATAGTTGACTTCAGATATCCCCAATTTCTTACTAGCAAAGGCAATTGGATGATACCATAATTATGAATGGCCCTTGTCACTATTTAACAACTACCCATCTTTTCCAAATGCTCTTTGTGGACAAAAAATATCATGACATTGTAATCAAGAAATGTATGGTTTTAATCTGGAATTGGCTAATCTGTCTTTTTACTTCAGGATGCTATGGAGCTTGATCAACTCATCACCTATTTGATAGATAAAGAGGAATCGTGTGGTGTAATGCTTTTGGGACATAGTACTGGCTGCCAAGTGAGTGGCCTTACAGTAAATAAAGAGGCTGCTAGTCATTAGTGTTTTATCTGTGAACAACTTTTGCCTTTCAAGATTGAAAGTCATATTGTGTTGTTAGTTAATTTCATACAAATGTTGTCTTTCTTCTTTCAGAGATCACATATCTATTTCATGTATTATGTGCTTACTTTTGCGTTACAGGATATTGTGCATTACATGAGAATGGGAAGTCACTACTCCAGAGCTGTAAGAGGTGCAATCCTGCAGGTAACTTCCTCTTTATTCATAGATTCTGTGAAGGTGGTTGTGTTGTAAGTCTTCTTGCCTATATTGTTAAATGGTACAACTACTTCAGTTCCTTAGCTGCTTACAGGCTCCTGTCAGTGATAGAGAGTACAGGGCCAGTCTTCCAGGTACTGCAGCTCTGATTGACTTAGCTGCTGAGATGATCAAGTCAGGCAGATCAACAGATCTCATGCCACGAGATGCATCTCCAGAAGCTCCAATTACGGCTTATAGGTGAGGAAGTAAATCTGCTCTTGATCATTTTCTTAAAATTGCTAAAAAATGAAGTTGTGAAGTATTCAGCTATTGGGTTTGCCTGTATTTATGGGTGTGACCTGCAGAAGAAATTGCATATCCTCAGCTCCATGAATAGATTGTTGCAGAAGGGGGGTTTGGGTTCATTGTCACGGTCAGCTTATGTCATGAGCTAATTTGAGGCGAGGAAGGCCATCAGCCAACTAGTGTCTAGACAACTCATAAAGAGAGTCATAGTTAATGTGACCTAATAGATAGTGCCAAAGATGCCTTTGTTTGGAAGGAGCTTTAGCCATAAGCCATGGATCTTGTGAAAGTTAGAGCCTTCAGCACTCAATTGAGAAAGAAACAATGACATCACATAGAGGCCATTAGGTTGTATTCTGTCACAAGCTATCACTAGACTGATGTTCTCATCAATGATCCATAGTTCGAGTAATCCGTTGCAGTAGCCCAAGATCTAAGGCATTGCAACGATTAAAAGTTTGACATTGACCAAGGGCCCAACTCTCACTACAATAGACAATGTTTATCTTGTCCTTTAGTTGGATGTAAATCTCCTTCTATCTACCAACTTTGCCTCTTGGAGAGAGCTGTCTTTTCACTAAAACCAGAGGACCTTGGGAGATGGCTCTGATGCAAGCCAAGAATACAAATGTACAACCACCAAAGTAGCAGTCCACTCATCGTGAAAAGTAAACTAGAAGTGTAGATAATCATGGCTAAATGATAAAAACACCTCAACTGAAAGGAAATAAAAATGGATGCCAAGAGAAGAACGATGCCCAAGACTTGATCGAGAGAGAGAAGATACGATCTCCGTCTCCTTGTTGATGGGGGTAATATTTGCCAACAAGAAACTGAAGAAAACAAACTTTCAGCATGTGTAGGACTTGCAATGTAAGTCTTAAACGGAAGTACAACTAGCATGAAAGGATCAAGGAAGAAACTTGCATACCAAAAGTTACATATTGAGATGCTTTGGATGTTGTGGTAAAAGAAAGCTTGAGTGTAGAATGTAGCGGAAGACTTAAAAAAATATGGCTAAGCTTAAAGACAATGTAGCCTTACTAGCCTAAGGTACCTAAGGATAACCTAGGACTCCTAAGAGACTAGCCTAGGAGAAGGTAAGGACCAAACAAGTTAGAGATACTAGGAGGCACTAACTTGAAGGGGGGGGGGGGGAGGGGGAGGGGGGAAGATCTAGGATCCACCACATTGATAACCAACCACTGATGACCATGGGTACCAAGGGGTGGAAAAATTGTGCTACCTCCTTGGGGAAGACCCCCTCGCAACCTCCTTGAAGTGGCATTGCCATTGTGCTAAAAGAAAGCTTGAGTGTAGAATGTAGCGGAAGAATTGAAAAAATATGGCTAAGCTTAAAGAAAATGTAGCCTTACTAGCCTAAGGTACCTAAGGATAACCTAGGACTCCGAAGCGACTAGCCTAGGAGAAGGTAAGGACCAAACCGATTAGAGATACTACGAGGCACTAACTGGGGGGAAGATCTAGGATCCACCACATTGATAGCCAACCATTGATGACCATGGGTACTAGGGGGTGGAAAAATTGTGTTACCTCCATGGGGAAGACCCGCTTGCAACCTCCTTGGAGTGGCACCACCATTGTTGGAAGGGGCTAAGGTTGGCTGAAGAATGGGATTGAATTAAGCTTTGGTGTGGGTGTAGGACTAAGACCCTTGGTCTTTGACTGACAATTGTCATCTATATGGCCTTGTTTTTGGAAAAATTTACAAGAACTATTCCGTTTAGGCACGACATGCCAGGAGGGTCTTTGTGAGGGTGTGAGTGTATTGCTTCCTTTTTCCTTTGAAGAAGGAGATTGACCATTGGCATCGATACATGTTCCACCATCTCTAGGGTCAATCGAGGAAGGCGGAATTGGGTTTAAATGTGGAGATGATTCCTTTCCACTCATTTCCTTCAAAGAAGGAGGTGACTCATCAGTACAAGATGGGGATTCATGCGTTTGAGCATCCAAGGTGGGTGGTACAATGTGCAAGAGGGGAATTCCCCACACAATAGGACTAGAGGATAGAGAGTAATGCACTTGTGGGTATATGTAAGGCATAATGTTAAAAGGCCGCATTCTTGTTAAGGATGTACTAGAGTGTAAAGTGGTATACCTTTGAGTGTCTAGTGATGGCCTAAAACCTTGATGTGCATCAAAGACAATGTGTGCAAGACAAGAAAACCTATTGTAGGTCCAAAGAAAGGATCTAGATTGAAAGAAGAGGAATCTAAATGCGAAGTTAATGTGGAAGGTAAGGGTGGGAAATGGTGAAGTTGAAAGGGAAGCACCAAACTCATACTCAAAAGAAACAAAGAATGAAGAATTACCTGTGGAACATCTCTGAACACAAAGTTCACTCCAAAGCTATACCGGTATCAATTTGGGTCTTCATGGTGACTTACAATTGGTTCCTACATAACTGAAGGAGTAGTATAGACAAAATCAGATTCTCACAAAAATGAATTGTACGAACTTACCATTGGGCTAAGGAGATTGAATGGTGGGCAGTCTTTCTGTTTATAGATGTAGAAGAATTCTCCCAAATTAGGGTTTTGCTTATGGGACATAGAAATTGTCTAGGATGGTGCATCGTTTAATGAAACTTAAGGTAATTTACATGTTTTGGGGCTACTTTAAAGAGCTAATTAGTTTGTAATGTAATTTTAGCTCAATAGGGTGGGCCTCTATAGGAGTAGACTAGTCAAGAGTCCAGATATGGACCAAGC
Source organism: Lygodium microphyllum (assembly GCF_053477565.2). Lineage (NCBI taxonomy): Eukaryota > Viridiplantae > Streptophyta > Polypodiopsida > Schizaeales > Lygodiaceae > Lygodium > Lygodium microphyllum. The sequence continues at coordinate 46,724,677 of NC_141139.1, forward strand.
TCTCATTCTCATGGATCTCTAAGGAGACCTGATGGGGTTGTAGATTGAAGTCCATCAATGGAAATTTTGACACCCCTTTTGGGGTTGAGATAGGCATGGATTGTTATGGCTATGTAGTAGTTGCATGACCCACAGTTTCCATGTGCTATCACAATCATCCAATGTTGAAGGATGGGAGAGTTGCCACAATTCTACCTCTACAGCAGTGGAGTGGGCCTCTACAACAGTACACTGTATTAGGAGTCATCTTGTAGATATGGACCAAGCTTTCATATTCATGGGTCTTTAAGGAGACATGATGGGCTTGTGACTTGAAGTCTATTGATGGTCCATCAAAGTTGAGTCTAATTTGACATCCATGGGGTTGAGATGGGTATGGATTGTGATGGTTGTGAAGTAGTTGCATCATAGGTCTCCATGGGTTGACAATTGTTCAAATGTTGAGCAAGGGGAGGGTTGCCACCGCTTTGCCTCTATAAGAGTAGAGTGGGCCTCTACAAGAGTAGACTTGCCAGGAGTTATCTTGTAGATATGGTCTGAGCTCTCTAAGGAGACACATTGGGCTTGTGGGGTGAAGTCCATTGATGATTCATCATACCAATTTGACATCCCTTGGGTTGAGATGGGCATAGATTGTTATGGTTGTGAAGTAACCATAGGCTATGATTGGCCAGAGGATTGAGCTGTTGAAGGTAATAGAGGGGTATCACAAGGTGAACTTTGTGCAAAAGAATGACTTGCTATCTTTGTCTTCCATGTATTCGTCACTTGATAAGAGGTAGAGTGACCTAGAAGGAAGATCTTTCCCTTCAGCTTTGGAGGGTGAGTGCGGGTACCAGATCCCTTACGTTCATGTATTTCATGGCTTAGCAAGAAACAACCTACAATGGCTACCTCACCTTGTGAGGTTGAGTATAGGGCAACTTCATTGCAACAGTTGAATGTGCATGGTTGCACAAATTGTTGGTGGATTTATAGATCTCATTGGAGGGTCTTGCACCCTTTTTTTTGACAATCCAGCTGCTATTGTAGTAGCACAATGCATTGAGGTTCACTATTACTATGTTAGAGAAAGATGCTATGTAGAAGAGATCAGCTTGGTGTATGTTCCTACACATGAAAATGTTGTAGGTATGGTTTGTGGCATATCAAGTAATTGTGCCCAAGGAGGAGGAGAATAAAAAGGAATGGTTAGATTCACCACATCACAAAATAGATAGGCTATCCCAACCATCCATGGATGTTGGTGATGAAGAAAAAGGAAGAAGTATGTAGGTGTTGTGGTAAGGTGGTGAAAGAACCATCGGTGGAGACAGCTCAAGATCCATCGAGGGATACTGTACACAATGAGATGCATAGGAGTGTGCTACATGATGAGAATGCACATGCAATAGGTACCACTTGGATAGTCCCTCATGAAAAATTATTCACTTACCTAAGCACCCTTTTACAAAGATGATAATGAGTGTGCAATGCAAAGAGAAGGTATACCGAGGAAAGGAGACTAATGTTGAAGACAAATGCTAAAACTTGTAGAATACCAATGAAGGGTAGAAACCCCCTCTCAACCATGGATATCGATGTCAAAGGAGTAAAAGGAACCTAATGTCGGTCCTTGTGTCGTGCTAAGAACCATGAAGAATCTAATAATAAAGATAGACTTGACACCCCTTGTTGAGAAACCACTTCTTTAGTTTACACACTTCATTTAGGGCTTTGCATTGATAGTCCCAAAAAGGGTTGGTGTTCACATATTGGCCACGTTTTTAGTGGGCGCCCACACAGTGGTGCACCACCCTAGACAGCTTATGCCTATAAATAGGCAATCACTTTATTCATTCTTCACCACCACCAATACCACTTCAATCATTCTTCACCTCTTCCACTGTCCCTCCCACTCTCTTCTGGGTTTACTTCACTACTGCCCATACCCCTATTGGAGGACACTGCAATTCGTGGTCACCCTGTCTCTTTTCCTTAAGGTACCCTATCCTATCACTCAGGTGCTGTGTTTGGAGGCTCCACCTTGCTAGTATCATCATTAGATTATTGGCGGTAGCACTCCTACCTTGGCGTTATTCCTCCATAGTTGATGACCTCTTCCACTTCCTTCAGGCTTCACCAAATTTGCATTTGGCTCCCTAGAGACCTCTTATACATCTAGCGTCACCTTCCCCAGCCTAGCGTAAGTATCTTCATGCCTAGCATCACCTCACATTTGGCGTTAGTTTTGGCAGCCCCAGACACCTACGTTTTTGGGTTGACAAGCCTTTACAGGCTGCGTTCACCCTCTTGGTGGCTGTCCCTTCATCTAGTGTCATCTTCCATCCCTTGGAATCAGCATTTGGGTTGCTCTCCCTGTGTTTGATAGCTCCAACACACTTTGGGATTTGCATTTTGCTTCTCTGGCCACTCCCCGACATTGAAGGACTGCCATTCGATCCCTCAACAGTTGGTGATGATCCTCTTTATCTTCGACGACATGAGAGGATTGGGGTTCACTCCCTCGACAATTATCCTTCACATTCCAGTGATTACTTTGATAGTTCACTGCTTGGAGGACTATATTTCGCTCCCTTCACTATGCAGATTCCAAAAGGTGTTGTCGCTTGATTCAGACAGGATAGTGCAGTTATCTTTTGAGCTTTGGCTCCACTGTATCATCAATGTGTTTTTCTTGTGTTTCTGAGTTTCTTTTCTCTCTTAATATTTTCCGTACACACTCGGTATTTCTCTCCGCAAACCCTATTGTCTCTCTAGTCTCTTTATCATTTTTTAATATGATATCAGAGCTAGAGGTGCTTAGTGAGCGATGAAGATCCTTTGCATCAAAGAAGGCAAAGACAAGTTGTGGATTCAGCATTATCTATTGATTTTCCCCTTCATTTCCGTTGCATCACGAGGAGATAGAGATACCCTCTCCCACCCACCCTCCCTTTACAGATTGAAACTTCGGTGCTATGACTTCTCCACACGCAGATGGACAAACCACTAGGTGCTCCTCTTCTGGCATCATCGCAACCCCCACCGATGCTTGTCGACATGGATATTTGCTCCCTATTGTTGAGCTAAGAAACAGACTTAGCTACTATACAGCCCCAAACAGCTTATTTTATGCCTACTTTAGGCTTATTTTAGTTAAAACCCTAAAATGTGGAATGAATCGAGTTAAGTGGAGGCTCCCAAACTTTCTATAAATAGACAGCTTGCCCTCCACTCTTCCCATCTCGTTTTTATAGTTTCAGGTCTTTCAAATTGCTGCCCACACCTCGGATGCAAAGGACATTGCAGTCCAAGCTGGCCATTGCTGTCTACATCAGTCTGGCACTTGTTTCCAACCTTTTCCACACTAATCGAAGCTGATTATAGACAGGCGATTGCTGCTGAGTGCTGGTGTTGCTGGCAATCAGCTTGCCACGTCATCATCCTTGCTGGTGACTATTGATTTGCTGCTGTACGGAAGTTTTCTCTCTTCTCCAGCTGTTGCCTTGCTGTATTTGGTAGTTTGTCACCTCAACTAGCTGCTGCTCAGCCTGCATAGGCTGCGTTTTGTTGTTCTCTCTCCTCACTCTGCGTTTGCAGATTTTCTCTCTCCTCAACTTGCTTTTGCTTCTACACTCTGCCATCTGCATCAAATCAAGCACACTTGTTACTGTTTGTTGGTGTTCGACATCCGGAGGCTGCCTTGCTACATTTTGGGATCCATTCAGAATAGGACACACTCTCCAGCTTATTACCCCTGCCCTAATCCTTGAGCTATAAGAGTTTGTAGTACAATACACTTCATTATTCTCTATGCTCATTGTCTTTGAGTTAACCTAATCCTAACTGTGTTATTAGTTTGTACTTTTTCGTACGATTCTTATTGTGTTTTCTGTGTTTAGAGCCTTTTTTCACATGGTATCAGAGCTAAGTTATCTTTGAGAAACCTTGGATATTTCATTATTCTCTATGCTCATTGTCTTTGAGTTACCCTAACCCTAATTGTGTTATCAGTTTGTACTTTATTGTACAATCGTTATTGTGTTTTTGTGTTCGGAGCCTTTTTTCACATGGTATCAGAGCCAAATTCTCTTTGAGAAACCTTGGACTTGATCGGAGAGCTTATCCACAGATGTAAGAATAACAAAATGTTTAGATGACTTCGAATACCAACACACTGCTCCAGACTCCATAGCCAAGCATGTTAAGGAACGAGTAGGAGTGGGCCTTCCAGCTTGCCCTTGCAAGATTTGGCTATTAAAAGATGACGTACTAGCGAGACAATAGGGTTTGTGGGGCGGAACACGGAGTAAACTCGGCAAACATGGAGAAGAGAAGAGGAGAGAAGAAACTTTGATGAATGGAATGATGAAGTTTTGAATCAGGGAGTGAATGTGAACAAGGGAATAAGGGTGCCGTAGCACAAGGAAGATGATGAAGATAGCTACGAACCATGAATCACAATGTCCTCCTGAAGGGATGTGAGGGTAGTGGAAAGACTAGAGAGAAGAGGTGATGGACTGAATGAATCAACCGTAAAGAATGAGTGAGAGAGTGGCTTATAAATGGGCACAGTCAGTCTAGGGTGGTGCCTCTTTTTGGGGCTGTAACCCCTAAACGCAAAACACAGAAATGCAGAAATGCAAACTGCGGATAAAGGGTTTCTCAATACCCCCTCTGAGGCCCAAAAAGGGGAAGAAGAGAAGAGTGAGGTGGAGATGGAATGCTACATGTTGAAGAGTGCTCATGCAACAGGTGCCACTTGGATAGTGTCCTTCGTGGAAAAATTGTTCACTTGCCTAAGCGCCCTAGTACAAAGATGATGAAAACATGCAACGCAAAGAAGGAATGTCGGACTTTGTGTGGTGTTGAGAACCATAAGGATATGCCCATACTCGATCTTGGGAGTTGGCTCCATGCAAACCAAGTGACCAAGGCAAGAAGAAGAGGAGGAAGAAGATGTAGAGGATCCCTAAGATCCAAGATTTTCACCTGAAGGTAACCTGCAGTAAAGAACAGTACACAGAGTGAATTGGAAAACCCGAAACTCAACCTCGGGAGAGCAGCCACTAGCTCCATGCATCCATGCAAGAAGGAATACGAAGGCCTTGTCAACCAAGTCACGGTTGAACCTCCAAGGCCCCAATCTAGTTAGATCCTTGAGATCCTAGGTATTAATAGGTGAGATGACCGTTGGAAGGAAGCCACCCCATCCAAGGGTAGAAAAAGAGGGTAAAAGGCCTCTGCCAGGGTGTGCGAAGGATTGAGCGGTGGGTGGGGACCCCCTTTGAAACCGAAGGAATAGGAGTCCCCTCTTAAGTCGTAGTAGATATAGATCCTCCTTAGAGGGCAAAGAAATATCATCCCCCTCTGAGGTAGATAGGGAATCCAAAAACTCATGGATCATGGACTGTGAAATGTCTGAGGATGAAGGAAGTGGCACCGGTTGCGTTGAAGAAGGTATCTGGGGTGGTGAAGAACTCCCAGAGGTGGCCTCTCGAACCTGAGTAGGTGAGGGTGAAGGGTGGGGCTCAAATTGAGCAATGAGTGGGCAACAATTGCTGCTTTTCAATGGAGCGGACTAGGAAGCCGAAGAAGAGGAAGGAGTCGAGCAGCCACTGTCTCTCGAAAGAGCGGACTGACGAAGAGATGGTATCAAGCAATCACTCTCTCTCGATGGAGCAAATTGTAGAACTGCAAGTGGTGGTAGCCACTGTACCCGAAAATAGGTGGGAGAAGACTGCCACTGGCATTGCGACGATCTCTAGGAGGTTGTAGCGCCAATCAATCCTCTATGTGCTCGAAAGGACTTAGTGCACATTGGATGCGTCTTATTGCCTTGAGCATAATGCAGAATGATCTCTGTGGCCCAGAAAGGAGAGGTGGCATAGAAAGTGCGAGGTGGAAGATACATATACTTTGGGGGGGTGGGGAGGAAAGGTCAAAGTTGGCAAGCATCGGTGGTGTGTTCGATGATGCCACAGTAGGAGCACCCAGTAGTCTAGATATCTGTTGGTAAAGAAGCCATGGGTACCAATGTGCCTTGCTGAAGATGGAAGAGGTTAGCCACGAACCATGAACTGTAATGTTCGTCTCAAGGGGTGTGAGGGCAGTGCAAAGCACGAACCGTAATGTCCGCCTCAAGGGGTGGAAGGGTAGTGGAAGGGATGGAAATGAATTGCCAGTGGGAGGAGGATGCTACCAGTAGTAAGAGGTTGCAACCAGTAGAAAAATGTAGGTGAGGAGAGAGAAAGACTAAAAATGTAGGGTGCAAGAGAGAAAACAGCAAACGCAGGCAGTGGAGAGAGAAAATTTGCAGCCAGGTTGCAGAGAACAGCCGCCAGCAAACTGGGAGGAGCTACCAACAGTCTAGCTAGTTGCTAGCAACTGGGAGGTGAAGGTGGTAGCAACAGCCTTGAACATAGGTTGGAAAATAGCAAATGCAAGAGGGAGCAGCTGCCAGTTAGGATGTTGATGCAGCGGAAGGAGAAGAGAAGTGGATGTCGAACCTGCCACCGGTCTTTTCCTTCACTGGAGTGGAGGATCTTTGCCGCTGTTTGAGCAGATCCAGCTCTGATACTGTCAAAAGGTGATATACCAGTGAGACAGTAGGGTTTGCGGGGAGGAACACGGGGTAAACTCAAACATGGAGAAGAGAAGAGAAGAGAGAAGAAACTCTGATGAATGGAATGATGAAGTTCTGAATCATGGAGTGAATGTGATACAAGGGAACAAGGGTGCTGTAGCACAAGGAAGATGATGAAGACAACCACGAACCACGAACCACAATGTCCTCCTGAAGAGGCTGGAGAGAAGAGGTGATGGACTGAATGAATCAGCCGTAAAGAATGAGTGAGAGAGTGGCCTATAAACATGCACATTTAGTCTAGGGTGACGCCCCTTTTTGGGGCTGCAAACCCTAAACACAAAACACAAAAATACAAAAACGCAAACTGCGGTGAAGAGTTTCGCAACATTGGCATGGGCAGAGAGATATTAGACTACCATGGAATCCATCGGCCGTATGAGATTTCAGCCGTTGAGTATAATCTCACCCTTATGCATAGCGCTCACATCAAGAGAGAGAAGGCAAGCTTCAGTTTTCTCCATTAGATTCAATGCACAAAACTATTGACCATGTAGGTACAACGGAATCTCCACTATGGATTAGCCATCGTGAAGTGGAACTTGGCACGGATTACATACTACTTCCATCTTACTTTTTTTCTCCAATGCCAAGTATAAACAACCTCGTTTCTAATTCTATGTAAACTGTTTTCTCTAATCCTCATAGGATGGGAGATTCTTTTGAAGAAGGGGTAATATATAACATTTTTTGGTTTAAAAGTAATGAGGAAGATAGATATTTCTTTGAAAACTCTAGACAAGGTAAGCAAAAGAAGCAAAAACTTATATCCCTTCTCTTCCTTTTCCTTCAAATGATTTTGTTTCTCATGGTCAAATTGAAGTAGGTATATCTCATTTTTTGCATTTAATGGACAAAAGGAAGCAATGATGTTTCCCACATCTTCACTATCACGGGGACATGAAATTTTGAGATGCTTTAATCTTGCTAGTAACATTTGATTGAGTTATTAATGAAATGTGCAAGGTTTAGCACATGTGATGCACATGGCAGTTATTCCATGGAAACGGGCCGAGGACCCCGAGGATGCAGTGGGTGTTAAAGGCAAAAGTTGTGTTAAGTTATGCCAACTGGGTTTTGGTGGTCAGTTGGTGCCAGGTTGGACCCTAGGACAATTGTTTGGCCATTAAGTGTCAGTGGTGATACTAGGGACTAGCATTAATTAATTAATTAATGCTAGTCTAAGGGTCAACAGAGGTTGGGAACCACTCCAAGTTGCAAATGGCCTAGCCAATTTCATTACAGATGGGCATGTTTAGTTTTGGGCAAGGTCAAAAGGGCTGGAATTAATTTTTAGAATTAATTAATTCTGAAAAATTAATTTAATGGCTGAAAATTTATTAGGAAGGCTGCCACTTGGCAAAACTTTCCCATGCAACTAGGGAGAAGGCTGCTGGAGGGTGGTGGAAGCTGAATTACAGCCGTTTGGAGCTTGGTGGAGGGAGAGGAGGTGATTAGATTTGGCTCTACGAGGCGACGCCGACTGATTGCGTGCCGTGACAGGTTAGGGGGCAGCATGCTTTCTCTTCCGCCTCAAGAGAGGCGGCGGTAGGAGAGAAGGGCTCGCAAGCTGAGCTGGTGTTTTACTCCCCTTTTGAAGCTATTGGTGCCATCAGATTTGTCTTCAGAGCTACGAATCAAAAGATACATTTCAGTTGATTTTCTCTCTCTCTATAGCATTCTCTCATCTCCTCCAATCTATGCTCAAGCATTCTCAGTAATTCTCAGCCATTGGTAGCAGAGTACAACCAAATTTGGTGGACAACAGAGAGTTTACTGCTGTAAACCCTAAATTACAGCAGTAATTAGGGTTTAGCAGCCACCTTGGGACCCGTGCCATCAGTCAAATGCATTGTACACTGAAATCAGCACCGGAAATTCGTGGAATTGTGAGGATTTTAGATGCCAGTCCATCTATTGTGAATTTGGGGCAGCATTTGACCAATTGGGGTTTCACTAGAGCAAGTCTTGGGTGAAAATCAAGGGGCAATTTGCCTGATTATTGGAACAGCAAGGGGCTTTTGAATCAGCCAAGGAGATCGTGAAATCTTGGCTTGTAATTTATCCATCAGCAATTGAAATTAAAGAAATACCGAAAGGGGTGCCAGTTTTGGGGCCAACAGGGTGTCCACTGTCCAAGTTTATGAAGGTAAAGCGAGCATTTCAGTTTATGTTCATTTGCTAATTGCTGTAATTAAGTGCTTAATCAGGTTAAACCACCCTATCCGAGAAGGAAGGCTGGTTTCATTCACCCATCACAAATCCATTTGGGTTCCCATCCATCCCTTGCTCATCTTTCGTTGCACATTCCTTTCAGCCTCCATTAAGTGCACCTATGTTTTTACCACACACCACACCAGGGGGTTCTCCATTAGGCATGGTTGTTAGGACGACTCCTTTCTCTTATTCATGTGGTGTCCTTGTGATGGGAGGTCATCCTCCCACACACACTTAAGAGTTTTTCCTCCAAAACATTCTTTGAGTGTGAATCATTTGGTACCACAATTTGTCTCTATGGCTTTACCTAGTGAACCAATTGATCATTCTGTTGTGTCCCAACTAACTCTTAGACAAGGGTACCATGTCCTAATGCCTCCACCTCCACCTCCACCTCCACCTCCACCTTCGGCAACTTATGGAAACACTTTTGTTCCAGTGCCTCTGCAGCAATCGGCATTCATGGGATATCAACAACCTATTTCTGCCTACCCTACTTCTTACCCCCCCTCTTATCCTCCCTCATCTTATCCACCACCATGTCACATTTAATTACCTCCACAACACCTCATGGTTCTAGCTTCTCATATGCTAATAATTCAATCAATGACAAGACTCGTCTCAACGGATCTAACTATATCACTTCATCTAATTTGATGAGACATGTCTTAGACTCCCAAAACCTATGGGATCTTGTGTAGGGGTTGGAACCCCAACCCGCGACCCCCCACTTGATCCATATGAGGTTGTCCGCTCATGGAAGACTCATAATGCCTTTGCTATAGTTGAGTTGATGCAGGGCTTACTACTTGAGTTTCATTCTCAGCTTTAGCATTTTGACTTAGCGTCATAGCGTTGGGTACACTTGAGTAACTACTATGTAGATCGAGATAGGACTTGTATTAATATTGACCATGGGCTTCGCATTTTCACCATCAATGATAAGGATGACCTTAAATTCAAGTTGCCTGAGTATCGACAACTCCTCACTGAATTCTCTATGACGGGGGCTCCTAAGTCCCTTGATGACCAGGTCATGCTATTTCTAAACAAGCTGCCAAGGAAATATTTTAACTTTGTGCAACAGGTCATCTCATAGTCCTCTATGCCCACATTCTATGAATTTGAGTGTTAGCTCTTGCGTTGTGCTAGGTTATTCGATCAATTTTATGGGTCATCTCTTGTAGCGAGGGCTCTTGTTGCTACTTCCCAAAAGGGTTAGCAAAGAAAGGGTAATAAATCTCAAAATGCCACTTAGACCTCATCTAATGAGACCCAAGGGAACAATCAATCCTCTCTCAAACCAAGGCGGTAGAATGTGCCTGAGAAGAATAGGTATTGTCAACATTATTAGAAGACTGGCCATTTTGATGACGAGTGTCGATTAAAGGCAAGAGGCACACAACCAAAATCCAAGTCTCAGACCCTTGCATCCTAGCAAGGTAACCTTCATTAGGGGAAGCAGGATGGTGGCAACCGATCTCAGACGCAATGCAAGCTCAGACTTACATTGCCACCGACTAGCTAGCACAGTTAACAACGTTCTCAACTCTAGAGGGCTTGTTTGATTGGTCTGTAGAGGCCCACATTGTCTCTTTAGAGGCATCAAATGCAAGTCTCGCCCACATCTGTGAGTTTTCTTTTGGGAAGACGATCGTAGAGGTCCACTTGTCACAGCTGAGTACTTCGTTTGCTACCTTGATTGTGGAAAGTGGAGCTACTCATCACATGATCCCCATAGATGACATTTTTCTCACAAGACATCCTACAATTGGGAGAGTTAGGCTAGGAAACAAATCCTTAGCCAAGATCTAGGCTTGTGGTTGCATTAGTTTTGCCACTGATGAGGGCTAGGATCGCGCTACGTTTGACGATGTATATCATGTCCCCTAGCTTGGGGTGAACTTATTGTTTGTTTAGTAGCTTTGCCAATTGGAGCAAGCAGTTTTCTTTACATCGACTAGTTGAAGTCATTGATGACAAGACCGGTTTAGTTGTTGCTCATGGCCAAGCACAGCCTAGTGGCCTCTATCACACAACACTCTTTCTTATCATGCCGACAACCGAGAACTCAAAGTTCCATTGCTTCCAAGATTTAGCCACTACATGGGAGTATTTGAGCATTGAGTATCTTTGGCATTACCGCTTATGATATCTTGGATACAACTCTCTTTATGAGTTGTCCGTCGCCAAATGGTCAATGATATTCCCCACTTGAAGCTATCCGGAGAGGTTTGTAAAGCGTTTCAGCTCTTTAAGCAACACCGTATCCCATTTCCACAACAATCCACACTCATCAAGTTCAGGGTCCATTGAGATTGATTCATGTTGGTCTTGGTGGCCGGATGCCTATTGCCGCCTTGAATGGCACACTTTACTTTCTTTTAATAGTGGATGATTTCTCTTAATACATGTGGGTGTACTTTCTCAAGCACAAGTCTGATGCTTTTACCTTTTAGTGCTTGGGTGCTATCGGTTCATAACGAGATTGGATATCGTGTCGGTACCATGAGGTGTGATAGCATTGGTGAGTTTATCTCCCACGAGTTTTCTGAGTTTCTACAAGAGCATGGCATCTCTCGCTAGCTCATCTCTACTAACTCCCCTTCCCAGAATGGAATCGTAGAGCATAGGAACTGAACAGTTTTGAATAGGGCACACTCTATGCTATTTGTAGTAGAGCTCCCTGATCGTCTGTGGGTTGAGGTTGTTAGCACTGTAGTGTACATCTTGAACCGGTGCCTGACCATGGCAATCCCTCACTGGACTTCCTACAAGGCAGTCTTTGGCGAGAGACTTGTTATTTTCCACTTCGGAGTCTTCGAGAGTCGTGAATACATGTATACCCTTGACCATAAGATCGGAAAGCTCACTCCCCGAGCTGATTTGTTGAATTGTGGGTTATTCTTTTGAAGCAAAGGTCTATCGTTTGTTTGATCTTGAGACGAACAAGGTGATTGTTAGAAGGGATGCTGTCTTTGATGAGAGGAATATAGTGCAGTCTTATGCACCGGACTTTGAATCCTTACCTCAGTCCACATCATCCAATATTGTGTCTTCTGAGCCGAGTGCACTGCTGGCTCTTGACTTTCTGTAGATTCTCTCTCCCAGGCCCTCTTCGTGAGATCTATTATCTCGTTGGTACCAACGGCCCTTGAAGATCTACTTAGCTTGCCTCTTAGGCTTCATATGCTTCAATCTTTACGGTTGATTACATTGCACATTCCGAGCCGAATAGTTGGCAGGAGGTTCTCTAGGATCCTGTATGGCGTGAGGCCATGGAAAAGGAACTGGATAGTATAAATCGGAATGAGACTCTGATCCTAGTGGATCATCCTAGTCACAAGAAGGTCATTGGGATGAAGTGGATTTTTAGGACCAAGCTAAAGGCTAATGGAACTTTAGACAAGTACAAGGCTCACCTTGTAGTGCAAAGTTTTTGTCAAAAGCAAGGTATTGATTATAAGAAGACCTTTACGCCTACTGCTCAGATGATATCTTTTCGTTTGCTAGTTACCCTCGCCACTTACCACAGTTGGCCTTTACATTAGATGGATGTCAAGAGTGCCTTTTTGAATGGCTATTTGGAGAAGGAAGTCTATGTGGAGCCATCACAAGGGTTTCCTTTTGCAAATCGTTAGACTAAGGTGTTTCGTTTGTGGAAAGCTTTGTATGGGTTGAAGCAAGCTTCGAGGTCTTGGTTCCAGAGGATGGATGAGTTCTTACAGACTCATGGATACCATTCTACCCCCTATGATCCAAATCTTTATGTGTGCACCACACGCGCCAGGGTCGGTTATATCTTGTTGTATATCGATGACTTATTTATCATTGGCTCAGATTCAGCTGCTATAGTGGAAATTAAGGCCAAGCTTTGTGCTACCTTTGAGATGATTGGCTCAGTCTGTTGTCTTATTTCTTGGAGATGGAGGTAGTTCAATCTCGGGAAAGACACTCCATAGGTTAGCCCTTTGATGCACACACCTATCGATCTGTTGTAGAGAAGCTTCTTTGGTTGATTCATACTAAGCAAGATTTAGGATTCTCAATTAGTATACTTAGTATTTTTCAACACCTAGGATATCACTTGTAGGGTTACACCAATTCTGATTGTGCGTGAGATCTTGACACCCGGCATTTTCATGGCGATTACCTCTTTTTCTTGGGCATGTCTCCCATTTCTTGGTCAAACTGTAAGTAGGAGATGGTGGTGGCTTCCATAGCCAAGGTTGAGTATAGGGCTCTCTTTGATGATACCACTGAGGCTATCTATTTGAGGAGCTTGTTGGTGGCTGTGCTTTAGTTTTCTTGTGATTCTTGTGACGGTGACGTCCTAGTCCCACGGGTCCGCACGCGAAACTCGCACAAGTAACATGGCCCGCGGGCAGGCAGCACCGCGTTGCGTCCTGGACACGCAGCAGAAGCCAACTCGCAAGACATGTCAAGTCGACACGTCGTCGCGTGTCTTGGGAGTTGGCTTTTGCTGCGTGTCTAGGACGCGACGCGGTGCTGCGTGCCCACGGGCCATGTTACTTGTGCGGGTTTTGCGTGCGGACCCGTGGGACCAGGACGTCACCATCACAATTCTCCTACAATTGTCTACTGTGAAAACCAAAATGCCATTGCCCTTACGGGAAACCCTATCATCACACCTTGGACCCAATATGCGGGAGTCCACTTTCAGTTCACTAGAGAGCAGGTTGAGCTAGGCACTATTCGTCTAGAGTTTGTGTCTTTAAGCGACAATTTTGCAGACCTTTTTACCAAAGTAGTTAAACGGCCGATCCTACAGTACATCCTACCTAGGATTGGCTTGGGTGCACCTTCCTCTACTTCTTCAGATTGATGGAGTGGAGATGCTTCCCTCTTGCTTCTCCTCCAGTTTGAGAGGGGGTGGTTTCTTCTCTTGATCAATGACAGTGATGATGTTTATAGTTTAGCTTTAGGCATTTTAGACATTTATTATTCTTTGTAATTGTACTTAGGGACATTTGTAAGTTGTAACTTAATTCACACTGCCAGGATGGCATGATTATAAAAGAGCACTGGGACAAGTAAACAATTCCTGTACAGGGGCACAGTCCAATAGCACTGTTGCATCGCATTCTGCTTGAGCATGACATCTTGCATATCCCTTTGTATTACCCCATACATTGACATTCTATTTATGTAAACATGTATCTATGCATATTTATCTTTTTCAATCTTTCATGAGTAGTCGACTCTGGATCCACTATATTTGTGGCCTTGCATATGACAGCTCTTCAATTTAATTTTCCCTTGCTTGCTTGCTTTACTTGTAAGGATGGTGATAGGACCAAAATGCAGCTAAGAGTGCAGTAGACAGTGTGAGAGTGAGAGAGACAGAATGAAGCATGACACCCAATTCAATTGACTGAAAGAGTGTGACATGAAAGTACAAAGTACAACCCTTAAACCTTAGGGTTGTAAGGGGTGTTCACACCTGACATACCGTAAGTGTCCATAAGTGTGTAACATAAGCACATAAGCACATACGAAAATAAGAATATAAGTATGGGGGAAAAAACCTCTCCTACCGAGAGTAAAAAGTGCCCCAGTGTCCTACTGATCAGCGACACTCCCATATGAGCGTAGGCGTAAGTGAGGTGTGAGTCAAATACCCAACAAACCCCCCTGGAATGAAGAGTAATCAAGAGTACAAGGATCATCCGCCACCAAAGGATATCAAATTTAAAGCATCGCGAAATGCTTCAAATTTGTCACGAGGAAGAGCTTTGGTAAAGATGTGTGCCACATTACTGGTGGTAGGACAATAGACAAGGCTAATATCACTTGCATGTAGCCTCTCTCTGACAAAGTGATAATGGATCTCAATGTGTTTCGTGCGGGCATGAAACACTGGGTTCCGTGCCACTGCAATGGCACTCTGACTGTTAGTGAACAAAGGAGTAGGCTCCGTAACAGATACATCCAGATCAGCTAGCAAGCGTCTAAGCCATACGCATTCAACTGTGGTAGTGAAAGCTGCCTTGTATTCAGCTTCACATGACGATGTGGCAACAGGGGATTGTTTCTTGCTAAGCCAAGAAATGCAAGAAGAGCCAAGAAAGAAACAATTGCCACTAGTGGAGTGAGGTGTATCATAATCACCAGCCCAATCAGAATCATTGTAAGCATGTAACTGCAGTGGTTCCCCCTTGGCATAAAGCAACCCAAGAGATCAAGTACCTTGCAAGTAACGAAAAACACGCTTGACAGCTTGCCAATGTGACATACGTGGCTGATGCATATACCTGCTTAAAGCTGAAACTGCAAACTGTATGTCCGGCCTAGTGTTGCATAGGTAGATAAGACATCCAACTGCAGGAGCATATGTATGTATATCAAACAAATCACCGTCATCATGTAATGACAATTTCAGTCCAGGTTCCATGGGGGTACAAACTGGCTTGCAATCCTGTAAGCCAAACTTCTCAAGAAGCTGCCCAATATACCTTGACTGTGATAGCCCAATACCTCGAGCATCATGTATGAACTGGATGCCCAAGTAGTAATGCAAAACTCCCAAGTCAGACATGTCAAAAGTTTGCTGCAAATTTTGTTTGAATGCTGAAATCTGATCAGCATGTGTTCTAGTGAGCAAAAGGTCATCAACATAAAGACATATAATCAGCATAGATCCCCCTTCTTTACATACGTAAAGGGTAGACTCAGATGAGCTGTTTAGAAACTCCTGACCAAGCAAGAAAGCATCTATTTTTGCATACCAAGCTCTAGGAGCTTGTTTCAAACCATATAGTGTCTTTTTGAGCTTGCATACCAAATGTTCTGAGCCTTCAACTGCAAAACCAATGGGCTGCTGTACATAAACTTCCTCCTGAAGTTCCCCATGTAAAAATGCAGTTTTGATATCTAGCTGATGCACTGTCCAACCATAATGTGTAGCCAAAGCAATCATAGACCTGATGGTTGTCATACGGGAAGTAGGAGCAAATGTCTCCTCATAGTCAATGCCCTTTTTCTGTGCTTAGCCTTTAGCTACAAGCCGTGCCTTGTATTTATCAATGGATCCATCTGCTTTGCTTTTCAGTTTGTAGACCCATTTCGTTCCAATGGCTTTCTTTCCAAATGGCAAGGACACCAAATCCCAAGTTTGATTCTTAGTAATAGAATCTAATTCAGCTTGTGTTGCCGCCATCCAATGCACACTGTGTTGTGCATCCTCAAAACATTCAGGCTCTTCATTATCAAAAGTACTTGCTGCCATAACAAACTCCATGGTATGTGCTGAATCATGCAAACGAGTTTGCCTTCTAGTACGACCAGCCATGGGTGCATCCAAAGGACTATCTTGCATAGTCTGCAAATACCATCTAGGTAACTGTCTAGCTTCCTGACTGTGTGCAAGCTCTTGCTGAATTTCAGTTTCAGCATTATGCTGAATATTCCGATCAGCCAATGGCTGAATTTCTGCACTTTCCATAGTAGCAGCTGGCTGAACATTAGGTTCATTTTCTGAAGCTCCAGCTGAATCACCAAAAGTAATGGGCAGCAACCCTTCAAAAACATCACGGGCAGCCTGATATGTGTCCAAACCAGCCAAGGATAATTCTGATTTTTCATCAAAAACAACATCCCTGCTGACAAAAACCTTCTTTGTAACGGGATCGTAGAGTCTGTAGCCTTTGCTCTCATTGCTATATCCCATAAAAATGCACTTAACAGCCTTGTTGTTCAACTTTTTTCTAAGTACCTGTGGAATATGGGCGTAGGCAAGACACCCAAAGGTACGGAAGTGGCCAACAGAAGGTTTACGACTGTTCGAACCCTCAAAAGGTGTGATGGTCTTCAAGGCTTTGGTAGGGCATCTGTTTAAAATATGGCAAGCACGCATGACTGCTTCCATCCAAAAACTATGAGGCAAGTTCTTTGCCTTCAGCATACATCTGGCCATCTCCATGAGTGACCGATTCTTCCTCTCTGCTATCCCATTCTGCTGTGGAGTATAGGCAGTAGTGTACTGATGGACTATGTCTTTTTGCTTTAAAAAAGAATTCAGCATAGAGGACATGTATTCCCCCCCTTGGTCCGAACGGAGAGTCTTAATTTTGCATCCAGATTGATTTTCAACGAGTGCACTGAAAGCCAAAAATGCATCATACACTTCTAACTTCTTTTTCAAACAGTAGACTCACCAAAAACGTGTAAAGTCATCAATGAATGTCACAAAATAGTAACAACCGCCCAATGACATTGTTTGCATAGGTCCACAAACATCTGAATGCACCAATTGCAATCTGGTTGTGGCTCTGAAAGCAACATCACGGGGAAATGAGAAACGATGCATTTTTCCCAAAATGCATCCCTCGCATAAGTGCTCAAGAGGTCTCTCCAAGAGAGGTAAGCCATCCAGCATCTGAGTACGCTGCAAAAGCATCAAGCTGCCAAAGTTTACATGCCCAAACAAGCATGCCATAACTCCGCCTGTATCATAGCAGGAGTAAGAGTGGATGTCAAGTATGCCGACTGATCTATTGAAAGAGCATCCAGCTCATATAAACCATGACACAAAGATCCTGTCAAGACCAAAGTCATGCGTTCTTTATCTCTAACCATGCAACTGTCATCATCAAATGTGACCTGCAAACCACAACGTGCCAAAGAAGAAATAGAAAGCAAATGTTGGGGGTAAAGGCGTCTCCGCCGTGCCACTCAGTGTATTACTACACTGACAGTACCCGCCACTGCACACTGCAGGTGGCGGGCGTCCGTCACGTCACTTTATTCTTTATTCTTTTAGTGACAATTTGAATAAAGGAAGGCCCGGTCACACATTGTGACTGTTGGAGTTCCCATTTCTTGTCTCTCTCTTTCTTGCTCTTGCTCTCCCGCCATAGCTCGCGTGCAAGCTTCGATCCTTCTCACCTTTCAACTGGTATCAGAGCTTGGCATTCTCTTGCTCGAGCTCGACTCGGTGCTTCCCGACCTTCGCATCGACTCGCTTCACGCATTGGGGCTCCATCCCGGCAGCCATATCCGATCTCCCCAAGCTCCCGTCACTCCCCGGCTTCCCGATCACCTTCCCAGCCTATTGAGGCACCTTCAAGGCATTGATACTGAGGTATTTGATCATTCTTTCAGGGTTTTATTTCAGTCTACAGGTTGCAAACAGCAAGGGCAGCCATGGCTTCAAACCCTTGAAGCTTATTCCCCTCATATTGTGCCTTACACCTATCAAGGCTCAAAGAGGCTCGTCATAGGCCTTTGATAGGCCCTTCTTGAGCCCCCCATTACCCCCTTTTCAGCCCATGTGGAGCAGCAGCAAGTTCAGCACCAACAGGGCAGATTGCATCATTTTTTTCCAGGCTGTGAGCACTCATCTACTTCAGCTCCACACTTGGCCATTGCTTCTTGCTCTCTACCTTGATCAAGAGGGCTATAGACTTCATGTTTGATGTCATTCAAGCTTTGGGCATTGGTCTTGATCATTCGGGGCTGATCTCTTCAGATTTGGGACTGTCATAAACTGTCATAACAGGCTGAAAACAGGGCAGCACCATTGGCATTAGCATTTGTTGCTTATACTCCATTCCGGTTGTGCTATTTGATGCCCGTATGCGGTCTACATGATACCTAGTGCCTTGGGAATGTATGCACATGATTATGCCATGATTTTGGCCTGAAATATTGGCTGATTTAAGATTGTTATTTACTGTTATACAGTGCTGGAAACAGGGCAGCCACACTTGGCATTGGCATTTGATGCTTATACTCTACTCCGGTTACCTTATTTGATGCCCGTATACGGTCTACTTCCTACCCGGATATATTGGGGATGTATGCATTTGGTTTGACCATGATTTTGGCTTGAATTCGGGGCTGAAATCTACTGTTTAGAACAGTAAATACATGCTGGAATAACAGTGGGCTGAAGGTACTTTACAGGCTTTGGCACTTACCTACCGATACCGGATGTATGCTTTGAGCTTTGGCATGATGTCTCTGACATTTGGGGACGGCTTGGAGTATATGTATGAGATTATGGGATGCTTTTGAGCTTCGCATTAGCTCCGTCTTCACTGGCATTTGGACCGACTTGGCATGCTCGTGGACCGCCTATGCCTCATGTCTCTGCTTGACAATTAGGCTTTTGCATTACATGCTTTGGTTCGTGACATATGCTATTTGGTTCGTGTATGCCATACCGACATTTGGAGCTTGGATTTGGATGTATTTGAGCATTCCCGGCTTACTTGATCACTGATCTTGGTTGCTATTTGGATGTCATTGAGTTGACCGAGAGCTTATTTGGGCTTATGTATTGCTTCATGGTTAATACGACTGGTGCTTCATGTATGTCATGCTCTCTTGGATGCGCTTGATGCATTGACAGGGTCACTTATCACTGGTGCTTTCTCTTGGGTTGTTTGAGCTTCTGAGCTCGCTTTGTACGCCTTTTGTGCCAGTGGGAGCATTTTACATGCTTGCTTGACCTTTGACAGTTGCATGCTATTGGAGCATTTACATGTATTTGGAGCAGTTTATGTCTTGAGCAGCTACATACGCATTGAGACTTTGGGATCATACTCCGATCTTTATGGATATGCATTGATGTACTCTTGGTTCACAGGATGCTTATGAGCTGAGTCTCATATTTGGATCTTTCTCTTTGAGCAGACACCTATTTGTGTCAGGTTTTGGCAGTTACAGGAACACTTTGCCTAGAGTGTCTGGGGGTGTGCCTTTCACTAGCAAATGTTATTTTGACATGCTTCGGTGTTGAGCTCATGTTCTTTTCACTATCATTGGCCTTGCTTATGTCCGTTTCATGCCGGCTTTGGACCTAGCATTGTTTGCTTGACATTGGATCCTATTTTGGGACAGTTTGCTCTCTAGACTGCATACTTGCAATTTATTACATCAAGCAGTTATTGGTGGACTGAGGTGTACTTTTCATGCTGAAATATCCTGATTTGGTGTACCGCACCTAGTACTAAGTGGGCAACAACTTTTGGCACACTTTGCTCGCCCTTTGGACCCCATTTTGGTCATTTTTTGGGCAGTTTCTGCAGTAAAACAGCAAGCAGTTTTGGACTGTTTAGGCATTTCCAGCCTGCATAATGGTGTCATCTTCGCATGATAGTGCCATCTTTAACATTACAAAGTTGGATGGTACCAACTATTCTTATTGGAAGAGTCAAATTTGGCAGGTCTTGGTGCAGAAATCTCAGATTAAGCCACTTCGGTTGAGTGGGGAGCAGCCTGAAACTATGGACAATGACGACTGGCTTGAACTTGATGAGCTATGCAAGTCCACGATTGTATTGTCTCTCACTGAACATGTACATTATAATGTATTTGAGGAAGCACAGAGTGCATGGGATCTATGGAATAAGATTAAGAATCTTTATGATAAGAAAAGTCCGGCGAGTCAGATGTACCGGTTGAAGCAGCTTATGGATCTGCGCATGAAGGATAATGCGACTATGTCTGCTCACTTGAGCCAGTTCCATGCTATACTGAAGAACCTGACTTCGCAGGATATCACCTTTGGAGAGGAAGTAACTCCTCTTTTCTTGCTTGGGACTCTGAATGAGTCATGGGATGTTTTCCGTACTGCTCTTTGTGCCTCTAGTGCTACTCTAAAATTGGCAGATGTTGAGAGTGCTCTTCTTCAGGAAGAGGTGAATCGCAAAAACTTGGATGCCTCTCGTGGTAGTCATGCTTTGACAGTTAGAGGCAGGAATGACAGGTATGACCGTGGTAATGGCCGAGGCCGTGACTCGTAGAAGGGTCGGTCTAAATCTCGTGGCAAGTCACGTAGTAAGTCGCGTGGGCGCAATGCAAATGTCACTTGTCATCATTGTGGGAAAAAGGGCCATATTAGACCACAGTGTCATGAGTTGCGCAATGAGAAGCGCAAGGATAAGGGGAAAGATAAAGTGCAGGAGAAGTCCTCTGATCGCAGCATAGTACCTGCAAAGTCCAGCGTCAAGATTGAGGAAATTAATGTCACACAGACTGAGGAGTCCGATGGTGGTGATGAGTTTATACTTGCAGCTAGTTCTTCTGATGCTTCACACTTGACTGAGACATCTAGTATGTATGCACAATGCTGGTTATTGGATTCCGAAGCATCCTTCCATGTGACGCCTTACCGTGAGTGGTTCCACTCTTACCGCACTATATCTGGTTCAGTCAGACTTGGAGACGACAGGTCTCTTGACATTGTGGGCATGGGTGATATTCAGTTGTAGTTTTCCACTGGCAGTTCATTTTTGCTTAGGGATGTACGTCATGTACCTACGCTTACGTGCAATCTTATGTCTGCAAGACAGCTGGATGATGCAGGATTTTATGTATATTTTGGGGATTCTGCCTGGAAGATTACTCGTGGCAGACTTGTGCTTGCTAGAGGCGCCAAGTCTGGCAGCCTCTATCCTCTTGTTGTATCTGGGTCCTCAGTTGACCATGTTTTGGCAGTGGGCTCTATCCCACATGTATCACTTTGGCATGCCCGTTTGGGGCATATGTCTTTAAAGGGAATGAAAATGTTATCTGGTTTGCAGTATCTTCCGCCTTTGGATTATGCATGTTTTGACTCGTGTGATCATTGTTTTTATAGTAAGCAGAATAGGTCTACGCATAAGAAATCGGGTAGGCCACGCATGAGTGAGCCCTTGGCATTGGTGCATTCCGATGTTTGTGGGCCTATACCTTGCATGTCTATGGGTGGCGCGAAGTACTTCGTTACCTTCATTGATGATTTTTCTAGGAAAGTGTGGGCTTATCCCATAAAGCAGAAGTCCGATGTCTTGGCAGTTTTTCAGAGATGGCTTGCTCTTGTTGAGAACCAGACTGGGTATAGGCTGAAATGCCTTAGGGTAGATAATGGGGGAGAATATGTCTCGCATGCTTTTGAGCAGTTTTGTGATGACAGGGGTATTAAGCGTCAGTTAACCGCCCCTTACACCCCACCCCAGAATGGTTTGGCTGAGCGCATGAACAGGACTATTTAGGAGCGTGTGCGCTCTATGCTTAGCCATGCAGGCCTACCCCAGAGTTTTTGGGCTGAGGCAGTTAGTACGGCAGTGCATGTCATAAACCGATCGCCTTCCAGTGGATTGGATTTCCAGGTTGCAGAGGAAGTTTGGGCTGGTAAGCCACCCTCTTATACGTATCTCCGTGTCTTTGGATGTGAGGCATTCTGCCATGTGCCCAAGGACAAGAGGAGTAAGTTGGATCCAAAGAGCATTAAATGCATATTCCTTGGCTATGGTGAGTCAGGAGAGATGGGCTATCGTCTATGGGATCCGCAAGCGCGGAAAATAGTATGCAGCCATGATGTCGTCTTCCATGAAGACAAGATGCACAGGCAACCTGAGAAGGTGGTTGAGATCCACAGAGTGATCTTTCAGGAGGAACCTAGAGCTTCAGCACAGCCAGTAGTATAGCCTGCAGCAGTTCCTCCACAGGGCCAGGGTGTTGGACAGGCAGTTAGACAGGCAACAGAGCCTGCGGTGAGACGGTCTGCTAGAGACAGACGTCCACCTGACAGATTTCAGCCCTCTATGCATTATGTTTTGGTTACAGATGCAGGAGAGCCTTTCACTTATGATGAGGCTATGCGCAGGGGTGACAGTCACTCCTGGGAGAGGGCTATGCAGTCTGAGATAGACTCCTTGCACAAGAATGAGACTTGGGATTTGGTTGCCTTGCCTAAGGGCAATAAGGCTTTGCCATGCAAGTGGGTGTACAAGCTGAAAAGTACCCCTGGACACCCGAAGCCGGCATACAAGGCTAGATTGGTAGTAAAGGGTTTTAAGCAGGAACATGGTGTGGACTTTGATGAAGTCTTCTCTCCTGTGGTTAAGATGACCACCCTGCGCTTAGTCTTGGCTTTGGTTGCACAGCTTGACTTAGATCTATATCAGATGGATGTCAAGACGGCTTTTCTACATGGGGACTTGCATGATGAGATCTATATGGATCAGCCTAAGGGCTTTGCAGAACCTGGCAGGGAGCACCTAGTGTGCAAGTTGAAGAAGAGCTTGTATGGCTTGAAGCAGGCACCTAGGGAATGGTATCATAAGTTTGATGCTTTTATGCAGTCACAGGGCTACAGCAGGAGTGCTATGGATCCGTGTCTTTACACGAAGAAAGCCCGTGATGGCAGTTTGCTTATCTTGGTACTCTATGTTGATGATATGCTGATAGCAGGGAAAGCTCATGATGAGCTAGATGCTCTTAAATCTCAGCTGAAGAAGAGCTTTGAGATGAAGGATTTGGGACATGCCTTACATATACTTGGGATGCGCATTAAGCGCGATAGGCATAAGGGGCTTTTGTATCTCTCACAGCGGGAGTACATTTATAAAGTCCTTGAGTACTTCCGCATGCAGGACGTAAAGCCTATTGGCTGTCCATTACCTTCTTATGTGAAGGTATCACAGGCCGATTGCTCGCAGACAGATGAGTAGAGGGCCGAGATGGCCAAGATCCCTTATGCTTCAGCCGTGGGCAGTTTGATGTATGCCATGATAGCCACTCGTCCAGATATTGCGCATGCAATTGGTGTTGTGGCACGCTATATGGCTACACCTGGCAGCAGACATTGGGATGCCGTGAAGGGTATCATGAGGTACCTGAAGGGCACATCAGATATGTGTATTTGCTATGGCAGCCAGGATACACGGGTCGTGGGGTACACTGACTCCGATTATGCAGGACATGCAGATAGTAGGAAGTCCACTTCTGGCTATGTATTCACCTATGCTGGAGGGGCTGTCTCTTGGATGTCCAGGGTTCAGAAGTGTACGGCTTTGTCTACCACTGAGGCCAAGTATGTTGCAGCCACTGAGGCTTGCAAGGAGGCCATATGGTTAGGCCGTCTAGTTGCTGACCTTGGGATTGATGCTACACCTACACTGCATTCGGATTCTACGAGTGCCATTCAGTTGGCTAAGAATCCGGTCTTCCATGCGAAGACGAAACACATTGAGGTGAGGTATCACTTCATATGTGGTGTCGTGGAGGACAGGTCTGTTGACCTTGTCAAAATCTCCACTGACGAGAATCCTGCAGATTTGCTCACGAAGAGCCTCACTACTGAGCGCTTTGCCTTCCTCAGGAGGTTGATGGGCGTTGGATGAGATGTCGCCTTTCCTCATCCCTTGTATCTATGTACATTTGTACTGTCTTTTCTTTTTCTTTTCTCTCTTACTAGGGCAGATTCGCCTTTAAGTGGGAGGTTGTTGGGGGTAAAGGCGCCTCCGCCGTGCCGCCCCGTGTATTACTATACTGACAGTACCCGCCACTGCACACTGCAGGTGGCGGGCACCCGTCACGTCACTTTATTCTTTATTATTTTAGTGACAGTTTGAATAAAGGAAGGCCCGGTCACACATTGTGACTGTTGGAGTTCCCATTTCTTGTCTCTCTCTTTCTTGCTCTTGCTCTCCCGCCATAGCTTGCGTGCAAGCTTCGATCCTTCTCACCTTTCAGCAAATTCTTCTTGATTCCAGGCACAAACAAAGCATCCTGCAGGCGGAGAATAGAGCCATCAATGGCTGTGAGTTGAATCTCCCCAATACCATGAACAGGGTATGATGCATTATTGGCACACTGTACAGATTTCCCAACGGGAGGTGCACTAACTGAAGCAAACAGATCTCTGCGAGATGTAATATGTCTAGAAGCACCACTATCAAAGAACCAAGTGTTAGCATCCTCTGTAGAGCTAAGTGCTCTATCGGCCCAAGAGATGTCATAACTGCAAGTGTAAAAACAATAGTCCCTGTCCACAACAAAGGACGCGGACTCACTAGCAGTGGAAGGAGTAGTAGAAACAGACATTCCTGACTTCTTCTTCTTCTCTTTGGCAATGCGCTTCCTGCACTCAATGATATAGTGGCCTGGCTTCTTACAATAATGACATTTTTCCTTTTTAGCTTGCATCCCCCCTTGTGTCTGATTTTGTGATGTGCCCGAAGTGCCAGAACTCTGTGGAGCATTTTTCACCTTGCTGTTTTTGCCTTTCTGTCTTGCCACAAAAGCTTGCTCAGAGACTATAGCATCCACACCACTATTTTTCCTTGTTTGCTCCTCCTCTAGAAGCAACTGAATAAAAGTGAGTAGGTGCTCGGCAATCCTCATGGTGAGGTTCAATGCAGTATGAAAAGACAAGTACGAAGGAGGTAAGGAATTCAAGGTGGTGGATATCAACAGTGCATCCGAAAAGTACTCATCTACATTCATGAGCTACTCCCTTAAGTCCTGAATCTTATTCAAGTGATCCTGCATAGAATCACCCTCATTCATCTTCAAAGTCTCTAACTCTTTCTTCAAGAAAGAGATCCGAGTCTCATTCTTTCCTGCAAACATATGCTCCAAAGTCAGCCATGCATCTCGTGAAGAAGATGTTGAACGAATGTGAGGGATGATGGACCGCTGAACGGCCAAAGCAATCAACGACAAGGCCTGTGCATCACGTGTATCCCAAGCTTTTTGAGCTGCAGTTCTTGGAGGAAGTGGCTGAGGTGGAGCGGGCTGAGGTCCCCGTTGTCCACGTGCCCCTTGAGGAGGAGGAGTAACGGGAGCTACAACTCCCGGTCGAGTTTCCTCTCCACTGACATAATCCCATAAATTCTTGGCCACTAATACATTCTTCATCATGAATGACCATAGCGAATAATTGTTTCCGTCCAATCTGTCTTCCTTGGATACATACGTAAATACATCACCTCCCTGATTTGCCATAATGACAAATTTCCAAAGACAAATGAACAATGTCAAAGCAGTAAGGACTGGAAATCTGCAAATTTCCAGAAATTGCAGCAAGCACACTTCTGCAATTAATGTGCAAGGGCGTACTCTGTCAAAAACTGTCTTTAATGCAGGCTTCCCAAGGTGCGAATAGTGCTCAGCAACACTGTAATATCAAAATCCCCAAAATTTTTGCCTCAAATGTGTTTAAAACAGCCTTTCTGTGACTGTAACTGCAGTTCATATGCAACTGTCCTCAAAATACATAAAAGCCCCAAAATTTCTGATGAATGGCCTAGAAATTTGCATCTAATTTGTCCCACACATGTATCCTGTATGTTGTGCCTGCTGTGTAGGAACCCCCTCTTCCAGAACTTTGTTTTGTAATAAAATGATTTTTTTTTAAATTTTCTAAATTACCTGACGTGGACTAGGCGGACAGTCAGGTCGCTGACAAACAGGACAGTCGGCGCCTAACGTAGACAGGGCGGACAGTCAAATCGCAGGCAGACGACGTGGCGCTGCAATGTCGATGATGCGACCAGACAGGTGGCGTTGGCCACAGGCAGGCGGGTGGAGCTGACGAACAGGAGTAGGCAGACGAGCTGCAAGTCGAGCCTGACGAGGATGAGGCGCTGCTGGGACAGGTGGCGTACGCAGGTATAGATGGTACTGGCGAGAGTTGCAGAACTGACGTGGGCCGCAGACAGTGGGGGCTACAGTTTGCAGACTGCAGACTGCTTTGATACCAAATGTAAGGATGGTGATAGGATCGAAATGCAGCTGAGAGTGCAGTAGACAGTGTGAGAGTGAGAGAGACAGAGTGAAGCACGACACCCAATCCAATTGACTGAAAGAGTGTGACATGAAAGTACAAAGTACAACCCTTAAACCTTAGGGTTGTAAGGGGTGTTCACACCCGACACATGGTAAGTGCCCATAAGTGTGTAACATAAGCACATAAGCACATACGAAAATAAGACTATAAGTCTGGGGGAAAAAACCTCTCCTACCAAGAGTAAAAAGTGCCCCAGTGTCCTATTGATCACCGACACTCCCATATGAGCATAGACGTAAGTGAGGCATGAGTCAAATACCCAACATTACTTATCTTGCTATACTCACCATTATCTTTTTTTTGCCTCTTCACATATTCATCTATATGATTGGCACACACACACCCTCTCATTATCCTTAGGCACTTATCCTAGTAGTGTGTGGGATAGGTTACTTGTTTTATGAAAGACTCGGGTTTATTTCCTCTCTGATACTTAATTGGTTGCGGCCCCTCCATTACTTATGTATTCTTTTAAAAAAACAGTTCATTGTTGATTCCATCCGCCTTTGTAGGACTTGGTAGGCCCTTGGGCAGCCAACGAGCACCCTTAGTGCAATGGCTTGGCCTCTCTGGGATGATCACTTAGGCTCCCTTGGTAAGATAACCACCGCCTGTGTAGTCTTGGTAGACCGTTGGGCAGCCACCATGCACCCTTTTTCCAATGCCTTGGCTGCTTTGGGGTGAGATGCCTTAGGGTAAATAAAAACTTTTTGTTTGTCCACTTTTTTAACTCAGTTTTGGGCTTGAGAGGGGGTTGTTGAGCTAAAAAATACACTTACCACTTAAACAGCCCCAAAACAACTTATTTTATGCTATTTTAGGCTTATTTTAGTTAAAACCCTAAAATGGGGTGCGGATCGAGAGAGTTAAGTGGGGGCTCCCAAACTCTCTATTAATAGGCAGCCTGCCCTCCCCTCTTCTGATCTCGTTTTTGCAATTTTCAAGTCTTTCAGCTTGTTGCCTACACGCGGGACGCGGAGGACACTGCAGTCCAAGCTGGCCATTGCTGTCTACTTTAGTCTTTCCCGTGTTTCCAACCTTTTCTATGCTGATTGGAGCTAATTAGAGCCAAGCAACTGGTGTTGAGTGCTGTTGTTGATGACGTTAGCTTTCCATGTCATCATCCTTGCTACCTAACGACAACCGATTTGCTACTGTATAAACAGTTTCTCTCTTATCTAGTTGTCGTCTTGCTGCATTTGGTAGTCTCACACTTTAGCCAACCGTCGCTTAGCCTGTACAGGTTTTGTTTGCAGATTTTTTCTCTCCTCAGCTTATGTTTGTTGTTGCACACTTTAGTCTGCATTAGATTCAGCATACATGTTGCTGCGTTTGCTAGTGTTCGACATCCTTTGCTATGGCGTTTCGGGATCCATTCAGAGTACGACACACTCTCGAGCTCATTAACCCTACCTTAATCCTTGAGATACAAGAGTTTGTGGTATAATATTCACTCTCTGTATAGTATGTTTGCTACATAAGCATTGTATATTCAGCAGTAATTCACTTCATTATTCTTTGTGCTCATTGTCTTTGAGCTATCCTAACCCTAACTGTGTTCTATGTTATTAGTTCATGCTTTGTTGTATAATTGTTATTGTGTTTTTTATGTTTGGAGTCTTTCTTCACACCTACACTCCCAATGTATATGTGTCTACCCCCAAGTACTCATCTTGCTACCTCTTCCTTTTGGGCCACAAAGTTTATTCTGCACTAGCTTTTAGATTTTTATGCTCAAGGCAATATGACGTATCCAATGCGTGCTAAGCCTTTTCGAGCCACAGGAGGATCGAATGGTTCCATGGCCTCCTCGTGACCGCCACAATGCACTACAGAGGTTGCTTCTACTTCTTCTAGGGTTTTAGGAATTCCACGTCGGCAATCCGCAGTTTTGTAATCCGCTCCGCCAAGAGATAGTGATTGTTGGATACCGTTCCCTTAGCGGTCGGCTCTTTCACAAAACAGTGGTTGTTCGATACCTTGAATTACTTCGGCTCCGCAATTCACTTCATTGAGAGACCACGACTGTTTTCTATCCTTGGCCTGTATGAGCCTCCCCTTTCCCTACCCTCAACTACTTAGATTTGAGAGGCCACCTCTGGGAGTTCTTTGACATCTTTGATAATCCAAGTATCTTCTTCAACACGACCAATAGCACTTCCTTCATCATCAGATAATTTGGAGTCCATGATCCATGAGTTTTTAGATTCTCTTTCTCTTGTAGAGGGGGATTCTGAGGGGGATATACCTTTGTCCTCAGAGGGGGATTTTACAGCTTTAGAGGAGGCTTCTACACCTCCACCCTCTGGGAGGGCATCTACTCATCATGAAGTTCATCACCCACCATTTACTCTTTTGGGATGGTTGTCTTCGAGCAATCATTTCTCCTATTGATACCCAGGATCTTTAGGTACCACTTAGATCGAGGTCTTGGAGGTTCAATTGTCACTTCGTAATGAGGCCTTTGTATTCCTTCTAGCATGGAGTTACGAAGCTAGTGGTTTCTCTCCTAAGGTGAAGTTAGGTTCTACACTTCCTTCCATCTATTGTTCCTTACTACAAGTTATCTTTTAGGTGGAAATCTTAGATCTTCGAGATCCTTGACATCTTTGTATCTCTCTTCACTCCTCTTTTTTCATCCCTTTTTAGGTGTGAGAGGTGTTTTAAGAAACCACTTCTTTAGTTTACACTCTTCATTTAGATTTTTGCTCTAATAGCCCTAGGTGGTGTTCACATTTTGGCCACTTTTTAAGTGAGTGCCCACACAGTGGTGTGCTACCCTAGACAACTTATGCCTATAAATAGGCAGTCACTTTATTCATTCTTCACCACCACCAACATTACTCGGTCATTCTTCACCTCTCTTCCTCTATTACTCCCACACTATTCCCCCTTCGCTCCATTCTTGCCCATACCCCTATTGGAGAACATTGCAGTTCGTGGTCACCCTTCCTCTTCTCCTTTAGGCGCCTTGTCACATCACTCAAGTCTTGTGTTTGGAGGCTCCACCGTACTGGTATCATTAGATTGTTGGTGACAACACTCCTACCTTGGTATCAATCCTTCATAGTTGGTGACCTCTTTCACTCCCTTTACGCTTATGGTTGCTTGGAGACCTATACATTTGGTGTCACCTTCCCTAGCCTAGCATCAACATCTTCTTGCTTGGTGTCACCCTTAATTTGGCATCAATTTCTATAGCCCTAGATACCTGCGTTTTTGGATTGGCAGGCCTTCATAGATTGCGCTTATCCTCTTGGTGGTGGTCCCTTCATCTAGCATTATCATTCATCCCTTGGCGTTAGCATTTGGGCTGCTTTCTTTGCGTTTGATAGCTCCGACACACTCCCCGGCATTTGAAGTCTGTGGTTTGGTCCCTCAATAGCTGATGATGATCCTCTTAATCTCTGACAACATGAGAGGACTGCGGTTTACTCCCTTGATAGCTATTCTTCACCTTCTAGTGATTAGTTCAATAGCTCAGAGTTCTAAGAATTGTGTTTTACTCCCTTCACTATGCAAATTTCCAAAGGTGTTACCGCTTGATTGAGACAGGATAGTGCAGTTATCTTTTGAGCTTCAGCTCCATTGTATCAGCTTTTCTTCTCATAATATGATTCGGTGTATCATCACCATGTTCTTGTGTTTCTGAGTTTCTCTTCTCTTTTAGTGTTTGCCGTACACACTCAGTGTTTCTTTCCACAAACCCTACAGTCTCTCTGGTCTCTTTGCCATTTTTTTGACATGGTATTAGAGCCAAAGGTGCTCACTAAGAGACAAAGATCCTCTACATTAGAGAAGGCAAAGACATGTTGCGGATTTGGCATCATCTTGTTGGGGGTAAAGGCTCCTGTGCCTAGCTACCCGTGTGTTAGTTACATTGATAGCATTTGCGTACCCGCACACCTGTACATTACAAGTGGCGGGCGCCCATCACTGTCACTTCATTCTTTATTCTTTTAGTGGCATTTGAATAAAGGGAAGGCCAGTCACACATTGTGACTGTTGGAGTTCCCACATCTTTTCTCTCTCTCTCTCTCTCTCGCTCCTTCCACCATAGCTCTTGCTTCTACTCCGTCCTTCCACTTCAGGGCTCACTCCCTTTAACTGGTATCAGAGCCATCTTTCCCAAGAGCTTGAGCCCAAACCCAGCATTGCTTCAGCTCACAGTTTCAATGGCAACCATGGATTTTTAACCCCAAGGTATGCATTGAGCTCTATCTCCTACTTGGCTTCTTCTCCCCTTTTTGCTACTTGTTCCCGGGCATTACTCATTTCATTTGAGCACCTTAGTGTGCTTCCAAAGCTTCAGCACCAATAGTAGGAGCAGCAACAGGGGCAGCTACATCAACGTGATTTGCACTCGTTTGCTACCCCCTCCTTCCTGATCAGTTTCCCCCATCCTTCAGCTCTTGACACTCCTCCTGGCTCTTGGCAATCATTGGAAACTTCCTTGACATCTTTAGCATGAGTTTGGGCATCAGTTGGAGCTCCTAGGATCAGCCATTGATTCACAGTTTGTGACAATTTGCTGTCATACCGTTCAGGACAATAATTCATTCATTGTTTGGAGGTCACTTATGCTTCTCGGGATGTCTATTTGATGCCAGATTATCTTGGGATGTTATGCCGATGTATTGGAATGCTTTGGGACTGATTTGAGCACTCTTTTGCTCAGTTTTAGAGAGGTTTTTACTGCTGTAATAAGCAGGGCTGAATGCTATTTTCTCAGTAAAAGTATATGCCTACTGCTCTTGGGTGCTTACCGATTATTCCGGGTGATATAATGATGCTTGTGGTTTATGTTGCATGCTTTGTTATGCTTCCGGATTGCTTTTGAGTTGAGATTGGAGCTTTGAATCTTGACATGGACTATCATTCATTGTTATGTATGGTTATTTGATGCTCTAGTAAGAGCCTTGCAAGATACTTGGGTTGGATGCTTCCGGATGTATACTACTTTCATCTCGGATGTATGGATGCCTTCCACATGATGTTTTGAGCTTTGTTTGCTTGTCTAGCATTCGACTTTTATTCCAATGGGAGCCATTTCTTAACGTTTGGAGACTACATTGAGCTTTTGGTTACACAATTAAGCTTGAGGATCTTACAGTGAGACTGTGGGACGTGGTGACATTTACATGCTCTTGTCATGCTTTATGTACACAGTTGATGCTTAGGGGACTAATCTAACATTACTTTTGGGCCGGCACCTATCTCTATCACGATGTTGTTAGTGATGTATGCATCTTGGTTGGTTATGTACTGAGCTTCGTTACATTGCTCAGTCCGTTGTACCTCTAGTTGGTCTCTTCTATTTCCCATGAGATCCACTCCATGTATGATGGTTATGCCTATGGGATGTATCTCAATCTGACACACTGATTCTTTGACAGCTCTCTCCCCTTTTGGATTGATCTCTTACTGATATACTTCATCTTCAGCATGCTGTAATTGCAGTTTACTGCACTGTTTATGCGAGCAGTCACCTTCGTTTGATAGTTCTCTACATTGAATTTATGGACGATTCATTACTTGGTCAATATCCCTTGTTTTTGGCCTGATTTGTAGTGGTTTTAGGGCTATTTGCAGTAATTATAGTAGCCTATTTTGACAATTTGTTATGGCTGGCGGCTCAACTAATAGTGCTATCTTAATATTGACAAGTTGGATGGCATCAACTACAGCTACTGGAAGGCCCAAATCTGGTAAGTCTTAGTGCAGAAAATGTAGGTTAGGCCCTCGAAACATAAGGGTATCAAGCCCGAACTTATTGATATAGATGATTGGGCTGAATTAGATGAGCTATGTAAGTCCACCATCATATTATTCCTCTCTAGACAGATATTCTATAATGTTGTCTCTGATGGGCGGTTTGCATGGGAATTATGGAACAATATTCGTAATGTCTATGACAAGCTCCACTTCTCAAATGTATTGGCTAAAGTAACTCATTGACCTTTGCATAAAGAAGCGCACTTCTATGTCAGTCACTTCAATGAGTTTCATTCTATTATCAATCATTTGTCTTCGCAAGGGATTGAATTCAAGGGCACTTTGCTTCCCTTGTTCCTCTTAGTTACATTGCTTGAATCATGGGATACCTTTCGCACTGCTATGTGTGTCAATATACCTACTGTGATGGATTACAGTTGCAGGATGTAGAGGATACACTCTTGATTGAAGAGGTTATAAAAAGAATGTTGATGCTTTTTGCATCTCTTATGCTTTGACAGTTAGAGGTAATAATGGTAGGAGCGATAATGACCGTTGTGGGAGAGACTCTCAATAGTCTCGCTCTCAGTCATGTGGACAATCTTGTAGTAAGTCCCGTGGCCGTAAGTTCTCATTGACTTGTCATTATTGTGGGAAAGTAGGGCATATTTGGTCACAGTGCTATAATATATCGAAGACAAGCGCAAAGAAAAATTCAAGGGTAAAGCAGAGGATAAAAATGATGATTGTAGCATTGTCCCTAGTAAGTTCAATGCTAGGATTGAAGAAATTAACGTTGTGCAGATTGATTTTTGATGATTATTTCATACTTGTAGTTTCTTCCCTTGATACTTCATAGCTGATTGATGCTTTGTCAGGATATACTCATTGTTAATTGATAGATTTAAAGGCTTCTTTTCATGTGACCCCTCACAGAGAGTGGTTTTACTCCTATCGTAGTTTGTTTGGATTTGTTTGTTTGGGTAATGACGTGGCATTGGAGATAGTTGGTATTGGTAATATCTAGCTGCAATTTGGTTCAGGTTACAAATTTACTCTTCATGATGTACATCATGTATTGGCTCTTACAAAGAGCCTTATCTCTCCTGACACTTTGGATTATGCATTTTATGTAGTTTCTTTTGGTGATTCCTCATGGAAGATTACCCGTGGGAATCTTGTCATTACATGTGGTGCTAAGTCCAATACTCTCTACCCCTTGTATCTAGGTGAGTTGACCATGTTTTGGCGGTGGATGCAATTCCACATATATCTCTTTGGCATTGTCGCCTTGGGCGTATGTTTTTGAAAAGAATGAAAATGCTTACTCTTTTGCAGTATCTTTCATTCCTTGACTATAAGTGCTTTGAGTTTTGTGATCATTGTTTATATGGCATATATACACATAATACGCATAAAAAGCTTGGTATGACACGCATGGGTGAGCCATTGACTCTTGTTCATTTGAATTTATGTGGTCCCATGCCTTGCAAGTCGTTAGGTGGCGCGAAGTATTTCGTTACTTTCATTGATTACTAAATGCATAAAGTCTAGGCATATTCTATTAAGCAAAAATCGGAAGTCTTGACTACATTTCAACATTGGCTTGCTTTGGTTTTGAACCAATCTAGGTATAGGCCGGAATGCCTAATGTTAGATAATGAGGGTAAGTATGTCTCTAAAGCCTTTGAGAAATTTTGTGACGAGAGGGGTATTAAGTATCAATTGACCACTCTATACAACCCACTCGAGAATGGTATGACCAAGCACATGAATAAGACAATTCAAGAGCGAGTTCGCAGTATGCTTAGCCAAGCGGGCTTACCATAGCATTTTTGGACTGAGGCAGTTACTATTGTCATACACTTAATAAATCAGTCCCCATGTATTGCTCTTGACTATCACGTTGCAGAGGAAGTATGGTCTGGAAAACCTCCCTTGTACGCTCATTTGTATGTCTTTGGTTATGAGGTTTTCTGCCATATATCCAAGGACAAGCACAATAAGTTGGATCCTTAGTCTAAGAAATGCATCTTTCTTGGTTATGGGAATGCAAGAGAGAGAAGATATCGCCTATGGGATCCGTAGGCTTAGAAGGTTATTTGCAGCCATGATGTTGTTTTCCATGAGAAGAAAATGCACAAGCAGCTTGAGCATGTCATTGAGATACGCAAAGTGATATTTCAGAAAGAGCCTCCTATTACAATACAACTAGCTAGACAGCTTGCAGCAGTAGCTAATGTCCTAGTGGCCTAGTTTCCTACTACTTTTCAAGAAGTGCATGCCCTACAGTAAGCTTTGAGGCGGTTTTCTAGAGATAGATGCTAGTATGCGTGGTTTAAGTCTTCTATGGATTATGTTATGGTGACAAATGTTGGTGAGCCTCTTACTTATGATAAGGCCATGCACAGAGATGATAGTCACTCTTGGGAGAGGGCGATGCAGTCAAAGTATGACTCACTACAGAATGATCACACATGGGATTTGGTTTCTTTGCCTAGTGGCAAGCATGCTTTGCCATGCAAGTGGATGTACAAGTTGAAAAGTAACCCTAGACACCCCAAGCTCAGATACAAGGCCGGATTGGTTGCTAAGGGCTTTAAGCAGGAACATGGTGTGGACTTTGATGAAGTCTTTTTTCGTGTTGTGAAGATGACTATCCTTAGCTTGGTATTGGCTTTGGTTGCTCAACTTAACTTGGATCTTTATCAAATGGATGTCAAGATAGCTTTTCTTCATGGGAACTTGCATGATGAGATTCACATAAAATAGCCTAAGAGCTTTGCAAAACATGGCAAGGAACACCTAGTGTGCAGATTGAGGAAGAGTCTTTATGGTCTTAAGCAGATACCTAGGATGGTATCACAAGCTTAATGTCTTTATGCATTCACAGGGATATTCTCACAGTGATATGGATCCATGTTTATACAGAAGAAGGCTCGTGATGGCAGCCTTATGATTTTGATCCTCTATATGGATGACATGTTGATTGTTGGGAGTGCTTGTGATGAGCTAGATGCCTCGAAAGGTCAGCTCAAGAAGAGCTTTGAGATGAAGGATATGAAACAAGTCTCACATATTCTTGGGATGCGCATTATGCGTGATCGCTTTAAGGGGCTTCTCTACTTATCACAAAAGGAGTACATCAAGAAAGTCCTTGAGTGGTTTTATCTGTAAGATGTTAAGTCTATTGGTTGTCCTTTACTTTCTCAGTGAAGGCTAGTCAAGCCAATGGCCCGCCTTCTGATGAGCAAAGGGCCAAGATGGCCAAGATACCTTATGCATCCGTAGTGGGCAATTTGATGTATGCCATGATAGCCACTCATCCTAACATAGCATTTGTAGTGGAAGCTGTAGCACTTTATATGGCTACACTTGGTAGACGACATTGGGATGCCATTAAGGGTATCATGAGGTACTTGAAGGGTACAACAATCAAATGCATCTGTTATGGTAGCTAGGTTAGAGGAGTAGTGGGATGATACACTGACTCTGATTATGCAAAATAGAGAGACAGTAGAAAATCCATCTTAGCTATATCTTCACCTTTGTTGGAGGTGTTGTTTCTTGTATGTCTAGGGTGCAAAAATGTACGGCTCTATCTACTATAGAGGTAGAGTATATTGTAGCCATTGAGGCTTGTAAGGAGACTCTCTGGTTAGGCCATTTGGCGGTGGCAAACCTTGGCATTACTAATATGGTTCCTACACTACATTCAGATTCTATGAGTACTATTTCTTTAGCCAAGAATCTAGTCTTCCATGTGAAGGCAAAGCACATTAAGGTACGTTATCACTTCATTCGAGAGGTCATTGAGGACAAGTCCATTGAGCTTGTCAAGATCTCTCCCATCTATGTTTGCTAACATGGACCTTTGCTCCCCACACCCTTGGAGTATATACGCCTTTTCCTAGGCACTTCTTGTGCCACCTCTCGCTTTTGGGCCACATAGTTTATTCTGTACTGACTTTAAGATTTTTATGCTCAAGGCAATACGACACATCCAATGCACACTAAGTCTTTTCAAGCCATAGGAGGATCAACTGGTACCATGGCTCCTTCAGCAAGAGAGCGATTGTTGGATATCATCCCCTTGGCAGTCCACTTATTCACGAGATAGTGGTTGTTCCACATTTTACATTACGTCAACTCCGCAATATACTCCTTTGAGAGACCATGACTATTTCCCATCCTTGGCTCCGCGTGAGCCTTCTCTTTCCCCACCCTCGACTACTTAGTTTCAAGGGGCCACCTCTAGGAGTTTTTCAACATCTTCAATATCCCAAATATCTTCTTCGGCACGAGAGCACTTCCTTCGTCATCAAATGATTCGGAGTCCGTGATCCATGAGTCTTTAGATTCCCTATCTCTTGCAGAGGGGTATGTACTCTCTTTGTCCTCAAAGGGGCTTCTACGGCTTCAAAGGGGGGCCCTGCACCTCCACCCTTTGGGAGGGCATCTACTTATCAAGTTCATTACCCATCATTTACTCTTTGGGATGTCTGTCCTCGAGCAATCATTTCTCTTATTGATACCCAAGATTCTTCTAGCATAGAGTTACAGAGTTAGTGGCTTCTCTCCCAAGGTGAAGTTAGATTCTACAGTTCCTCCCATCTACTATTCCTTACTACAAGTTATCTTTCAGGTGGAAATCTTAGATCTTTGGGATCCTCTTCATCTTCTTCATATCTCTCTTCGCTTCTCTTTCTTCATTGCTTTTTGGGCTTGAGAGGGGGTGTTGAGAATCCACTTCTTTAGTTTATACTCTTCATTTAGGGTTTTACACTGATAGCCCTAGAAAGAGCTGGTGTTCACATTTTGGCCACTTTTTCAGCAGGTGCCGAGATAGTGGTGTGTCACCCTAGATAGTTTATGCCTATAAATAGACAATCACTTTATTCATTCTCTTCACTGCCACTGAGGTGGTGATGATCCTCTTCATCTCCGACAGTACAAGAGGATTGCGGTTCGATCCCTCGAGAGTTGTCCTTCACCTTCCAATGATTACTTCAATAGCTCATTGCCTAGAGGATTGCGTTTCGCTCTCTTCACTGTGCAAATTCCCATAGGTGTTGCCACTTGATTCAGACAGGACAATGCAGTTATCTTTTGAGCTTTGACTCCATTGTATCAGCTTTTCTTCTCATAGTTTGATGCAGTGTATCATCACT
Source organism: Lygodium microphyllum (assembly GCF_053477565.2). NCBI lineage: Eukaryota > Viridiplantae > Streptophyta > Polypodiopsida > Schizaeales > Lygodiaceae > Lygodium > Lygodium microphyllum. Next base: position 46,761,992 of record NC_141139.1, read on the forward strand.
GTGTTCTTTTTGCGTTTCTGAGTTTCTCTTCTCTCTGTGTTTGCTGCATACACTTGGTGTTTCCAACAAACCCTACTATCTCTTTGTTGTCTTTGTCATTTTTTGACACCACTTAGCCAGAATGGCCAAAGGAGAATCAACCATTTGGTATATGGAAAATGCATGTACTTAATCTTGGGAAAGGACTCTTGTGTTGACCAAGTTGCCTAGGCAAGCCCGAAGTTCCATGCTAGTCAAGAACCACCAAGAGAGCAATCCACCATGCAAATAGATCGAATGTATGGAGTAGGAAGACGTGACCCTCCCTAACTGGAAGAGTGAGTAAAATTCTACCACCAAGGCAACTGGGATGGGCATATACTTGATCTTGGGAGAGGGCTTTAATGTTGACCAACTTTCACAAGCATGCATGAAACTTGACATTGAGAGATGGTTCCGATGCTAGCTAAGAATACTAAGGCACAACCACAAAAGTAGCAATCCACCTGTCATGAAAAGTAAACTAGAAGTGTAGATAATTATGGTTTTAATTATAAAACCACCTCAATTGAAAGGAAAGAAGGATGGATACTAAGATAAGGGAAAAATGATGCCCGCTCTCAAGAGAGAAGATACTATCTTTGTCTCCATGTTGATGGAGGCAATACTTACCGAGGCAAGAACTGAAAAACAAGCCTTTAGCCTAAGTAGGATTTCTAATTTATTTGTAATGTTGGTCCTAACTGAAATTAAAAAACCCGGCATAAAAAGATCGATAAAGAAATCGGCATAACAAAGGTTTCATATTGAGATGCAGTGGAAGACTTGAAAAAGTATGGCTAAGCCTAAAGGAAACTAGCCTAGGGTAAGGTAACTAATTGAGGGGGAGATCCAGGATCCACCGCACTAGTGGCCAGTCACTGATGAACTTGGATACCAAGGCATAGAGAAATTGCGCTGCCCCCTTAGGGAAGACCCCTCTCAACCTCCTTGGAGTGGCACTACCACTGTTGAAATGGGCTGAGGTTGGTTAAGGAATGGGAATTGGATCTAGCTTTGGTGTGTAGAAGACCCTTAGTTGGGGATGAGGTGGTTTTGAGTGTGGGTCTAAGATCCTTGGCCATTGAGTGGCAAGCGTCATCTACATGGTTGGGTTTCTGGCAAAATATACAAACCTAGTCTTTTTAGGCAAGAAGTGCCAAGAGAGTCTTTGTGAGGGTGAGTATACTACTCCCTTTTTCCTTCAAAGAAGGAGACTGACCATTGGCATCAAAATGTGGTTCGTGTTTAGGGTTAATTGGGGAAGGCAAAATTGTGTCTAAATGTGGAGGTGATTCCTTTCCACTTCTTGTTTGCTTCAAAGGAGGCGACTCATTAACACTAGATGGCTATTTATGCATTTGAGCAAATGAGGGTGGTATAATGTGCGAGTGATTTCCTACACAACAAGGCCAAAGGATAGAGAGTAGCATACTTACGGGTGTGTGTAAGACACAATATCAAAGGGTGGCATTCCCACTAATGATGTATTAGGGTGCAAAGTAGTATACCTTCAAGTGTCTAGTGATGGCCTAAAACCTTGATATGCATCAAAGACAATGTGCACTAAGGCTAGATAAACTATTGTAGGTCTAAAGTAAGGATCTAGATTGAAAGAAGAGGAATCTAAATGAGAAGTGAATGTGGGAAGGAAGGCTGGAAAACATGAAGGTGAATGAGAAACATCAAACTCATACCCAAATGAGATGGCAGATGAAGGATCACCTTGTGGAACATCTCTAAACACAGATTTTTCTTCAAAACCATACGAGTACCAATTTGGGTCTCCATGGTGACTTATAGTCAGTTCTTGCATAACTAAAGGAGCAATATAGACAAAATCAGATTCACACAAAAATGGATCGTACACACTTGTCTAAACACAGATTTTTCTTCAAAACCATACGAGTACCAATTTGGGTCTCCATGGTGACTTATAGTCAGTTCTTGCATAACTAAAGGAGCAATATAGACAAAATCAGATTCACACAAAAATGGATCGTACACACTTGTCATTGGACTTGATTGTAAAGAGTTTAAACTTTTGGTTGTATCTTGAGTGGATAGTCTTTCCTCAATTGAAAGATGATCAGTCTTGTTAGCAGAGTGCTCCAATTGAGGTGTACCTTGTGAAAAAGTATGAGAGGAGCCTTGGTGACTAATCCCTACAAGAAAGGTTAGTAGGAGTGTTGTTTTCCAAATCAAGACCATAATGCCTCCTTAGGGCCTCCATTGAATGAGTAGTTGGAGAAAGCATTAGAGGATCTAAAGATGGAGTCATTTGAGCCATCGTGAATCAAATATGTGTCATTTGTGTACCTTGCACAAAACCAAGCTCTTCACGATGGTCACAGGATACTCTTTAAAAGAGCATCAACTTTGATACCATGTGAAGATATGCTAGGTTTGCACAACAAAAACACAAAATGTATGAACATGGCTAAAATAGTAACACAATAAATACAAATCCTAAAGGCAAAACACAAATGAGAAGAAAGAGAACTATGAAGTGAATGAATCAATGCTATAAATGAATGAGAGAATGTGTAGAATGCTCAAGAGCAGAGCTGTCCAACAACTAGTGGCTCTCATGAGAGTAGGTTGAGGGAGGGGTCAATGTGTGTCATCCACCGGAGACGGATCCCAAGTGCAATAACCATCAATTGGAGCACAAGTTGATGAAGAAAAGTACTAAAAACACAAAAACAACCTGCTGTAGATGTACATGCAAATCAGGCTGATGCTGGAAATGGAAGGGCAGCAGGTTGGAAACCAAAACGCAGCGGTGTTTGGGGCTGGATCTGGTAAACGTAGCAATGTAACTGCTTGGAGATGATGACAACTAATCACTGGCAGCAATGGAAGGTTGGGCGACAGTTGTAGACCACATAGCAATAGTTGCTTGAGGTTGGACAGCTAGTGAAAGAGGGCTGATGGCCGAAACCTGCAAGACAAGGATAGATTGAATGGTGGGCAACCTGTCTATTTATAGATGCAAAAGGATCCCCCAAATTAGGGTTTTTCTTATGGAATACAGAAACTCTCTAGGACACCGCACCGTTTAATGAGACTTTTGGTAATTTATATGTTTTGGGGCTGTTTTAAAGAGCTAATCAGTTTGTGATGCATTTTTAGCTCAACAGCGGCAACTATCAGCAGCAGGCAACATCACTCCAGGTCAGGGCTAGTAGCTTCTAGCAGTAGACAGCAGCCTTTGGTGGCTGGACAGCAGTAGTTAGGGCGGCAGCTCTTGGATGATGGCAGCAGCCTCTGATGGCAGGGTGGCTAGCCCTTGGGTGTGGTGTGGCAGCAAGGCTGGCTGATGGCTGGGAGAGAATGATGATGAGGAGGGATAAAGTGAGGATGCCTACGACATGTCCTTTTACAAGAAATGTTTGGATATTTGTCCTATGTCAGAAAAATAAAATGCATTTTTGGTAAATAACTCCTTTTGGGGCTGTTTTTAAGGAGTGGAATTAGACGAAATGCATGTTAATTTTCCATCAATTTTTGCTCAACAAAACTGTCTAAAAATGTTAAAGGAAGCTGATGATTTGCAATTTTTTCTAAGAAAGCTATAGTGACCAGTACTGTTCTGTCAAGTTGATGAAGTGTGTGCTCAGTGTGGAAATATGTCTAGATGGAATAAAGCTGAGGAGGATGTGTACTGATCTTTGAAGTCTATTTTGTTCTCTTATCTGACTTTATACTACATGAAAAATGGTGTTTGAAGGTATCATTCACTTTGCGCTTTTATGGGGGATGATGACATGTTTAGCTCTGATTTAACGGACCAACAACTTCGAATGAAACTTGGGCACATGGCACGTGTGCCTTGCCAGGTTAGGTGCTTTGCATGAGCTTTCATCTTGTGTTTTTGTATTTTTAACAATATCGATGCTATCTTAAAGGCAGAGTGGTTTTTCATTACATGCTTTGGCAAATAGGGCTTGCTGTCCCAATGTGGCCAACAACCATGTCAGGGGGATATTTTAGTGTACTTGATAGCATCCCTCTCTTTGGCCACTACATCCTATGTATCTGCTTGATGAATGGGCACACGCCCAGCCTCTAAATCAGAAACTGCTGGTTGATGATTTGACTTGGTATCAACTTGTTTTGAGCTCCCACAGGTTAAGCTACTAATGGAAACAATTCTGGTACTCATTTGTTCTTCCTTAATAAGTTGGGCTTCACCTCATATCCAAAATATTTAGCCTCTATATCCACATCTGTGGGACTTCATCACTATTTATTTTACAAAATAAGTGGACAGATGATTGATATTTAATTAGGTCACAAATAGCTAGCAATGCATCATTATGGAATTGCACATTGCAGAAGTTTTCAAGTGCAAAGGCCAAGAGTATTTGGTCTCTACGTGATGCAAGGTGGGCTTGGACCAAGGATAATATTTTCTCATGGACGATTCTTTATGTGGTTTTTTCAGATGTAGGAAAAATGTTGAGCTTTATTCTACTTACAACTTGGGCATGTGTACATGCACAGGTGATCTTCTCCATGGCAGATGAATATGTCCCAGAGTATGTCAACAAACATTCTTTGGTGGAGCGGTATGTAGCATTCGATCTACATACGATATTGAAAACACACACACATGTGCACAATACATTTACTTCTAGTTTTGACAAGTAAATCACATAAGTTAATAAGTTCTAGAGGTCTAACTAATTATGACAGCTTTTCAAGTAACTGAAGTCACAGAAATTATGGAAATTCGTAGAAAGCATAGTCATTGTGACTTCTGCAAGTCACAATGAGTTTCGTATCTTTGGTAGTTCTATAAAGTTCTAAGTATGACAAGCAACGCAAACGGAAATCTGGAGGACAGCCCTGCACTTTATGCAGTAATTGCTTTGACTGGCCGAGTGATGAATCCTTGGCATAACAAACCAAGGCGCTCCCATATGAAACAAAAAAAGAACTCAGCCAAAAAAAAAGGCCAAAGACCCCAAAAAAGAACCTCTATAACCTCAGGGCTAACATTATGGAGTGACCTGCACACACAACTTTAGGAGTTTGTTGCAAGTAAGGTCATGTGAAACACATTTCATGCGAAAACAAATTTTACTGGAAAGGAATTAAGAAACCAAAGCACTCTCCAAAGTTTTCCCAACATGGTGGAAACAGCAAAACAAAAAGACAATTCTGGCTCTAGAATCACTGTTGAGTTAGCAGTTCAAGTCATGGCCTTAGTCCATAGGCCTTTGCAAGGTCTTTGTTATGTGTATTTTTCCCTGCCCAGGTCGGCCACATTTATGGCTTTTGCAGGTTGACCATATTCGGGTTACAGGTCAGCCAGATTTTCTCACTTCTGTCTGTATACTGCCCACCATTACATAGTCTCAGTGTTTTGGCTTGGGAGCTTGCCTGCATTCATTTTACCTCCATCGAGCCTTCATCTAATTGCTGTCCACTCTCTCTCCAGTTGTCTTTCCATCATGGCCATAGCCTTTCCTTGGAAGCTTCCAAGAAGGTGATTGTTAACTGTTTGTGGGTGTGTTGCAGTCTGGATCTTGATAGAAGTTTTCATAGCTGATCATGATTGCTGGTGCAATAGTGTTTAGTTGTCACTCCACACTTTTTTTGACATGGTATTAGGGCCTATTCCTCTTGGTTCTGGTGCCGACTGTTGTTTTTTATTGCAGTTTTCATGTCTGTTTGTGTGTTAACTGCTGCAACAGCTTCTGTCTTGTGCTGTCCACACCTGGGCAGGTCCAAGCAGCTGAGCAGAGTGCTGGATGGCAGCCAGCCATCAGACAGCTGTTTACAGCCTATGTTTTGCAGTTTTTCCCTGCGTTTTTGCTTCTTCTGCAGCCATTTTAATCAGGACAGCTGATACTTTGCCTTTGCAGCCGATGATTCTGCAGTTTTGTGGCCATCTTCAACTTTTTCTTTTTCTGTAGATCTGCTCTCTGACAGTCTGGGTTTTCAGCCAAGTTCATGTTTTTCAGCTTGATTTGGATATTCTCAGAGGACAGATCACATGTGTCGGTTGTTGTGCTTTTGTCACTACACTTTCTTTGCTTTTGTTTTCAAACTATGCTGCTTGAACTATTGTACTCTTGGTATTGAGTTGTATCTTCGCAAGTGCATATATTTATCTAACCCGTTTCCTTCTTTCATATTCCCTGTACCTCATATAAAGTAGCGCCTCCATGTTGCTCTATTGATGATAAGCTTAAGGGACCTTATTTGTCAAGTTTCGGTAAGTTAGTCATGACTTTAGACTCATGGATGATTAATTATGGACCATATGTCATAACACAATAGAAAACAGATTTGTAACCTTTCTATTATTTTGCATATTTAATTGTTTATTAAATTTGTTTCCTTTGCACCCACTAGATATAAAGATCAAGGGAGAGATTCGTCATGAGGACGTGAAATTTTAATGCTTGCTTAGCATTTGATTAAAAGCTAATCAAATGTGCAAATGTGACTTGCACATGTAAGGTGCAAGTTAGTTATTTTATTGTGTGAAACCTAGGATCCCTACATATCAGTTGGTGCCAAAGGCAAAAGTTGTAATAAGTCATGCCTGACAGGTACTACGTAGTACCCGGTGTTAGATTTGATCCTAGACCACTTTATTGGCCACTAATGTCAATGGGGACTTGCTAAGAAGCTAAAAATGGATATTTGAAGGCCTACGACAGTAGTAGGTGACAACTGAAATGTTTATACAATTGGCAAAAGATCCTTAGTTTATGCACTTTTTGAACCCCTTAAAAGAGGGTAACAAAGGCAAGAAGAGAATTGTTAGATATGATCAATGCCCCACCCTCATTAGGTGCTACCAATGATCCATGGTGCTCAAAGTTGTAAGGCCCCCATTATGAGGAGAAGCCAAATGTGAGACCGGACATTGGTTGAGTCCTGACTTGTATATCAGATGAGGTCTTTGTGACCGGATGGCAAAAAGGTGATTGTTGTGGGTCTAATCTTTGGGTTAGACAGAGTGGTTAAGCTAGTAGCAACTCGAGGCGCATTGCATCGAGTTGCGGTGTAAGAGAGTTAAAAGGGGCCCCTATTGGCCCCCCTGGCGGGGGTCCGGGGGCGCTGCCCCCGGCCCGATGGTAAAGGGAATATTCCCTGGCCGACTAGTGGAGGCTCAGATGATAGGTCGGTCAGCACGCCGACCTAACGACCTTCGCGGGCTATAAAAGCTAAACCTCTTCGCAGCCATCTTTCACCCAGTCAGAGTTGTTGTTCCAGCTAGCCTTAAGCTTTTCACCTATCTTCTGTCTAGATCGTCATCTAAGCTTTCACACAGTGGAAGCGCACGGGTGGACAGAGCCATCTTTGTATCAGTTGTTTGGAGTTAAAGAATTTACTGATTCTCCTCTTATCTATTGTGTACTCTCTATCTCTTTCTCAGATTCTGTTCGCTGCGCCGTGTAATATTTTACATGGTATCAAAGCCCAGGGGGCTCTAGAGATCGGAGAGCGTGCAAGAGGCAAAGGCTTCAACAGCAAAGAGAAACTATGTCGACTCCGGGAAGTGGTTCTGGCGCATCAGGAAGCGGTGCAAGAGATGGTGCTGCTGTACCGGCTATTTAAACACTGAGGATTCATCCACCAACCTTCAGCGAAGGCAAGTTAGATGGTACAAACTACACCTTGTGGAAGTTCAAAATTACAACTATCCTTGATTCTTATGAGCTTCTGAAGACTGTGCTAGGGACTGACGCAGAACCACAGCCTACCCCCGACCCATCAAATCCTAGTGTGATGGTTCCTCCGAATGCAGATCTTCTACGAGCTTGGAAACGAAGGAATGCAGATGCATTGTGTGCCTTAGTTACAAGCTGTTCTGACAGTGTTTTGACTCTGATTCAGCATACAACCAAAGCGTCAGATGCTTGGAATGTACTAAGGAGTCAGTATGGAACACGAAACCAAACAAGGATTCAAAACTTGGAGAATCAACTAGCAGCGGAGAAGTTTGCTGAAGGAGAGACGGTTGAAGCATTCATCACTCGGATTAAGAATCTGCGCGATCAGATGGCTGGCGCTGGGATACAAAAGACTAGTGAAGAGCTAGCTCGGAGGTGTCTTTGGATTTGTCCATAAAAGTTTGATGGACTAGTAACTGCCCTTAATACTCAGGTGAGACCTCAAGCTTTGACTTTTGAGGAGTTTTGTGCATTATTAATGGAGGAGAAGTTGAGGCTGAAAGCCCAAGAAGGAAGCAACAATGGAGATGCTGCATTCTCTGCCAATGCAAAAGGCAAAGGTGTTTCCTCCACCAAAAATGATGGTGACAAAAAGAAGAAGGGTGGCAAGAAGAAGTTTTAAGGAGAGTGCTTCTACTGTAAGAAGAAATGACATGCAATTGCAGATTGTCGTGTCAAGAAGGTAGATGAAAAGAATGGTACCCTTAAAAGTAAAGGGAAAGAGACAGCCAATACGGCTGAAGCAAAGTTGGAATTATTCATGGCGACTATTGAGGAAGTGTGCTCCTCGGCGCAAGAAGAATCTACCACTGACTCATGGGTGTTGGATAGTGGGGCCTCCCGTCACATGACCAACAAGAAAGGTCTATACAGTTCTATGCAGCCTCTACAAGAATCCATCACTGTGACTGTTGAAAATGATGCTAAATGCCCTGCTGCGGGCACATGTACTATTTCTTTTGTTGCTGCAAATGGTGAAGTCAAAAAGCTTTCAAATGTGTTGTATGTTCTCGAAATCAAGAGAAATCTCTTATCAGTTGCTGCCATAACTGATCTTGGTCATGAAGTGAGGTTCAAGAAGACAGGTGCAGAAATTATTGATAGTGCTGATACAATTGTTGGCAAAGGAGAAAGAAGGAACAACCTGTATGAGCTAAGTGCTCTTACAGCCACCGCTGGAGTGGGCACAAGTAAGCTTTGGCATGAAAGGTTTGGACACATTGGATTTGCAGTATTGAAGGAGATGCAAAAGCAAGGTATGGTTGCTCACCTACCTACAATAACTGAATTGAAGGAACCATGTGAAGCTTGTATGATGGGCAAGCAACAGAGAAAGGCATTTCCACAAGAAAGCAAGAATAGAGCACAGGCTCCTCTAGAGTTGGTGCATGCTGACTTGTGTGGTAAGATGCCTACACAGGCCTTGGGGGGATCTTCTTATTTTATGTTGATTGTCGACGACTACAGTAGGAAGATGTGGGTGTACTTTCTTCGTGATAAGGCTCAAGCTTTTGGTAAGTTTAAAGAATGGCTAATACTTGTTGAGAATGAAACAGGGAAATGTGTGAAGAAATTTAGAACAGATGGTGGTGGTGAGTTCAACTCAAAGGAGTTTGAAGGCTTTTGCAAGAGCAAAGGGATCAAGCGTCAATTGACGACGCCTCACACACCTCAGCAGAATGGTGTTGTGGAACGCAGGAATCGTACCATTGTGGAGATGGCAAGATGCATGCTAAAGGGCAAGGGATTGCCTAACCATTTTTGGGCTGAAGCTATTAATACTGCAGTCTACATTCTAAATCGGAGCTACACAAAGGCTCTCAAGGGAATAACACCTCATGAGGCTTACACTGGTAAGAAACCATCTGTTTTACATTTCAGAATTTTTGGATGTGAATGTTATGCACATGTTCCAGATGAGAAGAGAAATAAGTTACAACCAAAAAGCAGAAAATGTATCTTCTTGGGTTATAGTGATGAGCAGAAGGCTTACAAGTTATATGACCAAGAGGCAAAGAAGATCATCGCGAGTCGTGATGTGGTGTTCAAGGAGGAGCCGCATACAGTGGAGGAGGAGAAGGCAAGTTCTTCCACTTTATCATCAAGCGAAGAAGTAGTCCACTATGAGCCTGTCCCGAGAGCTATCCCTATCCTTAAGGAGGATAAAGCATCATCTTCAGATGATGAGGAAAAAGTTCACCAACCTGACATCACCCCACCGGAAAAGCCATTGCTGCGCTGGGTGAAGCAGCTCTATGACCACAATAATCCTATGCCTGCATCTGTTGAGGAGAAGGCAGACGGACCAAGGAGGTCTCAGAGAATAGAGGAGCAAAGGAGGGCTTCTGCTCACATAGTCAATATGGCCTTGATGGTTGAGATTATGAGAGAAGTAAAGGAGCCAACTGACTTAGAATAAGCACTTGCAGATCCATCATGGAAGGATGCTATGCAGGCAGAGTATGACAGCATAATGAAGAATGACACTTGGGAGCTAGTGGATCGACCAGCAAAGCGGAAGATTATTGGCACCAAGTGGATCTGGAAGGTAAAGTACAAGGCTGATGGTACCTTAGAAAAGTACAAAGCTAGACTGGTTGCCCAAGGATTTTCACAAGTTGAAGGGTTTAATTTTCAAGAGTCATTTGCCCCAACTGCCAGAATGACCACTATTCGCACGATACTTGCAGTGGTTGCCCACAAGAAGTGGCCAGTGTATCAAATGGATGTTAAGTCAGCGTTCTTAAATGGTGACCTCAAGGAGGAGGTGTACGTGGCTCAGCCACTAGGGTTTGAGGCCCCCCATTCTGAGAACAAAGTGTGTAAACTGAAGAAGGCATTGTATGGGCTGAAACAAGCCCCCAGAGCATGGTACTAGCGGATAGATAGGTTCTTTTTAAACCTAAACTTCAAAAGATGTGCCTCAGATGCTAACTTGTATGTTTACAGGGATGGTAAAAAGTCTGTAGTGATTGTCCTATATGTGGACGACCTTCTTATTACAGGTGACTATGAAGATATGATCAACCAAACTCGAAAGGCTTTGAGTTCTGAGTTTGAAATGACAGACTTGGGCTTGTTGCACTACTGTTTGGGGATTGAAGTCTGGCAAGAGCCAAGAAAGATCTTCATCTCTCAGAAGAAGTATGCATGGGAGATCTTGAAGGCATTTGGCATGACCGAGTGCAAGGAGATAGCTACATCTATGGAGGTGAATGCAAAGTTATCCGTCGAGGATACATTAGTACTAGCAGACATTGGGAGGTATAGGAGGTTGGTCGGCAGTCTGATCTACTTGTGTAACACCAGACCAGATATCAGTTTTGCTGTTGGTGTTTTGAGCAGGTTCTCAAACAAACCTCATGAGAGTCATTGGAAGGCTGGGATGCGGGTGCTCAAATACTTGAAGAAAACTCTTGACTATGGTATCACATACAGTTTTGGAACTTCTCTTGTGGGAAACTGTGACTCAGATTGGGCAGGAGACATTGATTCCAGGAAGTCAGTTTTTGGTTATTGTTTCTCTTTGGGTTCAGGAATTTTCTCTTGGATTAGTAAGAAGCAACCAACAGTGGCATTGTCTTCTACCGAAGCAGAGTACAAGACAGCTTGTTTTGCTGCATGTGAGGCCGTATGGTTGAGAAGGATTCTATGGCATATGGGAGTGCAGGATGAAGAACCAACTATGCTGAGATGTGACAATCAAAGTTGCATCGCCATTGCCAAAAATCCAGTGTTTCATGCACGTACCAAACATATAGAGATCCAGTACCACTATGTACGTGACTTGATGGAGGATGGGATAGTGGAACTGGTCTACTGTCCAACAGAGGAGAATGGAGCAAACATCTTCACCAAAGCACTTACGAAGGATCTGCTTCAAAATCATCTTCAGAGACTCGGCATTGGGCCGAGGAGATAGTTCACCTATGGGTGGACATTGAGGGGGGGTGTTAGATATGATCAATGCCCCACCCTCATTAGGTGCTACCAATGATCCACGGTGCTCAAAGTTGTAAGGCCCCCATTATGAGAAGAAGCCAAATGTGAGCCCGGACATTGGTTGAGTCCTGACTTGTATATCAGATGAGGTCTATGTGACTGGATGGCAAAAAGGTGACTATTGTGGGTCTAATCTTTGGGTTAGACAGAGTGGTTAAGCTGGTAGCAACTCGAGGCGCATTGCATCGAGTTGCGGTGTAAGGGAGTTAAAAGGGGCTCCTATTATGGGGTCCAGGGGCCGCGGAAGCGGCCCCTGGCTGGGGGGTCCCAGGGGGGCCGCTGGCCCCCCTGGCGGGGGTCCGGGGGCGTTGCCCCCGGCCCGATGGTAAAGGGAATATTCCTTGGAATATTCACTGGCCGACTAGTGGAGGCTCATATGGTAGGTCGGTCAGCACGCCGACCTAACGACCTTCGTGGGCTATAAAAGCTAAACCTCTTCGTAGCCATCTCTCACTCATCTTTCACCCAGTCAGAGTTGTTGTTCTAGCTAGCCTTAAGCTCTTCACCTATCTTCTGTCTAGATCGCCATCTAAGCTTCACACAGTGGAAGCGCACGGGTGGACAGAGCCATCTTTGTATCAGTTGTTTGGAGTTAAAGAATTTACTGATTCTCCTCTTATCTGTTGTGTACTCTCTATCTCTTTCTCAGATTCTGTTCGCTGCGCCGTGTAATATTTTACAAGAATATCGTCTTCAAGAGCTTTGAGATAGCAAATACATTGAAGGAAAAGCCAATGCAATAGAATGATATTCCAAATGTGAATAGTGAGCATAAGCAAATGATGCCGGTGGAGCAATTGATGCATATGCAAGGCTAACTTGAAAGTGTCAATCCAATGCTTTTTGGACAGCAAAGCATGTATACAAATGTGGGTTACTTGGGGTACTTTGATGGTGGTTCAATTTTCCAAGCAATGGCTAGTAGTGCTTCAACCATGGCGATGCAAGGACTAAATATATTTGGTATGCAGCCACCTATGCATGGTATGCAAGGTCCAATGTATACCAATGTTGGCATGGTGTTGGGGCACAAAGTGGTAAGTTTGGCAATACATATATGTAGCCCATTGTATTTGGGACTCGTGATATTGATGTCGGTCATGCCAATGTTCCATATAGTGCTGGTCTTGAGGAAAAATGTAACTAGTAATTTTTGCAATGTATGGAAAAAATGTGTCTTGGTATGGCTGCTACTATGCAAATTCTTTTGGTGTGGAGTTGGGGCACAAAGTGGTAAGTTTGTCAATTTATATATGCAGCCCATTGTATTTGGGACTCATGATATTAATGTTGGTCATGCAAATGTTACATATGGTGCTGGTCTTGAGGAAAAATGCAACAAGTAATTTTTGCAATGTATGGAAAAATGTATCTTGGTATGGTTGCTACTATGCAAATTCCCATTCAAAGTCACATTGCAATGGCCCAAAGTATGCAAACAACAATGTCTCTTTATGCATTTGGTACTCCTAGCATGTCAAGTACACATGAGGGGCTAGTCAACTGAATGCAATATTGTATATTATTTAAGTTGAAATTGTAGCAATGTGAAAGTATAAAGCATCACAATACTCAAGAGGGAAAATGGCTTAGAACCTAGTGCAAGTTTTGGGCTATGAAGAGTTAGGAGGTAAAGCATCTATGTGCTTCTTGGTGAAGTTTTAGTATTGTCTAATCTATTGATGGATACTAAGTGAATGAAAAAAAGTGATTTGATAAATTTGTCTCACAAGGAGCAGGATGAAGGCCAATTGCCCAAACAAACCAAGGGGCAAATTGGTTTAAAGGCTTGCTGGTCATTAATAGCAAGTAGCAATTGGTAAAGGTCATTAATAACAAGTAGCACTCGGATTAGTGGAGATTGGTAAATCTTAATTATACTCCTTTTATTTGCAATAAAAGATAAATAAATATTGGAATGGGCGCTAATTTTGGGCCGACATGATGTCCATTGTCTAAGAATTAAGAGATAAAGTGTGCATTTTAATTTATATAAATTAATTACTTATAATTACTGTTAAATTGGGTTATTACCACCCTATCCAAGGAGGAAGGCTAGATCCATGGTTCCATAGCCAGGATACCATTAATTTGCTTGACTTGGTGGGCACTTGATTGAAGGTCAAAAGCTTTGCTCTAGTACTAACATTGTATTTAGCTAAGCATTTGGTATTCCTAGCATGTCAAGTACCTATGAGAGGCTAGTTGACTAGATGCAATGTTGCCTAGAATCTAGTGCAGGTTTTGGAGCATGAAAAGTAGTATCCATTTGCTTCTTGGTGAAGTTTTAGTATTATTTCACCTATTGATGGATGCTAAGTGGATGGAAGAGAGTGACTCGACAAACCATTTCAATTGTTACAACTTTACCTCGAGGCTTTTGAGTTAGAGCCAACTATCGGGCTTAGTTAGGTTTAGCAAAGCAAGGAATCTAGGGGACTACGTGATAGTCAAGAGGGAGGTAGCACTTCCACTTCTCCAATGATGGACAACTCTTGTGTATAGTGAATCTCGGATGTATTTAACATTCATCCAAGATACTGTATTGACAGTATGTCTCCCATGAGGTCACTATTCAGTATAGTAGTCATTGTAGTTTGATATGCATATTGGTATGGTTTTCATTATAACTCTAAAACCGTACATTTGTATCTGTATGCATGAGTTTGCATTAGTGAACGATCATCATAGATTGATTATCCGTTGCTGGTATTTAGTGGATGATCATCAACTCTTAGTGGTATTCAGCTGGTTTTATGGACAGAAGCATGTTTTATGAATGCCATTAATAGTTCAGCCATGTTTATGCTAAGTTTATGCTTTGCTATGATTGTTTAGCTAGAATAGTTCAGATATGGTAATGGAAAATGCATTCTATGAATTTCTAACAAGAAACTATTTTGGATTCTTTATGACTTTTATGTTATATTTATACTCGCTGAAAATTTTCAGTAAGTGTTTGGCATTGGTATAGGCTATAGCATGGTTAAGCAATAGTGGCCAATGTTATTTACACTATAATGCGTTTTGGAAAATTCGAATGCAATATGTTTTGCGAGTGGCACATTGCAGTGCAATCAAGTGTGATTATAAGGATTTTAAGGGAAAGATTTATCACAAGGATATAAAATTTTAATACTTTCCTTAGCATTTGATTAAAAGTTAATCAAATATCCAAAGGTGACTTGCACATGTGAGATGTAAGTTAGTTATTTTATCATGTGGGACCTAAGATCCCGAGATATCAGTTAAAAAGTTGTAATAAGTTATGTCTAATAGGTGCTAAGTGGTGTTAAAAGATGACATACCAGCGAGACAGTAGGGTTTGTGGGGAGAAACACGAAGTGAACTCAACAAACATGGAGAAGAAAAGAGAAGAGAGACTCCGATGAATGGAATAATGAAGATCTGAATCATGGAGTGAATGTGATACAAGGGAACAAGGGTACCATAGCACAAGGAAGATGATGAAGACAGCCACGAACCTCGAATCGCAATGTCCTCTTGAAGGGGTGTGAGGGTAATGGAGAGGTTGGAGAGAAGAGATGATGGATTGAATGAATCAGCCGTGAGGAATGAATGAGAGAGTGGCCTATAAATAGGCATAATCAATTTAGAATGGCGCCCCTTTTTGGGGTTGCAAATCCTAAACAAAAACGCAAAAACGTAAACTGCAGGTGAAGGGTAAAGGGTTTCTCAACAAGTGGTATCTATTGTCAAATTTGGGCCTAGACCAATTTATTGGCCACTAATGTTAGTAGTGACATTAGAGACTAGGTATTAATTAAATAATCAATGTTGGTCTAAGGATCAATAGCTATTCAGGGATACTTGGGAGATAAATCAACACAATCAATTTAATTATTGTTTGGTGAAATTAAATTTTTGAGAGCTAGAATAATTATCTAATTAATTTTTAAAATTAATATTTTGAAACTTAATTTAATAAGTTGGATAATGTTACAAAATAGAATTAGAAGTCTGCCACTCGGCAAATGCCCATGCAAGTGGAAAAAACGTTTTTGGGGGTTGATGGAAGTCTATTCCAGCCATTGTGAGAGAGAAGCAAGTTGTTGGAGTGGGAGGAGAGGTTATTGAATTGCTCTATAGCATTAAAGGCTTGCCCAAAATCTGAAAACAATTGTTTGAAGGCCTACGGCAACAAGTGGCAGGCCCAAAAGGGCCAAAATAGGCAAGTGACAACAATTGGAGGTTGGTAACAGCCATTTTGGGCTCCCAAGCTGAAGATAACGGCAAATTCGACTCTCTTGATAAGGGCAGTAGGAAATTGTAGGTGGTTTAGACAAAGAAAATAAGAAATTTCTCTCTCTACAGTATTCTCTCACGTTCTCCAACCATTTCTCAACTCCTCTACAGTATTCTTTCACATTCTCCAACCATTTCGAATAGTTTGAGTCATCAAAGGAAGAGATTTCAATAAATGTTCGTTGTAAACCCTAATTTTCACTAGAAATTAGGGTTTTGATAGCTAGCTTGGGATTCATGCTCAAAATTGAAGGCCTAAGACTTGAATTCCAGCAACCAAAATTGAATAATTGCAAGGAGATTCAAGAGGCCAACCAGCCCATTTCAATTTGGAGCTAAATTTGTGTTGCAAGGAGCAAGGTGAAGGACAATTAATTTAATGACAACTAGTAGCATTTATATTAGTGAAGAATATTGGTGAATCTCAATTTTACTCCATCCATTTGCAATAAAAGATTTAAAAGTACCGAAAAGGGGCACCAATTCTGGGCCCAATAGGCCGTCCATTGTCCAGGAATTCAGAGATAAAGTGCGCATTTCAATTTATGTAAATTAATTACTTGTTGTAATTACTGTTAAATCAGGTTATTACCACCACCCTATCCGAGGAGGAAGGTTGGTTTCAAATATAAGTTCTTTTTCTATTGTGGTGTGACAAAGTGCATGTTGGTTCTTAAAGAACCTTATCTAATGTAGTAAGGATTATAGAAAAGACT
The DNA here is from genome assembly GCF_053477565.2 of Lygodium microphyllum. Taxonomy (NCBI): domain Eukaryota; kingdom Viridiplantae; phylum Streptophyta; class Polypodiopsida; order Schizaeales; family Lygodiaceae; genus Lygodium; species Lygodium microphyllum. Next base: position 46,778,694 of record NC_141139.1, read on the forward strand.
TAAGTTTCCCCAATTTATTACAAGGTGTTCAGGTTTTTTAGAGGTATGTTGATCACGGAGTATCAGACGAAAGGGCTTTGGATGGTCGCACCAAGAGAGTTGTTACTCCTCAAAAACTCCTAATCTGCAATGATGTCAAGTGCATGGTACTTAGGTGAGGAGTACTCTCTTGGTGGGACTTCCTAAATCCCTGTTATCTCTGTTGAGTGTCATGAATAGTCCTCTACCTAAAATGCACAGCTTTGTTATGTTATGGACAAACAGTTATGCCCTCATGCTTCTTTTACGTAAATAGATAATTGTTTTAGTGACCTTTAAGATACATATGCAAAATGTTAGTCATATAATAACCAAACACTCATGCTTTCCTGCAGCTATTTTTAGAATAGTGATAGCCTTTAGTGTTGATCTTCTTGTGTCCTTCAAATGAGAATATGACACGTATAGACATGCTCTTAATGAGATATGTCATAATATGCTACGGTATCTTGAAGTGAAAAGGGGAGAGTATTTGTGATGGGACTTTTGTGATGAAAAGCATACTAATTGTAACTTCCACAAATTTAGATGGTGACATTTTAAGGCAGCATAGCCATGGCTGGTCTTAGTCTTCCAACCTGCTCTCACCCCCCCCCCCCCCCCCCCCGGTGCCAAAACCACCCAGCATTATCTCTATAGTTTCGAGACGACTACATTGCACTAAAGATTAGCATAAGACTGAAGATTATACCGCTAGATATAAGAAAACTAACCTAGGCAAAACATCAAAGATGGTCTGTTAGATCTAAAAGCTTGTATGTTTTGCTGTATCCTCTACTACATACTTCTGACCACAATGTTAGATTTGTGAAGCTTTATTTCAATGATCACCAATGGGTTTGCATTGGTGCTGTCTTTTCTGTTCAGTTATACAATGTTGTGCTGTTTAATTGTTTTGAGGCATTAGCTTAGTCATCATTTTTTCAATCTGCTTAGTTATACAATGTTGTGCTGTTTAATCTGCTTTGAGGCATTAGCTTAGTCATCAGTTTTTTGAATCTATACTTCCTGCATTGTGATGATTGAACTGTACAGACTTTGTAAAGCATTGGGGGGAGCAGAGAAAGTGGAGATAGAGTGGGGAAATCACAGTTTGTCAAACAGAGTCCAAGAAGCTGTATGTGCAATTGTAGACTTTGTGAAAAGAGAGGGCCCAAAAGGCTGGGATGATCCCTGGCATTGATATGTGCATTGCTCTGTGAAGATTTACTGCATAAATCCTTGCTAAAAACTGACAGATTGCCCTCTGAGGAATGTACTGTATTATGGACACCTGCAGCTGATTTGCATAAATCGCTTGTACATTAGGTGGTGCAAAGCATGTAACCCGGTTAGAATCCTTCATCTGTGCATGTCTCAGTGGTGCAAAGGATGCAACCCAATTTAGGAGCCCTTAATCCTTGTATACTTAAGTCTTGGAAATGATCATGTATTTGCGACGGGATTTTTCTATGCCATTCTGCTGGCTAGTGAGCATGAGTGTGTTGTGAAAATTTTCAAATAATATGATAGTGCCTCAATATTGTTGACGGCCATCTGTTCTTCCATTTGTGGACAAATGATAGACAAAGATTTCTGAATGTGGTAATCACATTGCTAATGGCCTGGCCAGAGAAGAAGCCATTTGTGGTCTTCCATGTGTTGATTTTGGTTTTGCTCTCTCATGTTGTTGATTTTGGAATTCACACACACGCACGCACACGCACACGCACACACACACACACACACACATACAGCCAACCTAATCTACAGAGTGCATTATGTCAATGAAATGAAAAATTAGAGCCAGATATTGGCTACAATCCTGCCATATAGGGAGGGAAAGTGCAGTAGAGAACATACAATATGAATAAGTGATGAACAAAGAGGTGCACAAGTAGGATTGCATAAAGAGGTGCACAAGTAGGCAGGGACATCTCTACTGTCAAAACATTCAATGGTAGGCCTGATGTGTAACTAATTTCAAAGCTCATCAACTAATGGTCAATTTTAAAGCTTGAAAAGGAAAACCATAAGTTAAGCAAAGGTAAATAAAAAACATTGAATGGAAAGAGGTGAACAAGAAGACAAAATAATGCTATCAAAGACACCATGTAAGAGGAAATAGTTTACTAGTATCCACTTAAGTCGTTATGAACATGTAAAAACAATTATTACAACCATTCTATTGACTATTACTAAAATAAAATGTTTAAGAAATATCTACTTAGTAGCCTCAATTGAGACCAAAAGATGAGAGCAAATGGCTTGAATTTTCTTCATATTGATGTTAATGGTGTTGGATTAGTTAGTGGTGTACAATACCTAGTCTTGCCTTTTGGCATTGTTAAAAATAAAAAATGTTACAAAGGTAGAAATATAGGTGTAATGAACGTTGATGATCTCATATCCCACAATCCTTGTATCCTTTCAAAAGCCAGTGAATGAGGTTACTTGAGATGCACAATTGAATATTCCCTTGTAGATATGTTGTTTTGACACACAACACAACAATCATGAAGGCATCTAGAATGTAGTCCATGCTCCAAAGCTATAATCAACAATCATGAAGGCACCTAGAATGTAGTTCATGCTCCAAACTGTAATCAAAAATCACTATCAAAGAGGCCAATAATGTTAGTTTAGTACGATCATTGGCTTTAAGTGTAATATTTAGCCATTGGTTGGGTGTTTGATGGAGAAAGTTGGTGGAACTATTTAGAATTTCTTCAATCATCCCGTGCCTCGTTCCAAGGCTTCTATATTGTCAATATTTGCTATATATTGTCAATCTTTTTTAATGTCCATGCTTTATCTTTCTCACTTTGGATAATCTATGCATTCTTACATGGTATTAAGCAAGCATTGTTGCTAGTTTTATGTTGTTTTGCCCTATTAGTGGCAATTCCCAAGTCCTTAACTATTCACCTTTTATTGGAGATTTCTTGTGTTGTGTTTCAACTTCTTATCCCTTCCTCTTTGGCTAGCAACATCTCTTACAGTTGGATGGCCTACCTTTAGTGTTGCATGACCTATTTTCTCAACATCCTAAGATGTCTACCATGCATTTTGGCATGTTGGTTGGTTAGGCAGGCTATATATGCAATCACTAAGGTGTGGACATATCAGCTATTGTGCTAAATACTCACTCCAACACTATGTTTATGGGTATTGACATCTCTCGTGGCTAGTAATAGCTACATTTTTGTTTGTCTCAATCCTGTGAACTTGTGATTTTGTGTTTTTTATCTTACACAGAGGATGTCTTGTTTGAGTAGTTGTGATTTTTCACTATATTCACTTCATTGTTGCCCCGCTCTTTGTCTTATCTTAATTGCTTGTGTGTGAAATGTTGGACTATTAAACTCTTGTTGGATTGGGTTATCTTAATCATAAAGCACCCTAGGTAGCTTTGTCTAACTGCTAGTATCTTCATTCACTCTCATTACACCTCCATGATTTTCTATTGACTGTAAGCTAAAAGGGCCTAACAACTCTTGTTACAAAGGCTTGGTTTGTGGAATAGCAATTGTGGTATATTGTGTTTGGAGTCTAGTGATGCCACCATTTATTTGATTATTCTCCAAAGCATCTCAAAGGAAGTCCTACCAACAATCATATCCTTAGGGACATCAACCAGAGGTGTGGACCCAATGTTTGCCAAATGTAGAAGGCTCCATCATCCATGCAAGATGTCACCCTATATGGTGATCTTTAAACCATCAAATATGAGCAAATAGATTCCATTTAGTAAATTCCTTCCCCTAGTGACAACTATCCAAGACTAGCTTTATAGCACGCAAGCTACTCTTCTTGATGCACATCTTACAGGACTGGTGTTTTGCAAGCTCCCTTTTGAGTTTGATGGTGTGGCCGATGCCTTGAGGATCCAAACTTCAAACAAATCTAGTGACCTTTTCTCACATGACATCTATGTTGCTAGACGATGAGCTTGCACATTCTACATTGAAGGTTATCATCTCAAGTTAGCACTCTGCATGTTCAAGCTTTTCTAGCTATAGAGAAAAGGGACAATAAGAAGAAGATAAGTGCTTTTGTGATAAAAAGAGGCATCTCCAAAAGGATCACAAGAAGCTAGCACCTTTTGGATGAAGGGGAAGAAGGGCAAGGTCAACTTTGACTCTTCATAATCCTTGAAACATGACTTTGATTTCAATTGAATGGTAAAGACCAGTGTGACCCAAGAATCAAATTTCCAACCCTAGTGGTGCCATCATTCTTCATGAGGTCCCAGCCAAAAAGGAACTATGATAGAGTACATGTGCGGCTTGCCACCTTCACTAATTTCTTATGCATTGGACCTGAGGGAGGCTTTTTGCATGCAACAAATTAACCCAATGGTTCAAATCTTAAGAGTTGGTATGGTCTAGATCAATGATGGGAGGTTTGGATAGCAATTGGTATTTTGCTCCAAGTATGTTCACACAAGGGGGGATGTTTCCATAGTGTGACTAAAGTAGTTCCACATGGCATCATTGATAAGCATTGAGATTATAACTATGACCATGAATCGAGTATGATCGATGTCAACATCAATGTCTCCAAGACACCATGGTGGTGGTTTAATCACTCACTCCTTGGGTATCCACGATCCTAACTTATTGAATTGATTTGTATGTATTATGATGCTACATCTTTTTAGAAAATCATTATTGTGGTAGGGACATGGTGGTGATTCCTAGGGGTTTGTATGTTCCCCATCATGGCATATTTTATTGTATTGATCACCAATCATCTACGAGAGGATGTTAGTTTGGTACATATATTGGGCTTTAGGCATAATATTTTAGCCATTAGTTGGGTGCTTGATAGAGGTGGTTGGGCCGCCCATTCATAATTTCTCCAATTGTCTTGTCTTGTCTTAATGCTCTATTCCTCTCATTCTTGTACTATCACATCATCTTGCATTCTTGGAGAGGAGACAAAGGCATTATTATAGTTCATCATTGTGCTAGTATTGCTCATATTGTATTGTACATCTCATTGTTCATCTAATTTTCTTTTTGCCAATGTTCATGCTTTCTATTTCTCATTTCTAATCATGTGCATTCTCACTTGAAAACGGTCCTCACCGATCACTCAACACTTGCATCAATTCAATTTTCTGACATTGATACATTAAATAAAAAAACTTGTCAAACCTCACTTACCTTCAACCTATAAACCTTTGCATTTATAGTTCAACCAATTGTGCTTTAGACCAACATATTGACAATCTAAGGCCTTTTGTAGGTGTTAAGTATTTGGGCATCATACCTTGCCAAGTATGGAGGTTTATATATTCTAATATAAAATGAAATGTATATTAACATGTATCCCCAAATCATGATTTCAAAAATGTCATCATTGCTAGGACCAAACATAAGCGTATATCTATACAATCCATTGGTTATAAATCATTCTGCATGCCTATTGACATGAGGGGTGTGCATGCGTGCCTGTGTGCACATGTGCATGTGCAAAATTCTTATTTCAAGCACAGTGAGCACCCAATGACTTTAGGGATTTATCTTGTTTGCCCAAAATAAATACTTGTAGCAACTTGTCTTTTTCAACCTCATTAAGGGAAAAAAGTGCACATGAAAGATTCTTGATTCTAGATTTCAGCTTGTGCATCTCCAAGATTTTGAGGCATTATGGAGCTACTATTGGTGTTAGGCTTAAATATAAGATAAAACCATGAACCTTCCAAAGAAGCATTAAAAACCACAATCTAGATTCCATTAAGGTCTATCTTGCATGACAATTTTGCAAAAATTGGACATAATGGCTTGAATCTAACAATTTTGCAAAAACCTATGACACAATGGCTTGCATCCCTGGTAAAATAGTTTCCATCGTAGACGAGCATTGGACAAGCTAGCAATGTATTGAGACCAAATGTACACTATTGCACCAATCAAGGATGTATATTTTGCTCTACAATCTCATGGTCATACATTTTGAGCAAAAAGGGAATCTGTTTCCCAACATTAAATTTTAAAAAAATGTGATTTTTAGTACCACCACCAACCATACCTAGAGTTTTACAATGTGCATATAATTATTTTGCCAATGGCAGAACCAATTCAACATTTAGAGTTTCTTGATTACTTCATTTTAACATTGCCTTAAATTTGGATTGAATTCTATTTCCCCTTCTTCTAACCCAATGTGGTCATCCTTGGAGCTTAGTATTGTGAAATCCTCCTCATTGATGATGTCCACATCATAAAGGGCCCACCCTATAAATTACAATTAACTATCCAATATCTAGGTCCCAATAAGCAATTTCAATTTGGTAAAAATTCACAATACACCTTCAATGGAGATCACAAAATAACTAAATATTGTGGTAAAATGTTCCCTAAGACCTACATATAAAATGCTCCCAAAATCAAGTGCCAAAGTTGCAATTTTTTTGTTCTGGTGGACTATGCTATTCCTTTTGCTCTAATGCTTGCAAACATTACCTGAATAGACATTGTGCAACTTCTTATAAAAGGTGAAAGCCATTGCTTGTTAAGCCATGTGGGTTTGGCTCCCAAACATGCAGCCGGCCAACTTACAGGTTTTCCAAATGTACAACCACTTTCCACATATGCACTACACATAAAGTCAAAACCAGTCTAGTAAACTCAAAGCTCTACTTAAACAATGCTCAATAATAAGGCCAAGAGTAGCACCAAAAAACCAACCCAAGCGATTAAATTCCCAAACACGAGAGTATCATAAAAGCAGCTACAAATTTGAAATGCAAAGTATCCAAAACATACATATTTTTCAACACCCAAAAGCTATACTACCAAACTAGAGGGATTCTCACTCACTACTTTATCATAACTAAGATCTTAAACCTAAAGTTTGAGAAATGCCCATGAAATATTTGAAGGTATACTGCTCCCCAGTGATAGATCACTGGGCAAGGATACAAGGTTAAAGTAAAATATCATAAAACTTACATGGCATGGAGTTTGAAAGGATGCATGGTCTACTTGGCAGAAAACCACCCAAACATTGTGTTTAATAATATACTGCAAATCTTTATATTGCCACACTCTTCACCCTCACCATTAAGGGTTTGACAACTCCAAATGTCTAAGGTCTACTTGGTACACCTCTCATGATCTGAAGCCCAATAGCATTTGTAGCAAGGTATTGCCTTAAGGAAAACAACCATTTCTATGATGATCCACTTGACGCTCATGCTCTTAAATAATCCAACTCAAGAGAGCACATACATGAGAACTTGAGGTCTCAAAGGGACTCGAATGCATTCAAATCAACCATTTCTATGATGATCCACTTGACGCTCATAATCTTAAATAACCCAACTCAAGAGAGCACCTACATGAGAACTATAGGGACTCATGCATTCATTAGAATATAGAGCTTATGCAATTAGAGGATGTAATTATAAGAGTATAGTACTCAACTCAAGGCTGGGTAAGACCTGGTTCCCAACACCCTTCTTTCACTTCACCTGGAGAATGGCTAATCTCTTGCTAGCACTAATCAGAACACCATGTTGAAAAATTTCTGCCATAACAATTTACCTTATATGTCAACAAGTCTTAATGCGGCCATCAAAATGTGATTTGATAAGGATAGCTCTGCATAGTTCTTTGTTTACACATAAAGCTAGCATGCTCAAAATTTAGCTCTCAAACAATGTCTGGTAAAAACACCAGTGTGGGACATTCAAGGACACTGCAAAGCAAGCAAAATCCAACCCAAAACATACTGTTGAGTTGAGTTTCAAAATATGCTCATGCAGATGCAAAAAACGTCCAGATGCAAATCTGTAGTGCATTAGTGCATTAACATTTGTGTATAGTTCATAGGGAGATAGTTCATATATTTGCAGGCCAACTGGACAGTAGCCGAGACTAAGATCTGAGGATTCATTGTTTTGTTTATTATAGAAACTTGACCATGACATCCAGGAATTCCTTGTTCCAGACATTCTAGTTGACAACTGCAGAAAAAAATAGCATCAGAACGCCAATTCACATCATATCCTTAGGAGGCCGATGCAAATCGAGCATCTTGTAAACGTATATTGAATTACCAACTTAACAAGTAGAGTCCAAGTTACAGAGACTTATCTAGTAGAACATACAGAGTAGAGGATCAAAAGGACTAGCCGAATCTCTTTTATGAATTCTCAAAGCATAGAACGCACTAGTTCTTAAACATGCTGCAGAGAAAACTGTGAAAAGCCACACATCTCTTAAACCGCAATATTCAAAAACCCTGGTTAACTAGAAACTCAAGATTACACAAGAGGGGACCTAAAGCTCTTCATGCAAACCCCCAAAACTGTGGCACATGATTTCAAAAAATCTGCCCCTGACCAACCAGTTTGTGGTCTGGCCAAGAACTCACTGTCACTAAAAACCGTCTTGAAATTACAAATCAATCAACCTCCTGAAGGGGAGCAGCAACATCCTCGGCTGTGAATTTTCCCTTGCCCTTTTCAGCAGCCCTTCCTTTGCCCTTTCTGTCAAGAAGTGCTTTCCTGTCCTTGTCCAGTTTCAACTTAGTGATTACCACTTTGGAAGGATCAATACCAACGTTGACCGTAGCTCCTGGTTAACCACACATATTTGATATGATGTTGCCATTAAAACAAGCAAACAAGGTAATAATACTGCAGGCACATAAAAGAATAACAATGTTCATACCATTTACTTTCTCCCGAGTGATGCGCTCCACATGAATGACCCACTTGCGCCTGTAAACTTGGACAACCTTTCCCTCTCTTCCTTTAAAGGTCCCTCTTACAACCTTAACCTCATCATCCTTCCTCACAGGTACTGAGCGAACCTGCCATAATTACTAGTTAGATTAGACTAACGAAAAGCATGTAGACAAGATGAATAGTCATTCCCACAAGACTCACATTGTACTTGTTACGAAGGGCAGATGATAGCGGAGCGCTCATCAAAATGCGCCTTGCACTTGAAGGTGCAGTAAAATGAGCTTTCCTGGACTTGCGCCTGGAGCTGCTGACTCCTGAAGAGGGCATAAGCATATTAATAAAAGCAAAGTGAGCATGCAAAATTACTCTTAAAATATTATATAAGCAATGGATCGACGCTGTAATAGCAATCCAAAACCATGAGACAGAATAAGGCATACGCAAAGCAAACATCAGAGTAAGGTAAAGTGAGCACACGGGGATACTCCCAAAGATGATAAACAATGGATCAATGTTGTGACAATAACTAAAACCACTTGCGGAAGCCAAGTGAAAGCAGACGCATAATTCAGACTTTCCAGAATCAAAAGAACCAATACCGCAAACTAGGTAACCGATTACAGGATAAATGGTTGGTTTTAAAAACCAAGATATTGCAGAGAAAGCTTTGCAAATCCTTTATGACATAGAACGATGCAATCGTGAGACCAGCAGCTAGAGGAGAGAAATCGAACGTTAACCCTGCCATTTCCAGTGTCGGTGCGATAACTGGGGTGTCCAAGGTTAATCACGCAAAGAAGGCAAGCAAAGGCGAAAACAGACCATAACATCTGCAGTATAAAGTTGGGCATGGCAGCGCTTCGCACACAACATGTTTCTGAGAGACTAGACACACACGCAGCAAAACACAGGACGAGAGAGACGCAAGCAGAGACAGACAGACAGACAGAGACAAGGACAGAGAGACTCACTTGGATTGAACTTCATGGTGACTGGCTGTGTGCTTCACGCTCCAAGAGCCTGTCGATGCTGCCGGAAAGGATCGCCTCTGAGACCCGAGATGAACATAAAAACCCTAAAGCTTAACTTTGTTTCTTTTCTTTTTCTTTCTTTTTTTATTTTTCCTTCGAGGGGCAAACACGGGCGTATTCACATTGCATTACTATGAAAATACTATGAAAATGCCTTGGCTTTTGTGGAAATTCCTTCATTACCCCTCTCTTTTTGAAAATTTTACCTTTAGTGGAAATTCCCAAAATATTTTGACTTCTCAAAAAAATTGTCGAAATAGCCAATGGGGTTGGGTTGTCGCCCAAGTGGTTTGCGCATAGCTCAAGCCGAGATACATCTCTTGAGGCACTCTCGAGCATAGGGTAAAGGGGCCAATTGCAAAACAGGTATCAAAAAGGAATACATTACTCGCTCCCAATTGTACTATTACCTCCTGATATTATATTTTTAAATACATAAAATATTTAAAAATTTTCAATATTGGACACCTTCAAAGTTCTTTTCTTTCTAAGAAAAGAATATATGTTAAAGTAGCCCTTATACTTGGCCAAATTCCGAGTATACCTATTATCGAGCCCCTCATTTTAGTAGACATTCCTAAAATATTGTCATTTGTTAACATTCTCGATATACCCCTCATAGTTTCCTAGAATTTACTTAAAATGATCAAGTTTTGCAAGTTTTTATGAGGATAATTATGTTCTATCAGTGAGGGATGATAGAAGGATAAATTGTTATGGTTTATTTAGTATTGATGAGGCAAAATAACTCATGATTCATAATTTCATGGAGACTAAGTGTTGTTGTTCATGTGCTAATACATTGATATTTTTGTTCAAGACTTAGATCCTCTGTACAAAAACAACGAGAGATTGTAAGATATGGAAAAGATATGTGGCAAACGTAATCATCCCATAATTACATGTCATAATCATCAACAAGGCGACGCCTAGAGTGTGGCACACTTAGATAGGCGATATGCAAATCATGAAGCAAGTGGCTATCTTTTGATAACAGGTTTGAAGTGTTCGTTGGCATGACGACATCTAATCGTTGTCATGTTCAGCTAACATTTAGGTTTCTCTTGCACGGGACATCTAAGCAAGGATTGTTATATTTTCACCTCAACACATCCTTTCTAACTGGCCCTCAATTCCTAATGAGGACTAACACGTTTGGAACAATACTAAAAAGCTTAACAATTACCACTTGGATTGCCTACAATTGTGTGGTAATTAGAGGGGCCAAATATGGCTTACCCTCAATTTCTAATGCGGATTGAGTACATGTGGAGCACCTTTGAAAAGCTGCAAACCTATACCCAATTACCACCTAGATCGGTCTACGATTGTGTGGTCATTAGAGAGGTTGAAATTGGTCGACCCTCAATTCTTAGTAACGAGGATTGAGCACATGTGGAGCAATACTAAAAAGCCACCCAATACCACTTGGATAGCCTACAAGTGTGCGGTGATTGGAGGAGCCAAAAAGTATGGTAGAGCTCTTGCTAATAAAATGAGAACATATTTGGATAATGCTTCCAAAGCTAGAGGTGGTATTCTATCTACTGTGTGGCTCTTTCCTATTGATCCTATTCTTCATAATATGTTATAAGAGTATGAAGTTTATATTAAAGATTAAGAGGTAGCTAGAGTTCAGGGGTTGCTAAAGTCCAGTTATAAGATCTAAGTGGGAGACAGATGGAGATGCACCCTTGATATTGAAGACAATTAGGGAAATAGATACACATATAATGGAGGCATCATGAAGGTCTCCTATGCCTTAATCCAATGAAGGACAACAAGTCTTGTTGATTGTTATAATCAAGAGCAAGATCAAGCCACCTTACTTGGGCCACTCACAAAGGAGATAAATAGAAAGAACATGGATGCAACTTGTAGTTCTTATGCTTTGATAGTCAAAGGCACACATGATGGCAAGAGCACTAATGAGCATTGTGGTAGAGACTCACAAAGGTGTCAGTCTCACACAGAGTCTTGCAATAAGTTATGTGGTCGTAAGTCCTCTCTAACATGTCATTCCTATGGGAAGCAAGGTCATGTTCAACTGCAAGGCCATAAGATGTGTGATGATAAGGACGAAGAGAAAGGCAAGGGAAAAATGCAAGAAAAGTCAAATGATTACAGCATTGTCCCTAGTAAGTCCAATGTAAAGATTGAAGAGATAAATGTAGTGCAACTAGAGTCAGATGATGAGGATATCTTAGCAGCTTCCTCTTGTCATGCTTCTCACTTGACCAATACTTCATCTGCATATTCTTAGCATTGTCGTGCCACTACGCACACAGCATGTAAAAAAAATCTAGAGTGTGGTTTTCTTTTAGATTTAGAGAGCCAATGCCGCTTTAGACATTAGTATTAGTATCCATGGTTCAAAATATTAGATTTTTTTGGACAAGTTTTTAGCCAATTTTTAATATTCTAGATATTATCTCTTGTAAAAATCCATAAATCTATAGATAACTTCTAGATTAGGATGACATCTAAAAGAAAGCATGTAGCTTTCAGCCAATTTGAGAGGATTTTATGTAAAAAGAGAGATTGGCGAAATCGTGCGACGCGCGATTGTTGTTTTCAGGTAGTGAACAGCACTCCGAAGTGGGGGATGAAGAATGAGTGATCTGGCTGAATTTTGGTCAGGTGTCCTCGTATTTAATTCTCCTTTCGGAGCTAATGGAGACATTAGATTGGCGATCTGAGTAGCATAGAGAAAGGTATTATTTTGTACACGTTTTTGTCTATTAGAGTGATATTTTCTCATAATGCTAAAAGAAATTGACATGCTTCATTTCTGTTAGTATTCTTCTATATTTTCTAATTCTTTTTGGGAGTATTCTTCTACATCTTCAATCTCTTCGAACCCCTTCTCTTCCGTCTACTCCTCTTCCTAAATCTACCTTCACCTTGTTGTCTCTTATCTTCAAGAACTTGGCTTGAAACCTTCAACCCTTCTCTTATCTCTACCATCTCCGGAGTAAAAGCTATTGAATCCCCATACATTCTTCTCTTGCCAAACCCTTGTGGTGATCTTCAACCCTACACACTGCCACATTGGTGAACCCAACGTGAAGGTCGGTGTAAGAGAACTCCAAGATGGGGGATTCTTCAAGAGGTACTCTTTAGCAATTGGTGCACATACTGCAATAGACTCAGCAACAACAAATCCAAATGTTACAACAACAACAACAAAGGCAAAACGAAGAGAAGATTGATTCCATAGCTATCAAGGCCTTAGAGGAAGTTAGGCGAGATTAAAACAATTTAATGGTCAAAATGTTTCTATTTTTATTTGCTTGTATGTTGAAAAAATGCTCTTCTTTGGTGTACCACAACATACATGGAGTCGTTATTTTGCCAAACTAGCCAAGCATGGTCTTCAAGGAAGAATCCATGGTCTTTTCCAACAAGACATGGATTGGGTTGCATTCAAAAAAGTCCTATGCAAAGAATTTCTTCTTAGAAGACTCTAGCCTAATGACGAAGAAAAGTTTCACTGAATGGATTGAAAAACCCAACAAAGGTTTGGCTGCAATAGCTCTATACCATGAGTTTGAAAGTAAATTTGGACAACTTGATGCCGAAGACCAACAAAGTATGGAAGGTCAAAAGATTGAATTATTCCTTAAGGCTGCAAATCCACTTCTACAAGAAAAGCTTGTTGATCGGTTAGAAGATGCTACCTCCGAATAAGGAGTCAAGACTGCATGGACAGATGTTACTAATGCAGTTAACATGATTGCTCGAAGAGAGAGGATGTGACTAAAATTGGGCTCTACTTCAACTTCAACAAATCCATTGATGGAGCTTGTTCCACCTTCAAAATCCCTATTCCTTTGACTAATCAACCAACTCTTTCTTCTTCTGTTCCTTCAAAAAATGATGTAAGGGATGAACTCATTAAAAGCATGTGTGACCTTCATCTAAATCTTACAGAATTAGTTCCAAGGTGGAGAAGTTGGATGTCAAAGTTGAAGAACGAGGACGATCATCAACTCAAAGACCCATGAGAGAAGGCTTTAAGAGGCGTTGTATTTGGTGCGATAGCCAATAATATGACAAGAGGGAGTGTTCTGCCTTCCGTGAGGCTGAAGCACAAAAGCTCGTCTTTTGGAAAGACAGAGAAATTCATGCAGTTGAAACTGGTCTTCCGTTGGAGCCAAAATTTGGCAATGGTGGAATGAAGAAAAGTTTAGAAGATTTAGTTGTAATGAATACCTATGCAGCAATTGATGCAACTACCTATGGGCTGCAAATTGAGCCAACTAAATCAAGTTTGAAAGCATGTAAAGCTAATGTGCAATCTAAAGTATGGATGCAGGCACTAGGTCAAATGGAACGTGGTAAAGCAGCCAAATAAGATTTGGCTAACGCCAGTCAGTGCATTCGAGGAATAACTGGTTGGAAAGAATCGGTAGATTCTTTTTCCACCTTTATACATTTGGCTGACATCAATCATAAAGAAGTCTTAATTGAAGAAAAGAGAAGAAGAGAAGATGAACCAGGGCCTTCCTCTTCTGGCCCTCCAAAACGGGTAACTAGAAGAACAACCGAAGCTTGCTAAAAATATAACCCCAGATCAAGAGATGGGCGATGCGCCACAAACAAATAAGACCGAAGGAAAGAAGAAAGGCAAGCAGCCATGCTACAAATTGCAGTTTGACATAGAATCTGCAACCGATCTCAAACGAGTCCTAGAAGAACAAATTCTAGGAAGCAAAACTGAATTCACCTTAGGCAAAATTCTTGAAATTGCCAAACGTGAATTTCATGATGTAATTATTAATGTAATCTAAAGGAAAAGACAATATGTTGGTGATGAAGTTGAAGAAACAATGCATGCTTTTTTGCAAGTTCTTCGAGTTTTTGTGTAGGATGAAGAGAAGTTGACTTCACAAGGAATTCATCTTGAAGCAGTTAAAGAATTAATTGTAGTAATTGAAGCTAAAGGTAAAGAAAGCATGAATGCAAAAATTAAAGAAGTGAAAGCTAAAAATGTAATAGTCAGCTGCTCCAAACCAGTTGGGCAGCCCACCTCTCAAAAAGAAGGCCATCTACAACACATGCATGAGGAGGAAGAGGCTCGGTTCATTCCAACCATTCACTACTCACTACTTCCGTATACATTGGGCAAGAGCAACAACGGAGACGATCGTCAAAATTTAAGAAAAAGAAACACCATGTATTGCACTCTTAGACCATGGCTCGAAGATAAATGTCATGGCAAGGAGTCTGTATGAAAGTGGCGAATGGCCCATAGATGTTGATCCAAGATGGTGAATGAGAGCTGCAAAAACTCTTCTGGAGAGTTATATACTGCATGTCCTAATGTGCAGGTAACTATACAATTTTCACTTTTTTGTTCAATACTCTTGTAGTTACCCTATCATTCTTGGGCAACCTTACATTTATGAAGCCCGCTTGGAAACAAAAGCTCTTGATGATGGTTCTTCCTATACTCGAATCTGAAGCAAGGATAATGAACGAGCTGTCCAAATTCTTACTGTGTGTGTTAACCATCATCGAAACAGAGATCGATTGCATGATTTCCTGTGCCTCCTAATGCTTGAGAATTCAAGAGTTTTCGGGTTGCACTACTATAAAAGGAGGCTATGGTAGTGCGTCATGTAAAAAGATTGAACCTCCTTATGCTACAGAAACTGTGTCTCTAGCAAATTGGTATGTATATATAGCCAATAGTATGGGCTGTTATAAGTCTTTTCCGGCCATGACTAAAGCTGAAAGAAAATATTTATGTCATGTAAAAAGGGAGCTGAAAACTTATGACATGATGGTTGAAAATGAAGATATTTCGGGCATTTTTTTTGGACTGATTACTACTAATACATTGGCTGAAAATGAAGATATTTCGGGCATTTTTTTTGGACTGGTTACTACTAACACATTGGCTGAAATATATGCAGCTGCTCATGTAGACAGACTGAAAATCAGTCCATAGAAGTATACATTGGAATTTTATCAAACAATTCAAGAATTTGTTGAGCAGCAAGACATTGGTTTACTCAATAAGGCTAAAGCGCAAGTGGATACAAAATACAAGACAGTGGATAAGAAAGTCGTCCCACTGCCGCCTGAAAGTGAAGGGCCTGCTGATAGGGCAGCAAATCAGCCAAGTCTTCGTGATCCTTCCAACATTGGTCGCAAGTTCACATCTGAAAGTATAAAAGAGCTCAAAATAGGTAAAAATTCATTCCTTTCGCCGGCTGAAAAACACTCTTTTATGAAAATGCTAATGAAACATGGAAAAGCTTTTGCATTTTAACCAAGTGAAATAGGATGTGTGGATCCAAATATTGTGGCTCCTATGGTCATTTTTACGGTCCCACATGTGCCTTGGAACCTCAAGCCCATTCCCGTTCCAAGGGCGCATCTGCCCAAATTATTGAAACTTCTAAATGAGAATATTAGAATGAGGAATTTAGAACCTTCTTCAGCATCTTACTCAAATCAGTGGTTTACCATATCCAAGAAAAATGGATCTTTACGATTCATCCAAGATCTACAGCCTATTAACCGTGTCACAATCCAAAATGTTGGTTCGGGTCCAATTGTTGATGAGTTTATTGAAGCTTTTGCAAGTAGAGGAATTTATTCTATGGGCGACCTATATTCAGGATATGACCAATTTTAGCTTTCATTATGATTGCCAATTGCTCTACACCCGACATTGCTATGCTAAGATGGATTGCATATATCAAGTCTCTCAACCCCGAATTAAAGCATATTGTAGGAAAGGAAAATCCAGTTGCTAACATGCTATCACGTGCAAGATATGACAATGAAGAAGAGCTGATGGAAGAATATGAAGTTGAAGAATCTATACTTGCTGAATTTCATTCCATGGCTATTGAAAATACATTTTCAGTTACTGCATATACTGGTCCAAAGCTGGAAACAACAGGATGGTCAATTAGAAGCCAACATGCTCATTGCATTGCTCAAGTTCTAGCTCATTTCCTTGAAGAAGATTATGAAGAAGATTGGTTGAAGATCGGCCAATATTTGAGCACAATGAAGAAGAAGGAGACTTGGACTAATGAGGAGTTCAAGCATATCAAGAGGAAAACTTATGGATTTTTTCTTAAAGAAGGACATCTATGGAAGCACGCAAAGAAGAATAAAGGAGTGCCTGCTTGAGTTTTAGGTAACAAAAGATTGCAACAACAGGTAATGAAGGAATTTCATGAAAGCCTATGGGCTAGCCATAGAGGCATATGGGTAACCTTTAGTAAAGTCAAGAAAAATATTGGTGACAAAACATGTATCGGGACATAGCACATTTTGTTGAAACCTGTTATGTGTGTCAAATGTATTCTATGGTTAAGCATCGAGATGGGTTCCAATCGACTTATCCCTTGTCTATACATCATAGATGGGTTATTGATCTTGTAACCATGTCTACAGGAATATGGAATATGCAGTATTTAGTGCTTGCAAGAGAGGATCTAACCAATCAAGTTGAAGGCAAAGCCTTAACAACCAAATCCACTCAAGCTGTTTGTTGTTTTTTGCTTAAAGAAGTGTTTTGTAGATATGGTTGTGTGGGTAAAGTAACTGCAGATAGAGGAGAGTTGGATGCGGATGAGACACGCAACTTCTTTGCTCAATTGGGTATCAAGTTGGCTTTGACATTAGCCTACAATCCTGAAGGCAATGGAAAGAGTAAGAGAGGTCATCGACCTATTCTCAAAGCTCTAGCAAAGTCTTCTAGAGAAAAGATCAAAGAATGGCCTAAAATGCTACCTTTTGCATTATGGGTTGACCTAACTTGGGAGAAAGGCAGCAGTAGAGAAGAGTTGCTGACTTTGCGCATATGGTAGTTAGAAGAAGGCCTAAAGATGTTCAAGCAGCTATTGAGAAGCTAAAGACAGCAAGACTAAATAACAAAAGAAGATTTGATAAGCGACATCGACTTCAGCCAAGAGCAATTCAAGAAAATGACTGGGTGCTTGTCTATGACAGCAACCTAGACAATCAATACAGTGCTTCTAGGAAGATGGTAAAGCATTGGTTTGGCCCATATGTGATAAAGGTCGTTCATGACAATGCCACATATTCATTGGCTAAATTGGATGGAATAAGCATGAAGATACCCATAGCTGGAAAAAGAATCAAGCTCTTCAAACGAAGAGAAAGTTCAACATATGAGCTAGAAGACTTGAATATAATTCAAGAGCATGAAGACATAGAGGAAGAAGAAAAGGCAGAAGATGAAGACAATGACATGGCAGAAGATACTTCTTCTGACATTGCAAATGCGTAAGACTTTGGCACATGCCAGAGGATGTGCAAGTTAGGAGGGGGTGGATGTCGTGCCGCTATGCGCACACCATGTAAGGCTTTCTTTTAGATTTAGAGAGCCAATGCCACTTTAGGCATTAGTGTTAGTATCCATGGTTCAAAATATTAGTTTTTTTTGGACAAGTTTTTAGCAATTTTTTGATATTCTAGATATTATCTCTTGTAAAAATCCATAAATCTATAGATAACTTCTAGATTAGGATGACATGTAAAAGAAAGCATGTAGCTTTCAACCAATTTGAGAGGATTTTATGTAAAAAGAGAGATTGGCAAAATTGTGTGATGCGCAATCACTGCTTTCAAGTAGTGAATAGCACTCATAAGTGGGAGATGAAGGAGTGATCTAGCTGAATTTTGGCCAGGTGTCCTAGTATTTAACCCCCCTTTCGAAGTTAATGGAAGTATCAAATTGGCGATGCGAGCAACATAGAGGAATGTATTATTTTGTACACGTTTTTGTCTATTAGAGTTATATTTTCTCATAATGCTGAAAGAAACTGACTGGCTTCATCTCTGTTAATATTCTTCTATATTTTCTAATTCTTTTTAGGAGTATTATTCTACATCTTCAATCTCTTCGAACCCCTTCTCTTCCGTCTACTCCTCTCCATAAATCTACCTTCACCCTCCTGTCTCTTATCTTCAAAAACTTGGCTTGAAACCTTCAATCCTTCTCTTATCTCTACCATCTTTGGAGTAAAAGCTCTTGAACCCCCATACATTCTTCTCTTGCCAACCCCTGTGGTGACCTTCAACCCTACGTGCTACGACAGTGTTGGCTACTTGATTTAGGGGCTTCCTTTCATGTTACCCCACATAGATATTAGTTTATGTTTTGACTTTTGGCTGACATACCACATGTATCTTTATGGCATTGTCACCTTGGGCACATGTCCTTAAAGGAAATGAAAATACTTACTCATTTGCAGTACCTTCCGTCTCTTGGTTATAAATGTTTTGATTATTGTGACCATTGTCTTTATGGTTGGCAAACACACAGTTCTCATAAGAAGTCTAGCATTACACACATGGGTGAGCCTCTAACTCTTGTGTATTCTGATGTATATAGTCCCATGTCATGTCATTCAATGAGTGACTTGAAGTACTTTGTTACGTTCATTGATGATTATTCGCATAAGGTCTAGGTATATCCTATTAAGCAAAAAACAAATGTCTTGTCTACCTTTCAATGTTGGCTTGCTCTTGTTGAGAAGAACAAGAGTCTAGGTATTGATTATGCCTTAGGTCTAACAATGGGAGTGAATATGTCTTGAAAGCATTTGAGCATTTTTGTGATGAGAGGGGTATTAAGTGTTGGTTGACCACCCCATATACCTCACCCTAGAATGGTGTTGCTGAGCACATAAATAGGACCATTCAAGAAAGAGTTCTTAGTCAAGCAAGCTTATCATAGTACTTATGGGCTGAGGTAATTACTATTGTGCTATACATTTGATAAATAGTTCCCCATGCACTATTATTGTTTATTAGGTTGTTGCAAAGGACATATAGTCTTAAGAACCTCTCTCATATGCACACAACCATGGGTAATCTTCCATGTAGAATTACCAAAAGAGACATGATATCCTATATCATCCTATCGTCTAGTAAGAAGAGAGTAGGCTTTTGGTCAAAGTTAGTACATGAGATACATTATGCAAAACAAAAGAGCTACTTGAAGTAAAGTACAGTCTAACATCCCCAATGCCAATGATATCCAATGCAATGTCATTTCCCAGTCTTATAAAATGTGTAATGCGGTGATAGATATGAAATCAATCCCAATGTGGGGTAACATGGAAAAAAGCCCCGGAATCAAGTAACCAATACTAAGAGTAAGTAGATGAAGCATTGGTCAACTAGATATAGTCATCATTAGACTTAGGCCACACTAGATTTATCTCTTGAATCTTCACACTAGACTTATTAGGGGTAATGCTACGATCATTAAACTTTTCATTATTATGTGCTTTTCCCTTGCCTTTCTCATTGCACTTATCATAACACATTTTATAGCACTATGGCTTAATATGACCTTGTTGCCCACAATAATGACATGTCAAAGAGAACTTATGTCCGCATGACTTATTGCAAGATTGCCCATGAGACTGACACTTGCTCCTCTTGGGATATGTCTCTACAACAATTATTATTGCCATTACCACCATTTTGGCCTCTAAAATTCAATGCATGAGAAGTGCGAGGCTACATCAATATCCATCCCATTTACCTCTTTAGTCAGTAGAGCACTCTCTACATCATTACATTTAAAACCACACTCCAAGGGATGGGCACTCATAGTAGTATGAAAGGTATCCATTGACTCATGTAGTGTAACAAGCAAGAACAAAAACTTTATATTATCTTCAAATTGAATTCCTTGCAGGACAAGCTTCCTAAAAATGGAATGAAACTTGTTCAAATGAGTAAATATAATCGTACCCTCCTTCATGTGAAGGTCAACAAGCTTCTTCAACCAATACAATTGAGATGCAAGACTTTTCTTATCATAAAGGTCACACATATTTTTCAATAATGCATAAGCACCACCCTCAATGTCAATTACATCAAAATACACCTACTTGGATAGTGACAAAATGATAGTGGACTTACATAGCTCATCAAGTTATATCCAATGCTCTGCATCATAAAGCTCTGGCTTGATGCCATCTAACTTCAATGGTTTAACTTGCCTCTTTTGCATCAAGACTTGCCATATTTGCATCTTCCAATATTGGAAGTTATTGCCATAGTTTCGAATGAGTGCATCTTTCAAATATATGGTTTAGGTTGCCTTGTAAAACATTAATGCATAGTTGAACACTATATAATCAAATTATACTCTTCTTCCATATTTTTGTCTAGAAAACATGAAAATAAATTTTGCAAAAACATCACTCATTTGTTTGAAGAAAATGGATGTAAAAGAAGGCCTATTTACTTTATAATCCTTGGTTGTTGTCAACTTGCACTTTTATAATCTAATTGCTTTCTTTCACAACCTTTGTCATGTCTAGCTTGTTGGATGTTGGATGTCAGACATTGGATGCTCTTCCATTAATGTGTTCCAACTAGCTTGTATAGTTTTCGTACTTAGGCAACATGTGATAATTAGTCGATGAAGTGAAGCTCTATGTACTAACTAAGCATGTAGAAGACATTCACATAAGCTTAATTCTCTACTAATATTTAATAAGTGGTAGATGATGTCAACGCTTTCTCTTCTATGCACTCCTTAAGAGTTTGGATGCACCAACTTGGTTAGGTGTTAATCAAAACATCATCACAAGTTTTGGATAGAGACTCATGTTTGTCATAGTTTTATATGCTCCATGAAGATTATTGGGATAAGAATGGACATAAGGCATAAGATGAACAACAATATTGCATTGAAGTTACATCTCATTGCACTCCTCGTTTAAGAAGTGTAATGGACTCTTACTCAATTTAGTGAGTGAATGAGAGAGAGATTTCACACCCAAATTTTAGTCATGGACAACATTACATGATGTCTAAAGAAAAAAGTTAATGTTCAAATTCGTCTCTCAAGCTAAGCTATGCATATTATAGAAATTAAAATTGTTGGCTTGGAGGGAAAAATAATCTCAAACTACACCCAATCTAGTCTTTGACTATCTTACTATTATTTCTTACCACGACAATGAAGGTATTGGGCATGCACACAAATTTGTAATTATTTCAAAAAATTGGGACCTTAAGCATAGAAATTACTAGCACCAATTCAATACTTTTTAATTATGGTATGTTGACAGTACGCAACTTGTGTCCTTGCCCTTATTTCCAAAGGGGCCATTCCCTTGAATGCATCTTGAACCTTAATGTATGGTACATTGATACTAAGCAACTTGTGTCATTGCCCTTATTTCCAAAGGGGTCATTCCCTTAAATGCTTCTTGAACCTTGATGTATGGTACATTGAAAGCGAGCAACTTGTGTCATTATTTTTATTTCCAAAGGGGTCATTCTCTTAAATGCTTCTTAAACCTTAATGTAATGTGGTGAAAGTGCACATGTGCTATACACACATATGTAAAAAGAGAGGTTGGAGAACACAACATAGAGATTTAGGAAGTCTAGGTAAAGTAAGTAGGGAGAGAAAATAGAAAGAGGATGGGAGTGAGCTATGAGTGACCCAACCAATAACTACCACTTGTCATAAAATATTTGTTCCTAAGCTTGCTCAAACTCACACTCCATCAAAAAGAAGAAAAAGAGGTTCAGAGCTAGAGCCTTTTGGGAAAAATAGCCTTTGTATTAGGTATGTTGTTGGTGTCATAATAAGGTATTGAGCCTAATCCCCATGAAAACTATTAGAAAAGCAAGAGTATGTGTGGTATAGAGTACTTCAAAGATACTATTAGAAATGGTACCATATGAAGGCCTATCAATGATTAGTGAGTCATTGTAACTTTGGAGCTTGTGATCCCAAATAGTTTGTTCACAAATATTTTTCTTTTCTTGGGTTTTTTTAGGTCAGTCTCGAATCAACAAGAAATAACCTATAATGAATTTTTCTTTTTTATATTGGTGAAAACAAGGGCAACATGCTTAGTTTCTCAAAAGGTGTTTAACTAAATAGGATTTTGGCATCCATGAGAGTTCTTAAGAGAGTTGATAGCTTTAATGAGTAGAATAAGTGTTTTGTCAATTTCAAAACTTATATTTTAGGCTCAATCTAGACACATGAAAGTTCAACATTAGTATGGATCTTGTTTGAGTGTAGGGGGTGACAAAGGTGTTGGTGATGGGGGGGAGGGAGGGGGAGGGCAACTGGGGCGAGGGAGCCACCAATAGACAATCTTGAGTCTAATATTTGGTAACTAAATAATGGTAGTTGCATTTATGGACACAATAAAAAACCAGCTTTAATGCTTATCACTCTAAGATCACTCCAAAGCTTGTTTTAATAAACTCACACCTCATCAACTTTTGTGTCTTTTCCCTCACACTCTCTCTTCTTATTACTTGTGTTTGATTCATTGCATATGTGTGTGCTACATTAAATATTTTTACAATGAAATATGTATGTGCATGTTGATAATGTTGGTTTATTTAAATATGCCATACAAAAAGCATTCAAACACAATTTCACTTACCAATGGGATGACAAACTTTACTCCAAGACTTATAAAATCTTTGGAGTGGTGCATGTAAGATTATTTTGTTGTAGTGATTCCAAACAATTGTTTTTTAGCATAGTTATTTGCGAAAAGGCTAGTAGGGTAAAAGGTGGTTGTTCTATTTTACAATGGTAATTGAATTTGAATAGGATCTTTATTGGAGCACATGCATTCTATTTTTGGAGTGCAAGCATTCTATTGTTTCTTGTAATATTTGTCATACAATTTTTGCATAATAAAGGCTTGAAGTTGTAAAAATCAAAACAATATAGCTTGGAAGTTGCATAAGAAAGGCTTGGTCTATGCCCTCTTTTATGTTAGGTAAATTATCTACTTAAAGTTGATAGTGCAATGCTATAGTCGAAGTTTGAAGGAATGTTATTGTTAGCAATAGTACATGCATATGTTGAATGTTTTTTAGCCTTAATTTTGAGTTTAGTCCCATGAAGTTGGTAGCTATAAACACTTGAGACTTGTTGTGATCTAAATGAATCTTTTGTTGGCCATGGAGCACATGATGTAACAAACATGTTGTAATATCCCCGCATAGGAACCCCCCCTAAAATAATTAAATTATTTGAAAAAATTTTATCCGTCCCCCTGTCGTTGCTAGATAGGTGGCGAGGGGAGGAAGAAATAGATGATGATGACGACGAAAAGATGACATGACAAGGAAGGAGAAGTTGACAATGACGTCGACGAGGGGGAGGCCATGGGTCTACCACCCCTCCCTAGCCTTCTCGACTAGTCCACAATGGTACTGCCATGCAAAACAGACAGGTGGTGGAGACACCACTACTGCCACTCCACCCCCTCCCCACCTCTCCTACTATAAACCCCCCCTCCCAATGGCAAAGGAAAAAAAAAGAACGTTGCATGGCAAAGAGAGAGAGAGAGAGAGAGAGAGAGAGAGAGAGAGAGAGAGAGAGAACCTTCTGGAAGGTTCATCCCTTTTCCCCACCTTAGAGGGTGACCACATGCTCCTTCCCTCCCCATGAACTTGATCCCTATCCCGCGAGCTTTTCGCCCCTTTTGTTATCCACTTGAGCGAGAGGCTATTGAAATTCCAGTTGGGGTTGTGCCTAGAAGAAAGGAAGATTGAGAATGGCCCCCAAGCAAAGAATGTCACGTGCGGATGGCAATCCCACAACCTACAATGAAGCCTCGGGCGAGGGCATCACTACCAATCAAACTACGGTACCGGTCGGAGGTAATGTATTTCCAAATTGATATATGTTTGATTTGATTCTCGCCTGAGATATGTTAGGCCCCGTACTATACCGCACAAGAATAGGTCATTAAAAATGATAAATTTCATCTTAGATATTCGAAAGATGGAGTTTGCAAAGAACATGTATCAAGAGAGGTAAATTACATCTAGATGTTATGCGACAAGTTCATACGTAGCATGGATAGCATATAAGATTCCCAGATATTGTCAACTCCCTCTAGCAAACTAGTATGTATGTTTTCACCATATTCAAGGTATACGTCATCGTTTGCATGCTTGAGGATGGCATGGTAAGCAATCTAACCTAAATGAAATTCATCCTAGGAATTCTAGATCTTTGCCCAAGCTCTTGCTAATATCACGAACTATTAGTTCATTGGAATCTTGATGGTGTGCATAGTTAGCACAAACAATGACCATAAGGATTAAAACTAAGATACCTTGAGATCCGTTTGTTAATTACTAGTTCCATCAATCCTACTTGGAGTGAGGCTAGGTACAAACAACAACTCTAGGCCTCAAAGGCAAGTGGAGATCCCAAGGATTAGGAAACCCTAAGTTAAAGAGAAGACCGATACTTTTATACCTGTCAGGAAGAAGGTTGGGTTGTCGATCAATGTAAGTGATCAATAGAACTTACATCTTATACAATGTTTGAAACCTTAGCATATGCCCTAGCTAAAGAAAGGGAGTGTTAAGTAAAATTTTGCATAGTATCACTCTTAGATCCCAAGGGGGAGAGTGAATACGTGGATGGAAATGTTATCGCGTCTACTCTTGCAATGTTTAGAAAAGAATACCATTGTTTTTGTTGGTTGATTAAACAACATCCTAAATGCTTTTACACTCAAGCGATTGTTGGATTGTCATTTGGATGCTTGTGTTTGATGATCAATTCATGGTAAGGGTTTGTGATGACGATTTGCCATGGGAATAAAGGAATGTTTTCTTGGAAGGAGATAATAGGCTGACTGCCTTGATTGTGCTTGATTCTTAAATGATTGAATTAAGGAAATGATATTTTGCATGAGTGAATCACCTCCAAGATCTCACTGTGGATCAACCCGAGAAGGGCACTGCTGATTCACGAACCCAAGGTCGAGTGATGAAAAGGCCAACCACGGGAATAGCATTTCACTCCTAGGTAGCTTGTGGGTTAGGTGGAGCTTTAGACACCCCTTGCCAAGTCCGAAACGAAGTTGAAGACTGCCGTGGCCCCAACATTTGTGGCGTTGGAAGATCCTATTCTAGATCAAGGATGGAAATTGTGGTGCCATGTGATTTGGACCAGTTACTTATGTAGGGCATAAGGGATATATAATTTCTCCTGTATGGGTAGGAGGCAAAGATTAACTTGAAGATAAGTTAAGAAACTTGTTTGTTAAAAGGACTGATTGCTTTGTTTTCGTGTCAATGCTATAAGTTACGCGAACAAACCCTGTTTCCTAAAAGTCTTAATTAAGGAAACTGATTTTTAATGTCACACATAAGTATGGTAGGACCTAATTAAATAAGTAAATAATGCCTACTAAGGGAAGCGGGTGGGTGGAACCCTCAACGGGTCTGTCCTACAGCAGGGTGGTCCTAGAGAATTAGGAGGCTTCTCACAAGGTTTTACTGATGCCGATCCTTAGAAATCGCTAGGTTGGAACCCCAATTCATGCTATTTTAGGGGACCGGAATGGGACTATGTCCTACAGGTAGAGGTTGAGCGGCACATCTCTCTCGTTTCCCATTCTCTTTGAACCAAGTGCGGCATGGATCTACTTCGGCTTGGGTATCTCTACGAAAAGTAGGATGTCCATGATCTGATGCTAGAATGCTGTCAGGAGACCTTGACCACTAGTATGAGCCCAAATTTTAGGTCGATCTCAATGGGTTTAGCCGTGAATGTTCCAGACTCGAGAAACCCTAGGCAACAAACCTCGTAATGTTCCATGGGAGCGCCGGGCAACGTCGCTTAGATTTGTCTCTCAATGAGGGTGAAGAGAGGAAGTGGGAGGCTAATGATGCTAGAGGGGTTTCTTGAAAGTGAGGCAATGGTGGGGGATGGTGGTTTTTTGGGGGTGGGGGTGAGGTATGGATATATAGAAAGTGGGGAATGGAGTGAGGTAGGTGGGGGTAGAGGGGTATGATGGGGATAGAGGAGGAGGGGCAAGCATAGAGGAGGTGGACATGAAAAGATCTAGGGGGTATGCTATGTCATAGTAAGGAAGAGGAGCAATCATAGAGGAGGCACGTAGGTAGAGATCTAGGGGGCCATGTATAGTAAGGAGTTGAGGATAGAGATAGGTAAGTGTTAATAAAGGGAGATAGATGGGGGTTCAATGAGGTGGAAGGGTTGGAGAGATTACAAAGGGTTTGAGGGATAGGAAGGGGGTGAATATATGAATAGGGTGTATATGCATGGATGGGGAGAAAGAGGGGTAAAGAGAGTGGAGAGTTTATTCCCATGAAGATTAGGAGAGTGGAGAGGTTGGCTACGTGTTTGTCCTCGATATTTGCCATTTATCTTCCTTTCCCCTCCCATGATGATGAGTGGAGTGGAGAGGCTAGTCCCTAATCTATGCCTTTGGTCTCCCTTTTCCCCCTCCTCTTAGGTTCTCTCCCCACACCTCCCTCCCCCCCTCTCTCTCTCTCTCTAGTTTCCCTCGTTTGTTTGTTGTATCTTTTTTTGAAGGAATTTAAATATATTATCAATGTAATATGTTATTAGACCTTTTTATGCTTTTTCCCCTAATGTTTAAAGTGGCTATATAGGTTTTTGGGTCTTTCGAGATCATTTTAAAGGTAAAAAAGGCCAATATTTTCACTAGAAAAGTTTTATGAATGCTCTAGATACTTAGATGAGAGAGAGAGAGAGAGAGAGAGAGAGAGAGAGAGAGAGAGAGAGAGGGGGGGGGGGGGGGAGACGAGAGAGACCAAGACAAACAATGAAGGATACACTTAAGGTGCAAAAGATACATGTCTATCTCCCATGTAACTCTATGCATGATAGTAGAATGAACATTTTGGTGGTCATTGGCACAATGTTTTGTCATTCTCTATCAAATTAGTTTTTCCTTTCCTCTCAAAGTCAGTAATTATGTGCACTTTGAATTCACATTAAATAATGAGTATTTATTAAATTTGGGTAGCACACACACACAACCCCCCCCCCCCCCCCCACACACACACACACACATTAAACAAAGGGAATCAATCCCCATATGAACAAGGCCATGTGCCATGAATCTAATAACAAACTCTCCACTCCCTCCACCCCCTTTGCCTCTTAGAGGTGGTCCATGGTTCCATTCCTATTTTACTCGTTGAAGTTGTCATTCCTCTATCCACTCCTCTTGTTGTTCCTACGCCCCTACATGAGCTCTTTGCCTCCTCCACCTTGTTGAGCCCCCACCTATCCCCTCTCTCTTGTTGAAAGATATGACAAATGATGTATGCTCCAGGAAGAGATGCCTTGAATCCCATAAG
Organism: Lygodium microphyllum; assembly: GCF_053477565.2. Taxonomy (NCBI): domain Eukaryota; kingdom Viridiplantae; phylum Streptophyta; class Polypodiopsida; order Schizaeales; family Lygodiaceae; genus Lygodium; species Lygodium microphyllum. The sequence continues at coordinate 46,806,612 of NC_141139.1, forward strand.
AACAATGGAGAAAAAGGGAACCATCCTGAGCCTATAAAGTGTTGCACATTCTTATCATTCTATGATGGAATACAATTGTACTTTGTCCTTTTAGTCATAGTTAGTGTCATACTCAATATTATGTTTATGAGTCCTAGCTTCCATCTTGGAACCTCATTCACTTAAGTAACAGTTGGTTTCTCTAATCTATGTCATCATGAACATTGTCTTTGTGTTCCATCCACCATAGCCATGCTCTAGATCCATGCATTTCAACATGGTATCAGAGCCATGGTAAGCATGGCTAAGCTCAACACAACTCCCTTCTCTGCTCTCTCAACTCTCTTCACTTTTGGTCAGCTCATTGTCAGCTCATGAGCTCAGTTTCCACCTCTATTTTCACTTGACCTTCCATGGCAGCCATAGCTACCAGGACATACCTCAATTGGAGCTTTTAGATCTCTCTCTACAAGCCATATCTTCCAGTGCTTCCTTTTGGAAAATGTTTCTGACTCCCAAAGCTTCTCCGTAGCACATAATCAAACACCAACATTGTCCTACTAGCCAGAGCCCAGCATTGCAGAAATTCGCAATTGCTACCTATTTTGCGCCTGCGTTTGTTCATATTACTGTCATGCTACGTGCAAGCTGCGATCTTCCCTGCAACTATAGGGCATTTGAAGCTTGCTATATAAGCTTCTACCCCACCAAATCTTGTGCCAAATGGTTGCTAATACGAGTTGTTGCGTCAAGAAAACTAGTCGCCTCTAGGAAACCCTACTGTGGCAGCCATAGCCACACAAGCACCAAAGCTCATATTTGCTATTAGTTCTTTATTCCTCCCAGTTCAAGAAACTCACTGTCATTGTGATCTACTATCACACTAAAGACACAGCAAGATTCACCACTCAAATCATCAAGGAGGGGACGTTTTACTAGAAGATTTGAATATCTCAAGCATCATCAAGCTCTTATAAGGGTATGCAACTCTCTCTAAGCTAAATCCTAGCTTAGTTTCCAACAAGCATTCAATTGATTTACCAACAACGAGGGGACTCAAGTTACAAGGAAAGGATCAAAGAATAATCATCAAGCTTGACATCTAGTTCTTCACATGTAATATCTTGATACTAACCTAGTGCCTCTTGGCACCTGTGTTTCTTGACACATCCAATAACAATTCATTTGTTGGTTTTACTTCGGTTCTTCCAATGAAAAACATGAATATTTTTAATGTGGAATGCCCAATTGATTAAATCCCTTGTAAGCCTCAATCTCATTGTAAAAGGATAGACACTGCCCGAATATACTCACAGTAAGACCTCCTTCAAACTGTATGAGCTTGATCAAATAACCAAATTCAATGGTGAAGGCTTTCATGCTTGGAAAGAAAAGACAATGTACCATCTCGTGAGGAAGGACCTTTGGGATCTATTTGAGGATGATGCAAGAGATGCAGATAGCAAGAAGGAAGATGATGAAGACAGGTTCATTGAAGAAGTCCAACTCAAGACAAAAGAGTGGAAAAAGATGAACAATGAGGCTCTAGGCATCATTTCCTAGGGACCACCTGATAATGCATTGCACCATATTTTGGGCTTCAAAGATGCAAAAAAGGCATGGGATGAGCTTGACAGGATCTTTGGAACTCAGGCTAAAAACTCCAAGGTAAAACTACTTATGCAATTCTACAAACTGGATGTAAATGATAGTTCTTCTATGACCATGCACATTAATAAGTTTAAGAGCCTAAAAACTCAACTTGCTACTCTAAAGAAGAACATTGATGAAGATGAAGCCATAGTAGTATTACTAGCAAGTGTAAGTCAAGAGACATATGGAAACCTTGTATCTACCTTCAGTAATGTTCCAAATCTCTCACTTAAGGACATTCAGTGCTCTCTACTTGATGAAGAAACTAAACATAAAGACAAAGATGCAAAGGGAGCTATCTCAACACAAAAAACCAGTCTCTTGTACACCAAAGGAAACTATGGAGCAAAGGACCGAGGTCGAGGATTCAACTTCGACAACAAAGATCGGATGACATATCATTATTGTGGTAAGACTAGCCATATAGCTAGTGAATTTTTCCACTGCAAAAGAGCACAACAGGTGCATAATGGTAACCATAATCAAAATCAATTTATGAATGAAGAAGATGCTTCCACTATATCAACAACAACTCTGACAGATTATTTTGAAGAAATTATCTTTCCCGTAGTGGATCTTATGTTTTCCCATAGTGGACTTTGTTTCCCTTAGTGGATTTGCTTTTTGTAAAACAAAACCCTTGCCAAATATGTAAAGTTTCAAGCTTTAACTTGACTAGGCTATGAGCTAGTCTCTCGGGGCATGTCATCATGTAGGGGGGCAAAAGCTAGCAAGTGTAAGAACTCATCATTTGAGGGGGGGTGTTGAAAGATATGACAACTAATGTATGCTCCAGGAAGAGATGTCCTGAATCCCATAAGCATAGTGGAGAAAAAGGGAACCATCATGAGCCTATAAAGTGTTGCACCTTCTTATCATTCTATGATGGAATACAATTGTACTTTGTCCTTTTAGTCATAGTTAGTGTCATACTCAAGATTGTGTTTATGAGTACAAGCTTCCATCTTGGAACCTAATTCACTCAAGTAACAGTTGGTTTCTCTAATCTATGTCATCATGAACATTGTCTTTGTGTTCCATCCACCATAGCCATGCTCTAGATCCATGAATTTCAACATCTCGATGGCTCCCTCTATTAATTCCCTCCTCCTTACTATAACCTTGCTAACATCATGATATCTATAAAAAGCCACACAACAATCCATCACATCATGTAGTAGGGAAGAACAAATGCCCCACTACTACCCTCTCACTCTCCTTCATAGATTTAGGAACTTGTGTGGGTTTTGAAACTTTAAGGCTAGAAAGGAGTTTTTACCTTAGCAACACGAGCTACCATGGCAAGTTAGAATAGGATGAAGAGTCAACACCACCCTTGCGACGACTGTCGTTTGTCTTATTCTTTGAGAAATCCTCTTTAAATTTCTTATAGCCCTTCCAAAGGTGATCCTTTGTGCCATAAAAGTAGGACTTGATGATATGTTTGATGGGGACTTCAAAACTTGGCAGTACCAACCCATCCAAGTGGTAGTCACAAATTAATTTTTCAATGATGCCCTTATGAATTTTACAATACTACCATTGTTTGTGTGTCTTTTTTCCTTCTAAAAGCTTTGGACCATGTGCTCCTCTACCATTAAGTTTTTAAAAACCTCCTTATTTATAGAGTCTTGTTGAACACCTATTGGAATAATGAACTGAAATAGATAATGGACAATATGTAAGTTTCAGTAAACCCTACAAAGAGAGAACCCACACATCCATAAACAACAAGGAGGAGGCAACCAAGAGCATAGCCAAAGAGAGTCCATGAAAGGGCTAAAAGGAATAACAATTGTTCAAGCAAGGGTTTACTTAGAGAGAGTGAGAAAGAATGAAAGATACATGCCCACCATGTCCTTGGATTTTGATCTCATCCAATATTCTTATTGAAGATTAATGTTTCCTCCTCCTAGCATAGATTTAGCACTAATGTCTCCTCTTATGTTAAAGATGTAGATAGTTTCCTCCTTAAACATTAGAGTTACACTCATTAGATGTAATTAATTCCTCCCTTAAATTAGAGTTCTTTAACATTAGAGATTTTTTCTAAAACTCATTGGTTGCTTCTTTGAGGCTCTTGGCGGGGCATCTTTTGTTATGAGGTGGCTCAAAGTGGCTAGAGTTCCTATTAAGCCTTTGTTAAATTTACTTTCTATAGAGGCTTGCTATAATGCTTCATCCCCACATAACACAGTTCAACTCTTAGCCTTTTATAACTTGCATTGCTAGGGATGATATTTTTCTCTTACAAGTTGTACTAGAGAGAGGAGAGTAACTTTGATTACTTCTACCTGATTCTATGTCTCTTGAAGCTCCTTTTGGAGCATTGTAAATTATTTTTTGAACTTCTCATTTGTACCCTTGTTGGACAGCTTCCAATCTTTTTACACTCTTGATGCTTTAGTATTAGAGTCACATTCTTGTAAATGAATAATGTTGAGTTATTTGAGAGTTCTCCATGGTAGGCACGGTGCTAAACAACAGTGCATCTAGCAATAAGATGACATCATGCACAATGAACCAATTGCATTTTTTGTCATGAGCCTAGTCACAAGAACACTTTTTCAAACAATTGTGTGAGATTTTTTTTCACAATCATAGGCATAAGGATACTTCTCGAGACAAAAATATGAAGTAGACTCTAATTTCCTAGAACTCAAAGCCATGGTTGAAAATGAAACAAGGAGAAGAATTAGAATTCTTACATCAATCGAGCTCATGTTCTCCTTTTGTTCTAGGTTCGATTATGTTTATTATATTAATTGAGTCCTAATTTAGTACTTCATTTCCATCTCAACACATGTCCCATTCACTTATCACACACACGTGTGTTTTTGTGTGTGTGTGTGTGTGTGTGTGTGTGTGTGAACTCCATAGGCATTAGAAAAAGCATTAATCTTATTGTGCATTGTCTCATTGATGTTTGAGCAAAAGGGCCACATCTTAGAGGATATATTTATTTGTCCATCCAATTCCAAACTCATGCTCCAATTGGGTAATCATATTCTTTCTATCCATTTTGTCTTGGCCACTGCATTGATTAAAGAAATTAAAATAATAAAATTACACATATTTGCATACTCTTGTCAAAAGTGTATAAGCATGGTAATGATACTTTCTTCCATAATAGATGGAGCCTAGGCAAGTAACGATGAACCAAATCTATGATGCAATGTCAAAACAACAAGCCAACTCCCATGAATAAGGTGCACTCATTCAGCATCAATGTCACAAACAAACCCATAGTCTCCCATGGATGCATGATGTGATGAAGGAGGGGCATCTCCATGGGAGGGTGGATGTCTTATGGCTATCAGAGTACTACATGGGCTATTGTAGAGGGAGATGAAGTTTGCGTCATCCACAAATCTTGATGTGGAGTCTTAGTACATAAAATAAAAGATAAAAACACCCTTACAATTTAATGATCCAATTTATAATAATTAAAAATTAAAAAATGTATTATATGAATTACCTCACACTAGGACTGGCCTAGGTAACGACTCCTAAATCATGGCCTCAATAAATTTTGTGCTCACTCCATTACGTGGGAGAGGGGTCCTAGTACAAAACTCATAAATTGCATAATTATTACATGCATCCTATAGATACAATCTACACATGTATCTTATAAATAAATGTAGGTATTCATAATATAAAATTAATATCTATTGCTTCTATATGCCGATCCTATGAAGAACCCTCACTTGGACAAACAAGTTGTAGAGAAACACTCAACTATGGAAGGTCATCCTCAATCTTGTCATCCATGAGCTAGCTATAGCCAGCCATCCTCTCTTATATTTGCTCCCTCGTCATGCTAACAGTCCACAACAAAGCCCTCAATGCTAATAATAAGAGAACGTCTTTTCCCTCAAGCAAGTATATCAACCTAAAAATAGACCTAAAAACTTTTAGGCATGAGACAATAGGAAGTGGTCAAAAAGTTTGCTAAATGTAGGTCTAGTCAGTAGAAATGAAAGTCTACTCTAAGTTCTTTTTTATATTTGTCAATCTCTTCACCAATTGGCACAAATAGCTCTCTAGTTGTCTCATCTAAAGAGGCAAGAGAAGTAGAAGTGGTCTCATTGTATTCGTACTCTTCTTTAGTTTCAACATCATATTCTCTTTTGTGCTTGCATCATATCCTGTTTCAGCATCAATTAACTCCTTTGGATCGGTCTCTCTCCTTTTCCATATGTGTATAAATTTTCTTTATGAATTATTTTATGGATTACTTTAGTTGCCATCAAGGTTGTATGCTCTATACTTTTCAAGTCCATCCAAGTTTGAGAATAGTTTCCCTACTTTTGGCAAAGATTTACTAGCTATAGGAGACTATATTGAATCTAGAACTCAATGGAGTGCATTGAGTCTAAGACTAAGTCATAGGCTCCATAGACTACGTTGAGTATAAAAGTAAGGCAATTTGAGTATAGATCTTGATGCCTTGTCTAATATTGAGGGTAGAACCATGTCCTAGACTCAATGCATTGTCCAAAAGTGAGTGTAAGATTAAGTCCTAGAGAGTCAATATAGTAGACAGACTCTAGGAATGTGATATCTTTGATAGTTTTTGGGGTAAAAGGCCTCTGGGCCTACCTGTGTATACTGTGACCGCCCATTCTTTATTCATATATAATATGATAGTGCAATAAGGCTGTCAGTTTAGTTGGATAGCACCTACATTATTGTAGCCAACTGCATGACATAACCAACCGCAATACAATAAAGTATAAGACATCTGTCATAAGAGCATATGATATTCAGCCATGAAATCAGCCTATAACCATATGCATACGCATAGCTCTGCAGAGTACATCATGCCACCAAGGAACATCCAAGTCAAGTAAAGCATCCTGCAAGAGTCGAGCTCCAGGTGAAGCCCAAACATCCATACAACAACATCCAAATAAGTGGCTCTGTAAGGTATACAATAGTAGACCATGTGCATAGACGGGTAAGCATACATAGCATCTGCTCTATAACATGGACGGGCAACAGGAGCCCAACTAGCATAGAAGCTAGACAACAGAGGAGCAAGAAAGCCATAACTGTAAATCCCAAGCACTATCCAAGTCCATTGATCAATAAGTATCCTGCATATCAAATGCAAACGAGCAATCACAACTCAATAGGCAACTGCCAAAACAAGGGAGCAGTTCACTGCTCAATACCTGTAAGTGCATCCAAGTAATAGCCAAGATCCATAATCGGAGCATCAAATCCCATATAGCATCCAAGGTCATAATGGAAAAAGCCAAGTTGTAACGGAAAAATCCAAGTCAATGTCCAACTGCTCAAGGGAATACTCAAATGAATGTCGAGACGAGTTCAAACAGCTGCCATCCACAGCCAAAGCATAAAGCATTCACCAAGACATCATAACCCGTACTTGGTAGCCTAGGCACAAACCATGTCATAGATGAAATGCCAGCTGTAAAGAAGTGATAGTCAAACCCAAATCGAGCTCTAATCTCAGCTCAAAAGCATTCCGGAGCATAAATAAGACATGTGGCATAGTCCAAATACATCATGACATCATACCGAGTAGCAGGGAGCACCTTATAACCAATAGGCATAACCCAACTGTAACATAAATAGCTTCAGCCCTGAAGTTTCCAGCAGCATATAACCTCTGTAAACTGAGCAAATCAGTGCTCAATCCAAGCTCAAATCCATAGGCAAACCATAGGCATACATTCCCATATGTATAGGCACCAACCAGGCATAATCGGGCATCAAATGCCAAGACCTGTAAGCATAAAATTGAAGTAACAGGTGGCTGCCCTGTTTTGGATAGATTTGGGATTGTTCAAAATAGTCAATGGCTGAGCTAAATCAGTTCCAAATGCATCTCACATAAGAGGCATAACATCCACAAGTGATCCGGTATCAATAGACATCAGTAGAAGCATCACATAAGCCATAGGCATACAAATACATGTTGTCTCAAACCTGAAATCTATTGCATAATATTCTATCATCAAAATTTGGCAAATCCGACATCACCATCACGTCCGAAGCGTGCCAAAACCCCAATTTAGATTCTTACCTTGCTTGAATCGGGTTCCGAATGCCCGAAATATGACAAAAAGAGTGATTTTTGGGCCAGATTTTGAAACAAGCGCAAAAAAAACGTGAGTTGGCTGGGGGGGTCTGCTATCCCATGTGTCAACAATGGGGCCCAAAGGGGGCACAAATGGGGGCCAAAGAAGGCCTACACCAAGCCTCAGCAAGCCTTGATAGGCTGGAAGCAAGATCCAGGTGAAGGAAGCTCCAAGAGGTGTGAGCTATGGCTACCCACAACCTGTGAAAACCATGTTGAGCTGAAAACTGAGTGAGAATGAAGATCTCATACCTCGTGTGGAAGGCTGGGATAAGCTCTTGAAGACCCACTGTGATACCAGTTGAAGGGGATGCAATGGCAATGGAGAAGGAGAAGAGGAAGATGTGGGAGAGAAGAGCACACTTCTTCATGTGGGAGCTTTTGCATCCTTGATTGATGCCTTTATGTCCTCCCATCCATTGAGGTTTCACGAGCATTTGCAGTATGCTTCTACCATTGTACTAGCAAATGATTGTCGTTATGAGTAGGTTCCCTATGTTGGGACAACCCTCAACTGCTTGAGCTCCGTGGATGCTATGGATAGCCCTATTCATGATGACTTGGATTCCTTGTCATCTTCTACAGGTTCTTCTATTTCAGATGTTGTTTGCTTCCATTGTGGGAAGCTTGGGCATGTTCAAAGAAAATGCTTTAGACAGATTAGAGAGCAGCAGAGACAGAGACGGACTCGATATGAGCAGAGAGTTAGCGATGTAGCAGGTATTACCACTCTTTCTAGTGGTGAGGTACATGCAGTTACCCATGATGATGTAGTTGAGTATGTCCTCCTATCATCTAGTTTCTGTACAGCTTGCTCAATGATCAGGCCCATGCCTTTGATTGGCTTTTTGACTCTATGGCATCTTGTTATGTTACCCCTCATAGAGCATGGTTCTCTTCTTACAGGGAGGTTGATGGATGTATTGATTTGGGCCTTGAGCAGACTTATGCTATTGTTGGTACAAGGAACATACACCTAGCTTTGCCTAATGGGACTTCTCTTATGCTCAGGGATGTTCTACATGTTCCCATGCTCAGTAAGAACCTGATTTTTGTTAGTTAGTTGCATGATGCATGTTACTCTATTTCTCTTCAGGATAGGTCATGGAAGATTTGTCATGGTTGCTTGGTTTTGGCTAGAGGTTCTCGAGTTGGTTCTCATTACCCAGTGCATGTCTCTCATGTGGGAGATTCTATGGTTGTAGTTATCTGGATACCACCTGCATTGTTATGGCATTATCACCTAGGCCACATGCACCACAGAGAGATGGAGATCTTGTCTCGTTCAAACTCATTGCTGCCTCCTATGTCACTTACAAATCTTGATGCTTGCCCTGATTGTACTGTTGGTCCTTGTAGAGCCCCCTTGGCTTATGGCGATCGTATGAGGCATGCTCCTCTAGATCTTGTCAATTGTGCAGTATATGGACCTATGCCTTCCCAGTCACTTGGTGGAGGATCGTACTTTGTGACCTTTGTCGATCATGCTACCCATCGTGTTTGGGCTTTTCCCTTGGTGCAGATTGAGGATGTTGCAGTTATGCTTGACATATTTATGGATTCTGTTGGTAGCAAGCCTAGGTTACAAATGGATTATGAGAGTCATGCTCTCTCTCCTAGCTTTCGAACCTCTTGTCAGCAGTATGGCATTGATTTCTTGTGTCCACGGTATTATGGGATTGCTCATGGCATATGTCTGACCTTATAGGCAAAGGTTGCTTCTATGCTTACCACAACTGGGTTGTCTTATGGCTTTTGGGCTGAGGCCCTCATGACAACAGTCTATTTGGTTAACAGGATGCTGTGCTTGACCTTGGATGGTATTACACCCCATGAGGCATGGAGTGGCATGCAACCCTCCTATGATTACTTGAGGATGTTTGGCTACCAAGCATCTGTATGTATGCCACATGAGCCTATGTCACATAGATGTATCCTCCTTGGTTATGGAGATGGTGACTTTAAGGCCCACAGATTATGGGATTTGGATGCCCAACCAGTAGGTCATACGCAGCCGTCATGCTGTCTTTTATGAGACGCAGACACCTCTTAGCCCTCTTGATGAGCATTTAGTACGCTTTATGGCTAATTTTATAGCAACTACAGTGCCATTACAACAAGCTGTTTATGTTGAAAATGAGGCACTAATTGGCCCAGATGACATAGCTATGCATAGCAGTCAGGGTTAGGATGTTGGTGGTCAGTTGCTAGACCCCTTGTATGCTCATGCGAGCCGTTTTCTTGTAGTTTTGTAGGCTAGACAACTAGCCATATGTTAGTCTTCTGCTTCGCTAAGGCCACATGTAGTCTTGAGACCCCGTTGAATGAGTGTCCGGGATGTTGGCCCTCTTTTAGTGATTGACTCTGGAGAGTTTGATTGCTCTCCATTGTCTTATATGCGCCACTTTGATGCTATGTGCAACTCTGACGCTTTACAGCCATGCACTGATGAGTTGTGCTTGCTTCATGAGAAGCATTCTTGGATTGCTCCGTTGTATGGAGCTACAGGATCGCTTATCTCCTGGATGTCATGGAATCGAGGATGCTTGACTCTTCTTCTGCAGAGGTTCCCGACACTTCTTGCATAGCTTGCTTTTTGATTGGGCATTGGGTGAGATGTTATGACTCCTCACCTTGTCTTTTTTTTTCTTTTCTTTGTTTTCACTCCCTAGCCACATTGGCCTTTTAGTGGGAGGTTGTTGAGGTAAAAGGCCTCTGGGCCTACCCGTGTATACTGTGACCACCCATTCTTTATTCATATATAATATGATAGTGCAATAAGGCTGTCAATTCAGTTGGACAACACCTACATTGTGTGTGCTCTTCTCTCCCGCATCTTCCTCTTCTCCTTCTCCATTGCCATTGCATCCCCTTCAATAGTCAGCATGGAAGATTTACAAAGGGTCTCTTGTTGTTGTAAGAAAGCTCAAGTCTAGTACTTTACATTGTTTGCATGTGTTTTTTTTGAAAGATCATGTTGTTCAAAGGAGAAAAGAGAAGGACCTTTATAATTGACACATTAGAGGCCAAGTGGAAGTAGGAGAGGCATTAAGAGCTCATCCTTTGGCCAAACATCTAACATTATCATAAGATTATCAGTGTCATCTTCTAAGTCTTAATCAATTTCCAAAATCTATCCATTCCCATAATGTCATCTTACAATGGAAAGTCAAAATAAAATTTTACAATGACAATGGTTTTCCATTGGATTTTAGATGTAATCCCATACACATTTTTCATATTGTACCTAGGAAGTCCATCATTTATGTAATTTGCATATGAGCATCAATGATGTTTTTCAAAATTCCTCATTATAAAAGGAGTTCACAAACGCATGTAATGGCATGAAGGTTAGGATCTTCACCGATCAACTTACTACATTAGGTTACAAACATCTTTGAATATAAGTGTAAAGCTTTAATATAAAAGATTCACATGTTTCAAGTTTCAAGATTAGCCATTTGGTGCTATTTAGAGAGCTGGGAGTGGAGGAGGCTTAAGAGATCCATATTTTGTAATGCTTGATGGTGCATTGTAAAATATGATAATAATGATATGGTATGAAATATATTTGCCAATCTTCAAGGCTTGATGGATATATATCTCCAAATACAAACATACACTTTAGCAAATTCCTAAAACATATGACCTAATCTAAGGCCTATTGATATATTTTAACTTACAATTTGGTTTATGGCATGGTATGTCAATGGGCTAGTTCTATAAGTGTGATTCTGAGTGCATATATGCATATTGTATAAGCACATTTGTAATTTTTCTATTGGCTCTTTAATCTTAATTTATTTAGCTCACCCCTTGTAAGTGTTGATGAATTCATCTCCATCTCGATGCACTCTTTTTATTAGTTTGCAAAAGGCCCTTGTAAATATTGTAGAAATTTTCCTAGTACTAGTTGTATAGCCAAGTCAGAAGCACATAGATTCTCTAAAGTATTTTGTAAAACACGATGATGTTATTTTTGCCAATTATCTCTCATACAATGTAAAGCCTCAAGAAATTATGATAGTTAATATTGGATCCTATCTCAAGAAATTGACACAACAAGGTCTAGGAAAGTTCAAAAGGGATGGAGGAAGGAGATTGCAAAGGGTGTACAAGGATAATCTAGCACATGGGTTGCAAGGAGCATGGCATGTGGTTAGAGAACTAGAGTAACTATGTCATGGGCTTATTAACATGAGATTCGATGATAAAATTTTGGGAGAAGGTACTTCTTAATAAGTGGAAGCTATTGGGCTATGGGAACATGACCTTCAAATTGTGTTGGTTTTTGTTGCCATGTGAATGATAAGCTTGTGCAATATTAAAACAAAAGATTAAAAGTATTTGAAAAGGCTAATCAAAAGGAAATAAGTTGACTACTCTTTGAATAATAAGTTCCTATTGTATTGGCACAATAATTGATGGTTGAATGATGACATCTAAAGGCTATGCTTGATTCTAGAGCTTCACGATAATGTGATGTCATGCCGCTACGTGGACAGAGTGTGAAAAACCTTGGAGTGCATCATCATCAGGATTTCTTATTAATCTAGAGAGGCAATGTCATATTAGTCATTAGTGTTATTGTCCATATTATGGATAGTTCCAAAGTATCAGATTTTTGGACAATTTTAGCATATTTTTGATATTATTTCTTGTAAATATCCTCAAAAGGTAGAGTAAACTTCTAGAATAGGGTATCATGAAAAAAGTAAGATGCTTTTTAGCCAATCTATGAGATCTCATGCAAAAAGAAGGGCTCTCGAATTCGTGTGGTATGTGATCGTAGTTTTCAAGTAACAAACAATACTCAAGACATGAAGAAAGAAGAAGGAGCAATCCAAGAGAATTCTGAGCATGTGTCTTGGGGTTTTATCCCCCTTTTGGAGCCAACAGAATCATCAAATTTACCGTCTAACCAACAAATAAGAAGCTATTGTTTGGTGCACATTTTTTGTCTATCAAGGAGCTCTAAGAGATCTAATGCTTGTAGATTTCTTCCAAGTAGTAGTAGTAGACATTGTCTAGATAATCTAACAACCATTTGTCTTGGAGTTTAGCCATCAAACAATTAGCTTATGGATGCTGTAATAATTAGGAACACACAGGGTTGAAGTATCGTTGAAGTTCCATACAAGGATTTGGTTTACCTTCTCAAGCTCTATCACACTACAAGATATAGACCTTATAGCGACGTTTAAAGCGACGAAAATACAAACAACAAAATTTGCCCCCGTCATCGCAAAAAGCGTCGTTATTGACGACACCATAGAATCGTCGCTATAACCGTCGCTATATGCGTCGCATTTGCGACGCATATAGCGACGCATATAGCGACGATTACAGAGAATTTGCGACGCTGATAGCGACGGCAATAGCGATGCGTGCAATAAATTTGCGACGCAAATAGCGATGGTAACAGAGAAATTTTTTTTTTTGTGGCAGGGCAGCAAGCTGCCCTGCCACATATAGCACTGTGTGCTGTATGAGAGCCATACAAAATAGTTTATGCACTGCTTCATACAAAGCGTTTGCAAACAAAAAGAATGTATACTGAAATCATAAAACTGATGGATGAAATAAATACATGATATCGCATAAAATGCGATTGGTACAATCATAAAACAATATCACTAATACATAGAAAATGTCTACATAGATCGGGCGACTAAAAACTAAAGGTATGTGAGCTCTAAGGATCCAAGGGCGAGCTACAAATCGTCGTCCCCCGAAAGCTCTTCCCGCTGTAAAGGAGCATCAAACGGATTCTGCAGAAAAAGAAACAACATATCAATCCACCATACAATAATGCATTCAAATATCTCATGGTAACTACGGACAAGAAAGATGAGTGACTTACTGGGCCGCCGCGTCTATACAATCGGTCGATCAATGATCTGAGACCGTGCCTCTCCGCATATCGAGTCTCAAGGCCTTGCGGATAGCGATTTGTAATGGAGTGCTGCAAAGAAAACAAAATGCTAACTGTTAGAAACATGATTGTCAGTACAAAGAATATCTCAAAAAAACAAATAAGCAAAACAAAAGAGAATCTTACAAAGTCCTCCAAATATGTCCTGTGGCCGCCACTCCCAAGATGATGTACCGATCCGGCCTCGATTCGTGCCCTCGCCGCCTCCCGCTGCTGACTCCAACGTCCTGGTGAATTTGTAGCCTCTTCCCTCAGTCGGTGCCAGTCGTCTGCATCTAACCACTCGGGCTTTGGAGCCCCACTCTTGATTGCCTTGCGTGCGTCAGATCGTCTATGTGACATGTATGCACGCATGCAATCCATCATCCAGCCCGTAGAGAATCTATCCACTGTGGCTGGCACCGGGAACTCCTCGTGCAAGGATGCTACTATGTACTCCTTGCTCCCCTCCGGTATGTTCCTCCAATGATCCAGGACGTTGTGCCGAAAAACTTGTTGGCACAACTCCCTCATGCGAGCCATCACCCTCCTCCCCTTATCATTCATGATGATGGCTCCTGACCTGCCATCCACTAGGTATCCATAATCCCTAGGAGTGTGCCTTGTATGGGCCCTCTCCCATCTCCGTCCACGCTCTTGGGCATATCCAGGAGATCCCTGAACATCCGGTGTACCGACGGGGGTACCCTCTCCCGGAGTGCCACACAAAGGGGTGCCGCCAGAGGGTGTGCCACCAAAAGGAGTGCTACCAGAGGGGGTGCCACCAAAAGGAGTGCCACCAAAAGGCGTGACATCTGCCGACGGCTACGCAAAAGCCGGAGTAACTGGAGTGGACGTCCCCACAGGTGTGACAAATCCTGGCGGTGACCGAGCTCCAGCTGAACGACGAGACGGAGACACCGCGTCCGTGTCTCCACAGCAGCACCCCCCTGATCCTCCTGCAGTCGCAGTCCCTCCCTCTGGCCCAAGTCGCGAGCGTCGAGATCGTCTACTCGAAGCTGAAGCATCTGATCGCGCCGAAGTTGATCTAGCAGAGCGTCCTGACGAAGAACGAGACAGCTCCTGATCTGCTATCTCTCTGAATCTCACGAGCTGATCTGGAGACATACGTGCCATCATCTCCTGAAACTCCTCATCGCTCATCCCTCGACTCATCCTGAAAATGTCGATACCTGCACAGATAAAAAATAATGTTAGAATAATCAATTTAAACTATACAAAGCACATTAATAAAATCATTTTTGAAAAATCCCTCTTAAAATGCATATCTTATCTACCTTTATGGAAGATCTAAACAACGAATTGAGTAATACAATTCTCCAAGAATGAAGTATTCTATGGTCCCATGTTAATCTCCTGACACAACTCTGCATACACTGGAAGGTTGATAGACATGTCACCACAAAACAACGAGTCTGTCTCCTTCTCAAAAAATTCTATGACTTTTGTATTTCCATCATTGTTAGCCGATGCAGGCTCCAAGCTTGCGGTGGCCTCCACCCCTTGTAATTTCGATCCCTCTATTTGCATATTTTCTTCATCTATGCCTGGAACATCGCTTTGATCGTATACTCTCGCACCTCGAGGAGTTGAAGGTATAACATACCACCATCGAGGTTGTCGGGGATTTGGATAGAAGATTACCTGTTCACAAACACTTACAAACCGTCTTCAAACCATTGTGACATAAACCATGTCGTATTACAATTAGCAAGCAAATGCCTAGTTGCACCTATTCACAATGGGCCGGCAACACAAAGGTGTCGCGCAAATCCATCCATTTTTTTTCGGAATCTATTTCGAGAAATCCAGATGGACCTCGTCGAACTGTTGCGCTAGCTCCTCCAAGTACCACTTTGAACCACTGCACGTCGAATATTATCATGGAGAAGCTACGGTAATCCACCGTAATAATACTTTGCAAATTCCCAAAATACTCCATCTCATCCACAACCGTGTTCGGATCCGTTGCTCGTCGCCGGCTCTCTTGCTCAAACCTTGCCATGACACCACAGTCCATTGTGGAGCGCATTTTGTCAATACGCTCCACCCGAAAATGCCGTCCGCACGACCACGCTGCACTATATATTTTGTACTGCACATTGAAACACTCAAATTAGATGTAGCAAGCAAATTTAGATACGACACATTCTAAACCCCTCATTACCTTTGGACTACATCCCCTCGAGAACTCCTACTCCTCCATTGAGACCTCTATCCCTTCGCTGGATGCTGCGGTCAAGGCTCCATGCAACCATCGTGTTGACATAAACCGCGGCATCTCCTCCATGCCTTCGGGATATCGAATCGGTCGGTGACGCGTACTGCGTCGGAATTCGGCTCGTGCTTCCTCTCGATCTTGCCTTGCAATCTGGTACTTGGCGAGCCACGTCTCCATGGAGGCATGGTGCAACATACAAAAGCGATTCACCTTCTCTTCCATTGAGGCATCCATTCTTTTTTCTACCCCATTTCCAACCACCACATCTCTAGTCAGCCTGTCATCGTCTTTCAGGGTTTTCATGAAGCGCTCCAGGAAGAACATCCATCGTGTATGGACAGGTCCAGCAATCTCCACTTCATCCACAAGATGCACAAGAAGGTGAACTTGTATCGTGAGCATGCTAGTGGGCAGGTATTTCTCAAAGAGACAGACCATCTCAACTACTCCCCGCCTTGTGGATTCAATAGAGGACGTCTTAATCTCTTTCTGTGAGATCCATTGCACCAAAGTCGACAGCTTGTAAATGGCCCCGCGAATTTCTGGAGTTAGGCATCCCGCGATCGCGATCGGTAGGACAAACTGCCAAAAATGAGAAAGCATTAAGAATAATGGTCACTTTTCAAATTTCAAAATGTCCACGCTAATTAAAATCCATTCTGTTCACAAACCTGACATATCTTATGCCAATCATGGGATTTTAGCCCAGAAATCTGGTCATCTTTAGAAAATGCGGACCTGAGAGAACGCATCATACCCGTCGGAGTGCGGATAGACTTGATTACTTGCTTCACAATGCGCTCTTCTTTGGTAGACAAAACCCAGGGAGCGCGAGGAAGCTGCACTCCCCCTTCAGCACTCAACTGCGGCCAAAGCGCCTCCATCTTACCTACCTCCTTTAAATCCATTCGTGCCCCTATAGTGTCTCTCTTTCCTGTGATGTGGTCCCATAGCAAGCTGCCCACATTTTTGAAAATATGCATGGGATCCAACAAGTGGTTGACCTGTAAGTGGGTCCAATATGGCAACTCGTAGAAAACTGAGAACCGCCGCATTCCATTTGGATGTGAATCCGGGTTTACCATTTTCAGCTCGTACCAGCTTGCAGCGTTCATACGTGCTGGAGGTCGTCCAAGAAAACCTTCCCTGAGTTCATGATCCTCCGGCAAGAAAGCGGTGTGTCCTTGATATACCATCTTCTTCATGGTTCGTGACCTTCGGGAGTCTAACTGTGGCCCACACAATGGACATGCATGATAACCTGAGGTAACGAGACCTGCAAGGCGATCCACGACCTAGTGAATACTTGATTGAATGAAATAAAATATAGATATTACCAGCGAGAACAAAGGTCTGCTCACCTGAGCACTCTCCCAATCCCGGAAAGTCATGCATCGTCCACATGAGAATGGCTCGAATGTTGGCTGACCGCCGACCATCGCGCCTGCTCATATCTTGCACCGTGACCCCCTCCTCCCACAAAATCTTAAGCTCATTGACTAATGGACGAAGATACACGTCCATATTTTTTACTTTGTAGCGGCCCGGGACGAGCAAGCTAAGGATGAGATGTCCTTTCTTCGTAGAAAGCCATGGAGGAATGTTGTAGCTGACAAGCACTATAGGCCACACACTGTAAGAAGTCGAGCGCAGACCGAATGGGTTCACACCATCCATGGCGAGACCAAGCCAAAGATTCCTTGGCTCTCGCGCAAAGCCTGGGAAGGTAGAGTCAATGTGGCTCCATGCGCGCGAATCTGCTGATATTCGTTGAACTCCATCCGTGGACCTATTCTGCACATGCCACGTTGTCAAGCTTGCCATGGCAGACGTGCGAAACATGTGGTTTATGCGGGGGATGAGCGGAAAGTGTCTGAGGACTTTTTGAGGGATGGTTTGCCCTTGCAAGTCCTGTCGATACCTGTGAGCACCACACTTTGGGCATGTCTCCATACTCTCGTATTCATCTCGAAACAATATGCAGTCGTTGATACATGCATGGATGTTATTGTAGTCCATGCCAAGCTTCCGTAAAACATGTCGCGCATCATCACGAGACTCAGGCATGGTGTTTGCAGGTGGCAATATATGATATTTCAATAACCTGAAAAAATCATAAAACACCTTGAAAAATCTATCCATGTTTGCAATAATACTGTTAAAAAAAAAAACAATGAAGTCTGTGTGCAAGGTACCTGAATAACTCAGTCACACTCGTATCGCTCCAACCGTATTTTGCTTGCACACTTAAGAGTGCAAGCAATGTCTTCAACCGAGATACTCGGCACCCATCATATAATGGTATGGATGCTTCCTCTCTGAGCGGGTCAGATGTCTCAACATCCATGGGAATCAATGCATCGATCATTGCCTCCATCTCAGGCTCCAAGATTGTAGGCAAGTTGGGAAGGTTGTCTGTCTCCTCTGGCATTGACGGTATAGATGGGCCTTGCGAGTGGTCGATTGGCTCCTGCAATCCATCCATCGCATGTCCACGAACTCTTCTAATTGGCCGCAAAGGGTGCACTCCCCCTTGGGTCGAGACATCACCCCCCTCGATACAAAATTTACCAACAAGACCCAATCTTATTGTGTATGGTTTTCAATTAGCTTGAGAGTACAATGCATGAAAAATGCTAACTTCAAATTACCGTTTGCTGAAAGTCTGCAATCGCCTGATCAATGATCTCAGATTGAAACTCGCCAAATCGTCGTACGTGTTCTATAGACAATCGGCGTTTTCGTCTAATTGCCAACTTGCATTGAGAGCAAGGACATGGGACACGCTGATTAAGATACGACTCGCGATCTTGAACAATAGGACCTTCTTCGTTTGCCATCTTATCTACATTACAGCAAACAAGGCTTAAATGGATAGCTTTATGGAGATGTACGTCAAGTTGCAAGTTGACCATAAACCTTGCATTGTATATAGTAGTCGAGAGATTTTCCGATGTTATATCTCGGCCTTGTATCATGCTCAACGATTTGTTTGTCCCGGTAGATAATTTTTTGTTATATCTCGGCTTTGAGTATAAGTAATCCATTTTAAAATTAATGCGCGCCATCTATGAAATTTTATAACTATAGTAATAAAATTTATTTCAATCAATTCTACTCATAGTCATAAGACCTGAGAGAAATTATCCTATACTCAATTTAAGGGTTTCTTTTTCTATAACAATAATTTTGGGTTCATTTTGATGAAGTACGTGGCCGTATGCAAAGCACATTGCATACCATTATCAATTCGTATATTATCTTAAATTTTCTTCCCTTCCCTCTCCCTCTCTTTCTCTCCCTCTCCCTCTCTTCCTCTCTTTCTCTCACCCTCACCCTCACCCTCTCCCTCTCCCTCTCATTCTCTTTCTCTCCCTCTCTCATTTCCTCCCTCCCCCTCCCTCTCCCTCTCCCTCCCTCTTTCTCCCTCTCCCTCTCCCTCTCCCTCTCCCTCTCCCTCTCCCTCCCTCATTTCCTTCCCCTCCCCCTCCCCCTCCCTCTTCCTCTCCCTCTCCCTCTCTTTCTCTTTTTTTCCCTCTCCCTCTCTATCTCTCTTTCTCTCTCATTTCCTAAACAAGCAAAAAATAAAGTGATTTAAACATCCTCCAAGCAAAAGGGAGAGGGAGAGATACAATGCACTCTCCCTCTCTTTCTCTTTCTATCCCTCTCTCATTTCCTTTCCCTTCCTCTCCCTCTCACTCTCTTTCTCTCTCATTTCCTCTCCTAAACAAGTAAAAAATAAAGTGATTCAAACATTAAACAAGCAAAAGGGAGAGGGAGGGAGAGAGAGAATGCACTCTCCCTCCTTCTCCCTCTCTTTCTCTTTCTCTCCCTCTCCTATTTCCTCCCCCTCCCTCTCCCTCTCCCTCTCCCTCTATTTCTCTTTCTCTTTCTTTCCCTCTCCCTCTCCCTCTCCCTCTCCCTCTCCCTCTCTCTTACTCTCTCGTTTCCTCTCCTAAACAAGCAAAGAAGAAAGTAATTTAAACATTAAACAAGCAAAAGGGAGAGAGAGAGAATGCACTCTCCCTCTCTTTCTCTCCCTCTCCCTCTCCCTCTCTTTCTCTCCCTCTCTCTCCCTCTCCCTCTCCTTCTCTTTCATTTCCTCTCCTAAACAAACAAAAGAGAACGATTTAAACCTTCAACAAGTAAAAGAAAGAGAGAGGGAGACTCACCAATGAGATATGGCGAGCGTGGGCGGCTTCTCTTTGCAACGAGGGCTCCTCCTCTCCTTCACGAACAACGACGGTGGCGGTGGCGGCGGCGGCAAGTCTCTTCCTCCTCTTCTCCCACAAAGCCTTGGCTCTCTCCCTCGCTCTCGCTCTCAAAAGGCGAAGAAAACAAAATGAAAACGGCGCTCTGGTTTCGGCCGCGCTTTTTTTCCCTGCGGCGTCGCAATTGGCGTCGCTATATGCGTCGTTATTTGCGTCGCAAATGCGATGCAAATAGCGATGCATATAGCGACGCCAATTGCGATGCATATAGCGACGCCGACATCCGCCGTCGCTAATCGGCGTCGCTATTGCCCCATTCCCTTGTAGTGTCAATACATAGTGCTTTGAATCATTGAGCTTTGTCTTTATATTGTGTAAATCCTTTGGTAGACTTGGCAAAAGATTTTATGATTGATTCATGATGTATGGACATGTCTTGAAGAGAACTTGATTTCCAAAATTCTTGGGATTCATTTGGATCTCTTGCCTATTCTTTTTCTTCTCTTCTATCTCCTATTCTCTACTTCCATCTCTCTCTGATCGTTGGTGGATACGACCTTTCAACTAAAACCCCTCCAAAAATGAAATAGTAAGTTTTGAGAAATTAACCTCCACTCTTACCACCTGACTAGTCAAACACTCTTGATGTTATCAAGAGGTCAAGCCATTGGTCAGGATGTCACTCTACAATCCAAATGTGTCCCTCAAAATTGAGGGGTATTGGTGATTGACTACTCCCTTACCCCCCAAGCAAGTCTAACTCGACACTAAGCCTTCCTGTTCTACATTAACAACAAGCTTGAAAGTCATCCGAGCTAGAAGACATCTTATAGTTTCCTTTGAGAAACATTGGTAACATGGATAAGGTTAGTATCAATACTAGATCAAAGGCCAAATGCTCTCTCACTACATGCATTACCTCAAACTCTGATGCAAGGAAGCCTAGCTATCTATCTACTTAGTCAAATATGAATGTATGGTGCTACCTACTAGAACTTCATTGCTCCATTGCACATTCTCTTCATCATATGATTGCACCAGAGAGAGACCCTTGAGTATCATTTGTTCAAAACAACCCAATGCTTTCTCACCATGCCCATGT
The DNA here is from genome assembly GCF_053477565.2 of Lygodium microphyllum. Classification (NCBI taxonomy): domain Eukaryota; kingdom Viridiplantae; phylum Streptophyta; class Polypodiopsida; order Schizaeales; family Lygodiaceae; genus Lygodium; species Lygodium microphyllum. The sequence continues at coordinate 46,827,825 of NC_141139.1, forward strand.
TGGGCATACCTTCTAATAAGTGCAATCCATGAGATAGTATCGTGAACCACAAGCTTGTTAAATATTTCATGTGCTTTTGTAAGGAATCCACATTTGGCATACATATCCATCAATGAATTGCCAACTACAAGATCTCTTCTTAGTAAAACTTATTGTTTGTAGCTCCCACATTGTTGCAATCCTTTAATATGGAGATAAAGGCCACAACATCAATACAGAAAACTTGAAGATGCATTTGATCAAAATGATCTAGTGTTTCCTTGTAAAATCCATCTCGAGCATACCCAATGATTAGTGCATTCCATGAGATAATACTCTTAACTATAAGCTTGTCAAAGGCTTCTAGAGCTTTTGCAAGAAAGCCACACTTAGGATACATATCAATCAAGGCAGTGCCAACAAGAGGCCATCTTTCCAATGTTCCTCTCCTACTAATATTAGCATGCATTTATTGGCCCTTGTTTATGTTTATCATGTTGCTAAAAGCTTTCAAGATCTTCATAAGTGTGATAGTGTTTGGAGAGACACCCTCATCTTGCATACGGTCATGACACTTAAGTGCTTCATCAAAGGGCATGTGTTGATTATAGCTTATAATTAGCACATTTCATGAGACCAAATCTTGAATTGGAAGCTTGTCAAACAATTCTTATGCTTTTGAAAGACAGCCACATTGTGCATATATGTCAACTAATGCTTTTGAAAGATAGCCACATTGTGCATATATGTCAAACAATTCTTATGCTTTTGAAAGACAGTCACATTGTGCATATATGTCAACTAATGTGATGCCAATAACATCTCCTTGCAACAAGGATCCTTTCTTGGCCTAACTACCGATGTATTCACTACACTAACAGTACCCATACACATGTACATTGCACATGGCGAGCACCCATCACTATCACTTCATTCTTTATTCCTTTAGTAATATTTGAATAAGGGAAGGATGATCACACATTGTGACTATTGGAGCTCCCACATCTTGAGTCTCTCTCTCTCTTGCTCTCTTGCTTCTTCTACCATAGCTCCCTCCTCCATTACTTCTGCTTGCTCATTCTCTCACTAGGGCTTCTAACTTCATATTTTGCTCCCTATTTTCAAATCTTTTAGCTCAACATAAGCCTTCAATAAGGCTATAAAAGTGTATGGGCTAGAGGATAAGGTATCATCCTCCTCTTGCATTTTTTTGTGTAGAGCAAGATTAGAGCTAGTCATACTAGCCTTAAGATAGCATTTCATAAGAGCGTTCCATGAACATGATTTTTTATGCACCAACATATCAAAAACTTGTCGGGCATTAGCTATGCTTCCAAATGGGGACAAGGTGGTTACCCAACATTGGATGAGTTTCAAAACCAAAACTTTGCAACAAGTTTGCCCCATGATCTTTCTCCTTTCTACACTTAGTTAGGATATGTGTGATGGAGTTATTGACTGAATCAAGCCATTGGTGTGGCACCTTGAAAAGAGACAAGCAATTATGCCACACTAACCATCTCCACCACAAGTCCACCATTGATACATCCATGGTCCACACCACCATTAGTGTAGCTATAGTGGTGCGTGGCCTTGCTTTGTTGCACATTTTTGAGATTATTCTTTTTCCCTACACATGAATTCTCTTATGAGATCTCTAACACTCTTCTTCTAAGGATTAGTTGGACCTAGCTTGAGTTTTTCTTATTGTCCATCCATATAAAGGGTCTACAATTTGGAGGCCATGGGCCAGTCTATGTTGATGTGCATGGCACTACAAGCAATGAATCCTGTGAGGAGATAAGCACCCAATGGACTTCAAGTCCAATGGAGATAGCTAACAATCAACTACCCTCTTTTATAGAATCTTCATTAGACCCTTCTTATCCCAATTGCTTATGCGATGAATTTTTTTATAGTGGTTTGCATTGTTACCACACTCTTCTCCCTTTTGTCTATGAGTCACAATAATAGCCCTCCTAAATCAATCATGTGTCACATATTAGTTTGTGTTGTTTGTTTTTTTAAATTCTATTGGTGTTGCTCTCCCTCTCTCTCATATATGAGCTAGCTATGACATGGTGGAGCTATCTTGATGAGAAGGGCTACTATTTATGGGCTTGAGAATATTAGTGGCAACAACTTTTTTGGTGCTGGGATGGAGGTTGAGAAAAAGGAGTAGGACAAGAAATAGGAAGCTACATCCACTTCCCCCAAAATGGCTCGTGCAAGGACACCTTCCCCAGTTCACACACGTGGATGCACAATCAGTTGTTGTAGAAGTCGGGGGTGGTGCTCCACTCACTGTTGCAATGACATGTGGCGTGATGTCCCCTGGTCTTCACCATGTCAATGGGGCTAGCACAAGAGGCAATGCTAATCAAAATTATACCAAAACCCCCATGAAAATCATATTATCTCCCTCCATATGATCCATTTGATTCATGAAAACTCTTCAAAATGGAGCACCAAGGAAGAAGTAGCTATTAGCCATGGTTTGATGCATGATCTTTACCCTTACCATTGTTCATTACCTTAGTCTTAGTTTTTCCATTTGTGAGTAGACTTGATGCCTCATAAAGCTAGATACGTCATAAAGTGTAGTTATGTAGGCAATTTTCAGGCGTGACATGAAGAGGTATCATTTTTGGTGTCTTTCATGTTTTGGTCATTGTTCATAATCATAACTCAATGTATGATGGAGATTTCTGATTGGCTATGAGATATAGTTGGCACCATGTATTTCTTTGTGTATCAACTTTATTTTTAGCATATTCTTTGATCTACCATTATGAGTGTTGTAGGATGTATTTTCATGCTCCTTTTACATTATTTCTAGGTTTTTCTATTAGTTGCCTGATACGGTATGATGCATTTACCATACTACATACAATCATGTATTATATTCTTGTATGAGGCATTTCAATCCTATCATGTATTCCGCATAGATTAGGGGCCGCAAAAATTTGGCAATCCTATCATTGTCATCTTGAACCTTTGGTCTAAAGCTCTATTAAAAATAACTTTATTTTATGGAAGAAAATTGAGTTTCTTGTATGTAGTTCAAAGAGTTTTCTATGTGTATATCCTACCATTGCTTCCTTACATATATTTGGTTTAAAAATGGCAATGTTTAAAACGTTAGTAAAAATGGCAATGTTTGATGGTAGAAATGTGAATTTCCTGTATGAAGCAGTAATATATTTCCTAAAGCAAGATGATGCAATTCTACCATTGTTACCCTACATATTTGATTTTAAATCCTAATAAAAATACCTCTGTTTGATGCCAAAAAGCAAATTTTTTTGTCGAAACCTGAAGCAATGATATATTACATGAAGTAAGATGATGCAGCTCACAGAAGATGATTAGATTGGTGATAAAGAAGATTAGTTACATTTTCAAGAAGATGATGTTGTTATTAATGATAAGTTTGAGGATTATGGTTTTCACAATGAGGATGTCATCATGGATGATTTTCTCGGTTCTCTTATTGATGTTAATGAAGATAATGTAGCTACTAAGTTTAATTTCTGTGAAGTAATTTTGCAAAAACGAAGTACAATTAGCAGTAGTGTAAAATGCACCATCTTTGGATGTATTTATTTAGGATACCCATGTTTCTAGCATACAAGTTAATATTTCATGTCATTGCATTGCTCAAATTGAAGAACAAGTTAGTCTTCCAGTACAAGAATTGTAGCATTGCAAGATTAACACTATAATTCCACAGCAAGAATTGTGGGATTGCAAGATTAGCATTGTAATTGAAGAACAAGTCAGTATTCCACTACAAGAATTGTGGAATTGCAAGATTAGCACTGTAATTCCTTTGTATAGGAAGAGCGAGATTGTAGGATTGACACTATATTTTCTTTGTAGGAGTTGGTTGAATATCAAGAATTGCAAAATGGAGTCAGTTTGTATGGTGTTTCTTCCAAAGTTCCACACGAGGTACACTTTATGATTCAATCTCTAATTGAGATGATTCATTGGCTTTCTGTTGAGCTTGAAAAGGAGAGAAATGTGGCGAAAGTTGCAGTAATTGAAACTTTGTTTGTTATCAATTAGCTTCAAGAAGAGAAAGCATTACTACAACAAGAGGCTTCTCAAGTGAAGAATGCAATGGATTTCCAAGTTTCTCATTGTTTTGAAGTTATTAATGCTCTTGAGGAAGTTGTCTTGAAGAATGATAATGAAATTGCTGATTTGCATACTCAATTGGAATTTTCTTATGCTTCAAGTCAAGTTTTTATTCTTGAGGATCTCTATGCATTGAATGATTAGTTTATTGATGTTTCAAATCAGACTAATATTTTTGAAATCTTTGATGACTCTAATAAGTTTATCAATGAAGTTGAAGCAAATGGAATTATGCAAGCACCTACATTGGATATTTATGTTGCTCATGTTATAGCACGAATGGTTGATATTATTCATGTTAATTGGCCTTGTAGCATGAAATTGATGATTCTATATGACGTGCATCATTGTACTAAGAGTATGTTACAGTTTTATGTATCAAGAAAGTTTCAGAATGGCCTAGAAGAATCTAAAATTTAGCAAATCCTACAACATGACCCCAAATTCTTGTAGTAGTATCTTGAACTCCTACAATAGCAATTTACATTGTTGCAATTCTTGCAAAACAAATTATATTCCTGCAACAACATCAAGCTAAATTTCTACAATTTCTACAATAGCAAGTTGAATTCATGCAGTTCCTACAGCAGCAAAAAATATTGCATCAAGTAAAAAGTTGCAAGAAGTGCTACAACCTCAAAAACAACAAATACAACAATAACATGAAGATCATTGGTTCTAAGAACTTGAAAATCAACAAATACAAGTTATTGTGGATTATCATACATATTTCTTTCAAGATGCAATGTCCTATTCAAGATTTGAATTGTGTGGTACATTGCCATACATTTATTATGGTGAAAAAGCAAGAGTGTCAATCAATATATTTTCAAGTCAATGTAGTTATTCTTTACAATTGGAGAAATGATGTAGTTATTTTGTTATGGTTATTTATCTTTATTCTCTATGATATATTATAGATGCGATTGTATATGATGGGTTCTTAGCCTTGGCATATTGCCTTGAAATGGTTGTACTATAGAACTGTGGCTCATTACTTGTCAACAATTCAAGGTACTTTCATTTTAACTATAATGCAAGGAGATATTGTTAATAGATTTCGGCTTAGACTACTAATTCAAATTGATTATGACGAGCCACAAAAGGATTCACAGGTTCAAGAAGTAGTGGGAATCAATTTTATGTAAGTTACTATTGTAGTACCTGAAGTAACAATGTAGAATTCTATGGATATTATGGTCATTTGCCAATTTTATGGTATAAATAGTTTTCAAACATTAACAATGTTTCATTGCACTTATGTTAGTGACATTTTAGTGATGTCAATAGCATTCATTTGTGTTGAATGAGCAAAATAGACATCATTACCATTGTAGGCAACAAGTTCAATGTTGTAGGAAAACATGGGCATGATATAGGAAAATGGTAACCTAATATAGAAAAGTAGTCACTTGATGCAAAAATGTAGCATTTTGGAGAAAGTAAGTATTGATACCATGTAACAAAGTCAAGATATTGATGAAGAGGATCGGATGTTACAGGGTTTGGACATAGATCTTGATAGATGAGTGTTTATGCAAACTAATGTTACCATGATGAAGAATGTTAGTAAAGAGTATGTATAATCAATGGACTACTATTCTAGGGAGAATGTCTCAAGTAATATCTCAACGATATGAAGTTTTGCAACAAGCTTTTGTTTAAAGAATTTGGAAGCCTTGATACATGAGAAGGATGCTCTTAAAGATAAGCTCGATGGATTGCAAACTGAATATGATAAATCGTTGGTTATGTTCTCTAGGTTGTAGGGTATCAAGCAACAAGATAAAGTTGAAATTCAATTGTTGGATCATGATGCTTTGAAGGCTAAAATCAATGAAGTATTGTAGGATATCAGTAATAAGTAAGTCAAGTTAAGGGAACTCACATATGATAAGATTCATGATGTTGGTGTTATACCTTTTGTATCACACGAGCATCATGCATAGGAACAATCCATCATTGATTCTCATGATGCTCATGAGCCTAATAACTCATGAATTTTTTTTGGTATCACTATTAGACTTTGTATTATTCATCATACTTATGATGTATATGCCTAGGTTTTGTGACAACCTTATAAGTGGATTATGCAATTGCATTAGGGGGCTATGAGTATCCTTCTAGAGGGGCTCTACTCATCATTTCTCTAGGTGGCTTACTTCATTGTTCGAGGCTTTGAGTAAGGTATAATTTATCTCATTGGATATCTCTATTTTTTATAAGGAATTTGACATTGTGACATGCAAGGGTTCGAGTCATGGTTGTTCCATCAACCATCCACTGGGCTATGCCAACTATTAGCAATGGCTTGATACATGGTCTTTACCTTTAGCATGGTTCATTAACTTAGCCTTAGTATTTTCACATGTGAGCAATCTTTAGATGCCTCATGAAGTGTAGTCATGTAGGCAATTTTCAAGTGTGACCTAAAGAGGTATCATTGGTGTCTTTCACATTTTGGTCATTGTTCATGATCATGACTAAATGTATGACAGAGAATTCTAATGATCTATGAGATATGATAGTTGGAACCATGTCTTTCTTTGTATTTTTGATCTATTTTCAACATATTCTCTTATTTATGTATTTGATTTGATGTTATGAGTGTTGTAGGATATATTCTCATTCTCCCATTACCTACTACAGTAGTGTATTGTATTCATGTATGAGGCATTGCAGTCCTATTATGTATTTCGCATAGATTAGGGGCTACAACAATAACAGTACAATGAAACACCATATCTATTTTTGAGTGTAAAAAGATATGCATTTTCCTTTCCCCTTCATAGCATAGCATCAATGACGTCCACTAGCACTCAAATTACAAATTATTGGTGAAGTACCTTTCTTTATTCATAGATAGGGATTCAAGTGCATAGTACTTTTCACTCTAGTCTAGAATTTAAGCAACTTCCCATAGTCCATGTAGTTGTACTAAAAATGGAGAGACTTGCATTTGCTTGGGAAACTTGATTGCCACGTGACAGCCAAGTACTCAAAAAGTATCAGTATAGGCTTTCTTGTCAGAAATGGAGAGAGAGAGAGAGAGAGAGAGAGAGAGAGAGAGAGAGAGAGAGAGAGAGAGAGAGAGAGAGAGAGAGAGAGAGAGAGAGATATATATATATATATATATATATATATATATATATATATATGTATATATATATATATATATATGTATATGTATATGTATATATATATATATATATGTATATGTATATATATATATATATGTATATGTATATATATATATATATGTATATATATATATATATATATATATATATATGTATATGTATGTATATGTATATATATATATATATATGTATATATATATATATATATGTATATATATATATATATGTATATATATATATGTATATATATATATATGTATATATATATATGTATATATATATATATGTATATATATATATATATATGTATATATATATATATATTTGTGATGGATTCTAGCTTGACTCCATAGTTATTCACTTTGGCATGGCCTGTTTACCTATCAAGTGTACACCATGCCAAGTCAAGTTGATGACCTAGGTGTGATGCCTTTCATATAGCATATGCCCCCTAAAGGGCAATACTAACAAAGGAACAAATAAATGACTCATCATGTCTCTATAGCTGTTGGACATGAATTTAGGCTTGCATGTTGATGCATGTATTATCATGAGTACTATTCAACTCTAACACGGGGGAGTGGGAATGTTCAAATTACCTCCCTTAAAGGGAGCTCATGCCAAGCCCTTCTTAAACTAGAAGTTGGGCAAGAAGACACATCAAACTGAGACACAAAAGGCTTGTATGGATCCAATTTCATGTAGTATAATCATTTTCAAGGCTATTTAACATGTTACTAATAGTGAAAGCATGTATAGGTGGCCTACTTTTGGTGATTTAAAGTAGATAGTCACTTCACAAGGAGACAAGCAACACCCTCTTGAGTCCACATGGGCATAGTTAACCCATAATTAGAGACCCTTCTCTTAGAGAAACTTGCAATTGACCTTACCAACCACAACTAACTAAGGACCTATGGCTATAAGGATTGAGATCAATCCTTCCAAGAAATTGACCCCTAGGGCCAAACATAGAATACCCTCCTAGAAATTAGAGAAGAATCACATTTTATTTCTAAAATTGAACGATGATTGCTTCTCTCAGTCACTTCTAGGGTAGCTACCACCTAAAAGGCCTGAAGATCATGGCATATGTCTTATCCGTGAAAGTAGCCCACCTAATAAGACACCCTACAGAGTCAGTGTAGCTAGCAGAGGAGATTATGCATCAAGTGAGCTTGAAATACATCAACCAAGCTTGAGTCAATTGAGTTAAGTTACTTTGGATTGCATGTATACTATTATTTTTTTCACCTTCCATAGCTGCTCTTCTTGTCATAATGCTTCTATCCTTGTGCAAGTTGGAAGCTAGCCCAAAATTTTGTGCTATTTTAGAATCCATAGAGATCTCAAGGTATCAAATTAAAGACTCTTGATACAAGTGACTTACTCTAATGGTAGACCTGTGATTCTATAATGCTAATTTAGATTACATAAAACATTTCATGATATTACAAATGTTGCATCATATGATCAAATAACAGTAATCAAAGTGCTATCAAGGGGGGTTCTAAGTGAAAAGCCTTGATCTAAGGGATTCAATAAGAAGAACTACACATAAAAGAGATAACAAATCTTTGAAGAAGATAATGTATTTTGCAATAGAGGCACAATAAATATTGAAACCCAACCATAGGAGAGTATATGATTCAGATCTTCTATTGCATGCATGAAATCAAGTAAAAAAAGTTTGACACTATAGCTCAAAATAATTTCACAAAGACAATAGCTCAAAACTACCTTGTATACATCAATCTAATTGTTGTACACATGATCCAAAATCAAGACATAGACCCCTTTTCCAAGAAGAAGATTTGTATGTACATAGCTTTCATTCAAGATAAAGCAACATGCATAAATCCAAAATACCATGTATTAGAGTACTATTAGCTCTCTAAAACACTACAAAACCTTTCCTTGATCTTTAGGTCAACATATATCTAAGAAGACCTATACTTTTAAGATAGCAATCCTATCTAAGGCTTTGGCTATAACTTGTTTTCACCATAACTTTCACATACAGACTTTGAATAGGGTTGTCCAAGTACTCAAATCAAAGTGAACGAATTTGATTGACTAGCCAACATGGGTAATATCACAAAAATAATCTTTGAATAGACATGAATACCACTTTTTGAAAAACACCTTGCTTTTTTATATTCTTAGGCTTGGACAACTTGTAACATGTAGGATAAGTCCTTTCATGTGTTTAGATCCACCCAAAGTTCTCATTAAGTTATCAAAACTTGATGATGAAGACTTATACTATTTTGGTGGACCAATTTTCATCTTAGAAAGATGTTAGAATCATAAGTAAGTATCCCATAAGCATATATCTAAAATATTTATATAGATGTCCTTCCCTTGCTTTTCCTTCATTGAACATATAGCCACACAACAACAACGCTCTTTAGGGTTAAGGTTCACACAAGGTACTCATCGATGCAACACGTGAGTAAGGTGCAACGTAGCATGGGGTTGGCCATGGTGTACTTGTGCATGAGCATGTGGAAGGGCTTGTAAAGAAGAGGAGCTAAAGTAGTGACTTTGCCCCCTACTGTAGAGTGAACTAGGGTAGTTCATGACTCTAGAAGAAATTAACTCAAAGCACATGGGCTCTAACATGAGGCCCTAGAAGGAGCACACAAGCTCCAGAAAGAGTTGTCCAAGGTTTCATAAACAAGCGATGCATGTGGAAACTATAGACATGTGAACTTGTGTGATTGATAGTCTTAATCCTACCAATTTTGATTTTTACATAGCCATCCAACTTGTGTCTATTGCGTTTAGCCCAAAAATACCCAAACAATGGAGTTTTGCTATGTTATTGGTAGAGCAAACAAAAAATCAACACATGAAAAATGATCATCTTTTTCCCCCTTTTGTTCATTGATTTTGAACTAGCCCTTAAACCATATCCAATCAGGCCGTTTTGGGGCCTTCTTTGTTGAGTACTTATGATCCACATCATGTGAAAATATAATCAATATCTACTTTTCCAAATATTGGGAAAAGAAAATTTCCATCAATGTATGCTTCACAAAGTGGTTCAACAAAAGATTACATTCTTGGAACCCTAAAGAAGCTCCACCAAAGCACCTAGTAAAGGTTTGCAAAGTTCTTATTTGATAGTTCCTTTTTTTAAAATAAAGGAGCTATAAAGAATGAACCATTTGTAGTTGATTGTTTAGATTCTTGATGATTCAATGTATATGGATGAACCTTCTCCAAATGAAGGCTTCATGCTTGTTGCTCTTTCAAAACATCAAGTATGTCATAGTCATAGTTAGATTATTATTGCTTTAAAAATGAAAACATTTTGCAACCTTGTTGAAGGTTTATTTACAGCTCTTACATGGGTGAAGAAGAGGGAGAGGGATCCAGAATGTGCTAGTGAAATATATGTAGGAGATTGAGTCTTTGTTATGCCATTTGTGGCAGTATTGAGTTTACTTAACCAATATTTTTTAATTAAATTTAAACTATATTTTTTACATGCTATTTCTTGACTTTTATTATGGAGGGTCTTGGCAATATTGTTTCAAAATTTGCTCTTACCCCAAAGGTTAAGCCTCATTTCCCATCTCTTCCTTTGATACTTTATGAATAGTTGAATTGTGAAGCTTCAACTATGGACCTTAAAAAGAGGTTTTTTGAGTTAGTGTCAATTGGTCACACAAGCATCAAAGAGATGAGCCATGTAAAGAGAAATACGCTCTTATTTTATGAGGTTGTTTGTTTGCTTGGACTTTAGTTGCCTATCTTATTAGCATTTTGAGACAATAGGCACTTGAGATAAAGTAGGGGAAAAAAATAGATGGGCAATGCTCTTGCATGTGACAGTGTGCCCTTGTTATTACCTTCTTAGGTATCCCTTCTTGCTAATTGAATCATTATCAGCACATGCTTAAAAAACTTGGTGTCGTTGGACGATTTCAAAATTTTTTGCTTATCTCCTTTCCTATTTTTTAATGTAATGAGCCTACGCCTAGATCCTTGATCATATTGCTAATATCTTCTCTATTTTGGTGTTTTATTCACATACTTGAGTGCATATTTTTGGTTTCAACTCCTAATATACCCTATTTTATTCATTTCTTGAAGTTCCCATCCTTTGGTGTCTTTTTTTCAAGGCTTTTAAACTATCTTTGTTTAACCTAAATATAAAACAAGTCATTGAGGCTCTCAAATTGGCCAAATGGTTATTTAAAAAAAAATCAAATTTAAGCTTCTATAATTATATCTTCAATCATTTCAACTATATCTCTACCTCAATTGACTTTTCTTATAGTCCAAATTTTCCTCCTAAGCATGATGGCTTTGATAAAGCACTTACCTTAGCTTGTAAATGATTGCAATATCTAAGGAAACCACTATTTCCATCTGCAACACACCCTATTATGTCATGAAGTTTGGAAAATTTAAGTGACTTACCCATTCATGGAATTGTTGGATGTAACCCATGTGGGAGCTTCAAGTGACTCACATGTTAATAGATCTATTGAATACAATTGTTAGTCCACCTAGCAATCAATATTCTTTGTGCCTTCATCTCTAAATTCTAGTCTTCAACTTTGATTGGTAAGAACCTTGTGGTATCTTTCTCTCCATGTGAAATACAATTCTTCTACATCCATGTGTTTAGGAGGCAAGAAGGGAAATGCCTACAATATTCAACCATAGACATTGTTTAACACTTGTTTAACATTTATAAACATAAAGGACAATAAAAATAATATATCTAAAAGTGAATGAGAGTATCCTTTAGACAATAGTCACCTAGATTGAGAAATAAAGAGTGCTATAGCAATCCAAATAACAACTTCAAGTATCTCCTAAGGTCATATTGAGGTAGTCACTAGAGAGAGAGAGAGAGAGGGAGAGGTGGGGGAGGGAGGGAAAGGTATGAAACAATCAAAATTTTAGGACTTCTAAAACTACGTTTTTTGTGGGGATGGGATATCCCTTAGTGAGAGTGGGCATTGTCAAGTTAGGGCTCATAATGAGAAGTGGCACTATTATGGTTTCCATGTGCAGTTTGATCATGTGTATTATGGGTTCTCATGCTCCTATTTTACTCACGTGGTCATAGACCTCGAGATACTCTCTTTTCTTTGTGATGGCAATTCTAAGATGGCAAGTATATGCATCCAATTTTACTCATCCTTGGGGCAAGGTATGTCCTAGTTAATGGGTTCTTATGTAGGAGGGAACTTGTCATCTCCTCGCAATATGCTAGAGATTGGATCCAATCAAGTAGGGTCATTCTCTAGGTTTTCATTTCAACTCATACCACACTCATCCTATTGCCAAGGAAGACTAGATTGGTCCTCAATCCTCAATGGATCATCCGTTTTGTATCCAAGGGTGTCCAACTGATAGGTCATAGTCCACTCCTTCTAGAACTACAAAGTTAACTAGGAATGAACTCCTATAATCTTGGCTAGCCAATACTTGAGCACTCCCAAAGGGAAAACTTTAGATCCATCGTTGATGGTCAAGTTGAAGTGGACTTGCTCAATGGAAAGGTTCCCCTACTCATGGACCACATCCTAGTTATTAAAAATGCTTACTCTAGCTCTTGTGCCAATTATTCCTCATCTTTTATATTCACCTAGGGATTTCACTAGGAAGATAACATGAGGCTTGGCTCCTTCCCTTAATATTCTCTCTTTTATTCCAAAAAGCATGCACACATGCACGCACGCACACACACACACACACACACACACCCACACGCACACGCACACGCACACGCACACGCACACGCACGCACACACGCACGCGCACGCGCACGCACACGCGCATGCACACGCACACGCACACGTGCACGCACGCACGCACACATTCTCTCTCTCTCTCTCTCTCTCTCTCTCTCTTTGTTCATTACTATCCTCAAAGAGACAAAATTGCCCTCTTTCTAGGCTTCTCTCCTATATATGAAGACAAAAGAACTCTTTTTTCTTTTTGAAGTGTTGTATATGAGTATATGCTAAACCCACTCTCTGATGTGATCCTTGTAATATTGAAAATATTACTTTGAGGAGATTCTCAAAAGCCCCAATTGGCAATGGACTTAACTCCATTGAGCCCTATTTTATTATCATGATGACCTCTTTTTCTCCTTGATAGGAGTATAAGGTATAGACATGGATAACGAAAGTGAGCTGTGGATCATGAGAGCGACAATGATTTGAATAGTGACTCCATTGATGACACCTATGTCAAAACAATACAATAGATCTCGATTGACCCAAGCCATCCTAGGTGGGAAGCCTAGCCATAAATGCAATTATAGTTAGAATTAATTAGATTTGGAATGGTTAGAGTATCTAGAGGTTCTATGAGACTATAGGAAGATAGGATATTAGCCCTTGGATCTAGTTCCCCACTTGGAAGGGTTGATGACAAAATAGGGAGGAGAAATGACATTTGATACTCCACCCATGATAGAATAATTTGAATCAGGAGATGGATGGGAGGTGATGATTTTGACCCTAAAATACCATAACTAACAATAAAGTGTTGATAAGCAAAAACAAATCTCCTGATCCACTTAAGGAGAAATCATCTCAAAAACACCAAAGAAGACCATATGTGTGAGACCAAATGTCACGAAAAATCTCAAGTTCTCTCAAAGAGATTCACAAAATTCAAGAAGATCAACTCATTTTCTTGCTTGGGACTAAGAGAGAGGGAGAATCCAATGAACCTATTGAGGGACCAACAAGGTGAAAGAGGTAAAACTTTCTAAGAAAGGAGAGTTTGTGCAATGAAGATAGACCACTATCCACACTACCATATACTAATCACATGATCAAAAGAGTGGTAGCTAAAGAAGCTTATAGCTTGGTTGATGGGTTTTTTGACTATACGTCCACCCAGATGATAACTAAGTGTAATTCCACCCAAATGATAGGCACAGAACTACATTTGCTATGAGATGGGGAGTGCTCACCTAGATAGTCATGCCACTTGACTTGACCAATGCTCTAGCCACTTTCTAGTGGTTAATGGGCATAGTATTCAAGGACACGTTGAGATGATAGCTTGAAGTGTTCATTGATGATGTATGCATTTACTCTAGTTTGGAGGAACACTTTTGAGAGACTTTGATTGGTCTTTGAGAGGTATCGATAGTACTAACTTTCCTTGAATCCACTGAAGTATCAAATTGGGATTAAGCACACCATCATCTTGGGCCATGTGGTATCCAAGAATGGTATCACAATGGACACTATCAAGATTAAAGTGACGATGGAAATTTCTCTACCCAAGAAATAGAAGAGCCTTCAATGCTTCTTAGGGCATACCAAATATTATAGATGCTATGCTAAATTATGTTATGAGAGTGCCATCACTCTACAAGTTCCTATTTATCTAGGACTGGACAAAGGGGTATCAAGCTTCTTATGAAGCTCTCAAGAAGGTTTTATAACCATACCTATCCTAAGAGTCCCCAATTCAACAATAATGTTCCCCAAGCACACCTTTGCATCTAAAATCACAATTGGAGTACTGTTGTGCCAACATAATGAGCATAATATGGATTTTCCTATGTTTGTAGACCAACAACCTCATTTGTATTTGGTAAATAAACATTGCACCATAGGGAGATGTCAAGACGATGACTGAGTGGTGAGAGAAAGGAGTGTAGAAGAGAGAGAAAAGAGAAGAGAGAATGAGTGACTAGGAGAGAAGAAGACAAAATATAGGAGAGAAGGAAGAGAAGCCATGAAAGTTTTGAAGGAGGTGAGATGAGAAATAGTAATTGTATTATTTCCAAAAGTTATAAAAATTACATGTCTCAAACCCTTTATACATGTGTTAGTGCAATAAGGTATTAATAAATGTCTTCCTAGCTTCTTGATCCCTTTTTCAAGTTTTCGCCCACAAAACTAAAATTACAATGGCTGAAAAGGATGGAGAGAACAAAGTACTACTTTGATTTCATCTATACAAATGATGGGAAATGAATGAAGAAAATGAGATATTTTGATTGAAATGAAGTCATAAAGAGAAGCCTTTGCCATATACACAAGCTAGATGTCTTCAAAAGAGAGTTTGATCCTTTAGATCTTCAAGAAAAAGTCATTGTAGTGAATAGATAGCTTGCTGGAAGAACATGCCTTGTTAAAGAAAACTACCATAACTTCCGATAGAATAATCCAAATGGAGCATGCCACATGTCAAACATAGCTATCAAAGAGTACTTTGACCCTATATAGGTGTCATTTTTTTGAAAATTAGGCAAAATAAAAATTGTTCTAAAATTGACTGTTGTCTAAGCCTTGTATGCACCATAACTGGCTCATCTATAGCTATGCTTCAGCCACCATTAGCATAGAAACTCATCCAAAATAGAATCAAGCCACCAAGAAGCTTCCTCTAGTGGAAAACCTCTCCATTTGATCAAGTACTCAATGATAGATTAAGAGTGAAGCTTTTTATCACATTGGCCTATAATCTCCTCAAGGATGTACTCAATAAGACCTTCTTTATCAATAAGGGATAGCTCATCAAGTGTATCCACATAGGTACCATAAAATGGTTTGAGTTGATTGACGTGAAACACATTATGAATCACATGGTAAGATTCACAAATTGGTATGGTATATTGCCTAACTGATAGGCTTCTTTGGCCCAAATGATACCATCTCTAGACAATTTTTATTTCTCAATGGGAGAGACAAATACTTGAGCCATCTTTGCTTTGAAATTCTCTCAACTATCAACCTCCTATCTTTTCCTCTTTATGTACCTTCACCATGCATGAGCAAAGCCCTCGAGGTGAAGTGTAGAAAAATGAATATTTTGGTCATCAGATCTAGGGAAAATATCAAAGTAAGATTCTAACTTTGAGGTCCATTCCTCCAAATTAGCTTGTGATTATGAATAGCCACTATAAAATAATATTTCTTCCCAGCTTCTTATAGGAGAATAGCTTGATGGCTTCTACTTTTGCTCGAATGTTAGTTCTCTATGGTCATGCAAAATGGAATGTAACACTTTATGGACGGCCACATATTACTTGTGTTTTGATGTTGGACGCTTCCGCTTTTTGATATAATGTCCTTTGGTTCTAGCCTAATTGGTTGCTTAACATTGTGGGTAATATTAATGCATATTGGAGTGTCATACTCATGGCACATTAGACAACCTTGCTAGGAGGTGGTTCTTGCATTGTGTGCCCAAGTTTAATGTGGCTATAGCACATTGTAGCGATTTATATTCAAGTTTTCCTTGATTGTCTCCTTCAACACCTTTTCTCCTTGAATTTGGCATAGTTTTCCTCATGGCATGGAATCTAATGCCCTAAATGCTCTACTTCTCCACTTAGTTTGTCCTCAACTATAGGTAATCATTAGAATTTATGATAACAAACTCCTTGATGCCCACATGTTCATGATATAATGGGAGACTCAATGTTTCAAGGACAAATACTAGGCTAAAGACATCATATACATACTAGAGAACATGTTATTAGAATGATCCTTTGAAAAAAGTGGTTTACCCATCTTTTGATCAAGACCTAACCCTATCAAATGGTTGTTGAGCACTTATATAGACGATCTTCTTTGAAGATGTGTGTGTAAACACAAGATTGAGAAGGTGCTACAGGAAGCACATGGAGGAATTCCAAGTGGTTACTTTGATGGAAATGCTATGGTAAGATAGACATGGCATTCTTAGCTCTAGTGGCCAAAGCTATTCAAAGACATGGCATGATTTTCCAAACACTATGATGAGTACCAATGAACAAAAACACTAATTCAAAAGAACAAAATGGAACACTCCAATGATTCCTTGTTAATCCTTTGAAAAGTAGGAAATAGATCTCGGGACCCATTAATTGAGCTACTCAATACTCACAAGCATGCTACATTGTTGTACTCATAGTGTACATGCCAAAATGGCCAAAGGCTAGGGCCACTCACAAGCACAATACTCCAACAATGGTAACAATCTTATGGGAGTAAGTCATTTCCCTATTTGGCCACACCATCAAGATCATTAGTGACCAAAGTACTTATTTTACAAATGGATACACCTCTTGACTAAACACACCTTGCTTAATTATTACCAAGAAGGCCAAACAAAAGGCCTAGTTTAATCAGCATGTAAAATATAGAGCCTTTAGAAAAGGGGATCTAGTGCTTTTGTATTTGATCAAAGGCCATAAGTAAAATCTCAAACTTAGAGGTCTCAAATCTTACCTTGTTCATGTTATCAAGAAAGTAGGCAATGTGGAATCAGAAACCTTGGATGGAGAAGGCATTGGGCTTTTCAACAACACAAAAGTCAGATTAAAAAATGGCTACCCACCAAGGCATTACTTAATGAACCTCCATGAAGAAACCTAACGTCCACATCAAGTCCATCATGGTGACTAAACAAACATGATATGAACAACTAGAGCAACAAATGCAGCTTGGTCGATTGTCTCAACTAGACCTTTGTCCCACAACTATGTACATCAAGGTTAAAGTATTTGTGATATTAGTAATGCAGAACCTCCATGAAAACATTGGATGTCCACATCAAGTCCATCACGGTGCCTTAAAAACATGGTATAAACAACTAGAGCCACAAATTTAACTTAGTCGATCGTCTCGACTAGACCTTTGTCCCATAATTTTGTACAATAATGTTAAAGTAGTTATGCTATTAGTAATGTAGACTCTAAGGATAAACCTATAACACCACTAGCCTACCTCCAAGTCTAGTTGAAGATAGAAAAGGTTGTTACTATTGATTCTCTAGTAAATAAGGAATTTGACTACAATACCCTTTCATTATTTTCTAAGAAGGAATTAGATCAACTATAGTTAACTCCTATCAAGGCCAAACTAAATCCTTACTGGGACAAACACTACTCCTTGTTATGTAAATGCAAAATGATGCTTATGACGGAATTTGACTACAATACCCTTTCATTATTTTCTAAAAAGGAATTAGATAAACTGTAGTTAACTCCTATCAAGGCCAAACTAAATCCTTACTGGGACAAACACTACTCCTTGTTATGTAAATGCAAAATGATGCTTATGGCGGAAATTGAAAGCTTATCTCTCCTCCTAGGTTTTTCTAAACATGGAAGGGGTAGTGATTGAGATACTCTAAGGATAACCCTTCAAATACATGATGAATTGTAATGTCAAATATGTTGAAAAAAAATCATTTACTTTTATTCAAGACATGAATCATCTATATTTTCAATTCAAGGGACTTAATCATAGAGCATTCACCAACTACCACTCCTACCCCAACACCTCAACAATCAGCTAGAAATTTGGACCAAAATTTACCAAGACAACTATCGAATGCTAAAGTTAAGAACTTATAAACCAGTTTGTAGACTCCACTCATTTGCTTAGCTCCAATAATGAAGACCCAAGAACAATTCCCAAGGAATATCTCAACCTCCTTAGACCATTGAATCTTTGCATAGGAGACCAAATGGAAAAAGAAGAACTAAAGTATCTAAAACCCTTATCAAGGCACAAGGGTAATATCAAGGTTGTTGCTACCTTTGTATCCCAAAATGCTCCATGTCCAACCATCCCATCACTCACAAACCTCAACCACTTCCATTTAGAAAACCTCTTATGCTCAAACACAAAAATAGATTTAAACCAAAAAAACATTACAACCTCGTATCACTACTCAAACCATAATCCCCACCATTAAACAACAAGGGAAGGTGCATTTGAAGGACCCAATAAACACCAAAGCTTGTTGACAAGATCAAATCCAAGCTTGCTAAGCCCTAAAACATCTTTGGATAACCAAATCACCAAAATTAACCTCTCCCTCTAGCCAAGATACTCCTACTGTTAATGTTACAATAATGTAGAGTATGATACTTCAAGAAAACATAATAGAATTGTTAGAAGACAGGCCTAGAAACCCACTGTAAGCAAGGGAGTATAAGGGAAAATGAGTGTGAATAGCCCTGGGGGCAGGGGAAACCCTAACCCTAGCTTGGCAAAGGCTATATAAACAGCCTATGGGTCACTATCAAGTGTGAGAGAGTGTACCCAAGTTGTACTCTAAGCAACTTAATAACCAAGATTTCATTCTTGTACTTTGAGCTCTCTTCTCCCTCTTGTGCACACATTCCAATGCTGAAAACTCTAATTCTCAACATGGTATCAGAGCCATCTCTGATCTCCTCAACTTCCCTCAGCATAAGCTATCACTAAGTGCACATGAGCTATCATTTCCTTCATCTTATCCTTCTTTCCTCCATAGCTGCCTGCAACCTACCTCCATTGGAGGACTTGGGGAGGACAAAGGAGGCCATATCTCCCTCTACTTTCTTCTAGGGATTTCTTGTCTATCTTAGGTGAATCAGTCTGGCATGATAGACGTCAAGATTGGTCGACGGCGTGGGCAACATTGCGAAAATCCCAGAAACGGCGCAGTTTTCTGACAGCGCAGAATTCAGGCTGCTATACACGCAGCAGATGGTGCAATCTGTGCGGCTATATTGGGGCTTTGATAGCTCCCCAAGTGAGCTATCCTCAGCTAAAAGGGTTCCTGGAAATTCCTCTCAGAGAGAGAGATCTCTGCCAAACCCTAACTGTGCTTTTTTGGGCAGCCATAGCCAACAAGCTCCAAGCTTGACATTTTGTCATGTTTTCACTCTGAGCTTCATTAACAGTGATTCTAATCATTGAAGCAAAGTCTCTGAAGCCTATTCCAGATTCTAAAGCTCTTGGGCATGCTCAATGGACATCACCAAGCATGGGGAAGCCGACTTCCAATCGGGTTCCATTCAAGCACTTCACTAAGCTTGACAATAGTGTTTTTTTTTTAACACTAATCATGAATCATCAGGTTATTTGCTTGCTAGGCATTCACTAAAACCCAGTGAGTTTTTTATTCCTCTTCATATATTGTTGTAAGGTTATGTGTAAAATTAACACATAGACCATCATGCACTAGAAGTGTAATGCATACCCTATGTGACTTTGTCTCAAGTACATTGGTCAGTGAAATCAATAGCATGAGTGTCATCGTACTCTCCTCGGAATCATTAGCAACAAGCATTGAGATCATAGACAATCCGTGTCCAACACAAGCTTCATCCACTAAGCCATACCACAAGGAGGAGCCTGAAGTTCAGTCTAGGTTTACTTCATTAAAACCTAAAAAGACTATTAAACCTTGGAAGAAGCTTGCACATAAGAAAGGACCACCAAAGTCATACTTTGAAATATTACACTTATATGATTTTCAGCCTTTCTCTTCATTGCAACTTTGACTTCACATTGTCTAATTTGCTTCAGCACATTCAGTGAAGAGTTTGTAAGGGACTAGACACTGCCCTTGTCCTAACAAGTGGTAAGACCTTCCTAATGACCACAACATATGCTGATGTCCGTCCACAAATTCGAAAGTTTGATGGTAAGGATTTCCACCCATGGTAGGTACTTATAAAATACAAAATGATGGAGAGAGGGTATTGGCCTCTCATTCAAGGCAGTAGAGCTATAAACTCTGCAAATATGATTGATATAGAGGATGACCAACGTGCTCAAGCAATCATAATGCTACACCTAGATGAATCCCTGATTCATCATGTTGATCAACTAAACACTGCTAAAGAAAAACGGGATGAGCTTGAAAAGCTCAATGGAGCCACTTGCAAAAATACTAAAATCTTCCTTAAAATTGAATTCTTTAGCTTGGAATATCGTTCAGGAGAAGATTTGGGAAAATTCATTTCTCATATGAAGGGACTTATGGCACAGCTTGCTTCTGTACAAGCTCCAATACATGAAGAAGATGCTATTGCTATTCTCCTAAAAGCTGTAAAACAGGTGTTTCCTACTCTTGTAACCACTCTCACCAACATTCCAGATCCTACTTTGGCAAGTACCATTCAATCCTATTTGGATGAAGAAAAGAGGAACCACAAAGAAAGTAGCAACAGTCAGGCAACTTCAAATTCTCGTGAACAAGTATTGGTTCATACAGTTCTCACTAGATGTTCTTTTTGTAAGAAAAAATGACATCTTGTAAACAACTGCTGGAAGAAGTATCCCGAGAAGATGAAATGTAACAAATGCAAGAAGACAGGGCATATCACTAGTAAATACCCCAACACTCCTGAAATACCCAAATAATTGGTGGCCAACTATGTCTCCAATTCATCTGAAGATCGACTGTTTTGACTATTTAAATCATCTACCTAAAACAACCTTGTAAGCCTGATTTATAAAGGCATCCCAAAAAGGGGGGGGAATCTCTTACATGCTTTGTAAACCAATGCCACCTTGGCATTGAGGGGGGGTGTTAGAAGACAGGCATAGAAACCCACTGTAAGCAAGGGAGTATAAGGGCAGATGAGTGTGAATAGCCCTAGGGGCAGGGGAAACCCTAACCCTAGCTTGGCAAAGGCTATATAAACAGCCTATGGGTCACTATCAAGTGTGAGAGAGTGTACCCAAGTTGTACTCTAAGCAACTTAATAAGCAAGATTTCATTCTTGCACTTTGAGCTCTCTTCTCCCTCTTGTGCACACATTCCAATGCTGAAAATTTTGATTCTCAACAAGAATAGACCACACTTTTTGATATCCCTATCAGCAACTCAACTACCTCAAAATTTAACCACCATGCAAATCAAGTTGGAAGAAAAAGACCAACCCAAAATCTAGATGCCCCAAACACACCTACCTTCCTAATGAGTGATATCAAGCCCCTACCTTCTACCAACCTTAAAAACAAATTGCAACTTTCATAAGATGATAGAGGATATGACCAAGAAAACCAAATAAAGTGTTGCAAAATGTTTTTACCAACTTGAATCAACATTTATAACCTTTGGCAAGGTCTTCATAATGATCAACATGGGTCTTGCTAAGGATGATGATATGGCCACTCTTGTCTCTTAGTGGCATCCCACTTGGGAGGAGAGTGAGCTCCTATATTGGAAAAGAATTCTTGTGTAGAAGCAACTATCACAAGAGTTCCCAAAGAAACAACTGCAAACACATTGATTGATCTCTAACTATGGGTGTTAGCAACCAAACTTAAGGATCAATCCATGATTTAAGAACTCAAATAGAGATGAAAATTTGTAAGCCACAACTTAAAATTTAGTATATGCTTAGGTTCAAGATTTCAAGTGTAGACAATCACCTCATGATGATGACCACAATAGAATAGCATTGTGCTATGAGTACCCTACAACACAATCCTACATATTGGAAGTCCATGTCTCTCATGCCCATCATTAAAAAAATATTGACTCAACCCCAAAGTTGCAACACCTCATCGACAAGGTCCTATCCAATGAAGAGTTGCTTATAGCCAATCAATTTAATAGACCCTACTTGCTCTATGACATCATGTCATACCTTTATGTACTCACAATCTAACCTTTTGACTTACCCTTGTAGAGCTAGAGTACAATCCTAATCTTTACAACTTTCTAGACCCAATGTGCTTTATGACATCATGTCATACCTTTATGTGCTCACAATCTAACCTCTTGACTTAGACACCCTCATAGAGCTAGAGTACAATCCTAAGCTTTACAACTAGTGATTCAAAAACATCAAGCCAACTCTACATAAGTAACCACCATCATTCTTCTTGTATATAATAATAATTTATCATTATTTCAAATAAGTCCACACATAATTTTACACAACTTATCGATCTAGGTAGCTTGATCATTCTTTTTGTACAGGAGGAATGCATGCATTGGCACCCTCAAATCAAGGAAAATTTTGGTGAAAATGTAAATGCGAGAGATATGGAATGAATTATATTTCTTATTCATATAATTCTCACTATGACAAGGCCAAGGGACTAATTGAGGGTATCATGATAAGAGATATTGTAAAGCAATACCTAAGCAACTTTTGGTTAGAATATGTTTGTGGATCACTTAGGAAAGCTCAAAAGGTTATGAGGAAGGCTCCCAATGCCAAGTTGACAAAGGTAGAAGAAAAGTAGTGCATCATTCACCATATTATCCTCTCACAAGGTCATTCGCAAAGGTGTAGGAGTCTTGATTGAGGCCATTTAGCCATCAAAACATCCTAATCCATTTCTGCAAGTTAGTCATGGAAGGACACTTAGAAAGGGCCAACTTGAGATAGAAGGACACTTAGAAAGGGTTTGAGGGAACAAGTAGAAGATCGAGCAATGTAAGAAAATGAAAAAAGGTAAAGAGAGGAGATATGAAACCTTTCTAGATTGGGGAGCAAGGAAGCTAGTGGAAAGGAAAGAAACAAAGAGAAAGAAGTGAGTAAAGCTCATCTTTAGTGGAGGGGAGATTGAAGAACAACAGGTAGTAATTTGTGAGAAGGACTTTGAAAGGATCTTGCAGTCTTGTAAAGAGGATAAGAAAAGAAGGGATGAGACCTTTCTAGAATAGGTGGAAGAAAAATTAGGCAAGAGAGGGGAGAGTAGCACCAACAAGGGCAACAAGAAGGTAGTTGAAAACTTGCCACCTTTGGATCAAGAAGCCTACTACAAGTCCTTATATTACATACAATGAAGAGAGTAATGCAATCTTCATGGACTACCACCTATATTCGATCATGCTATTTGGAAAAGGCAAAGAAAGAGCCATGATCCAACCATGTAAAATGCATGTGTGTTGGAATTGCAATCAACTTTGGCATATGTCAAAGCATTGTTTGAAGAAGTAAGAATTTCACTAAGAAGATAAGGCTAATGTAAGATGTAATTAGTGTAGCATTACTCATATAGTTAGAGACTAACCTAAATGTCAAGTACATAGTAGTACCCATTTGAGTCTACAAGACCTTACATTTAATTTCAAAGTTTAAGGCCACAAATATTGATACTAATGATGAAGAGCTAAAACCACCTAGATTTCTAAGGGTCAAAATCATCACAAAAAGTGTGAGATATCCAAACATTCCCCACTCTATGGCAAAGGTGATCTTGTGCCTATTGTCTAATTGGACTTGCACCTTGATTGCAACCTAAGAATATATCAAGGTAATTGTGTGTTCCTCTCTTACCACACATTCAAGTACATGTTCAATGTATGCAAGTCGATAGTTATCTCTTTTTGTAGTAGCATTGACTTTCTTGTAATTGATGCACATTCTTATTTTTCCATTTCTTCTTGAGTACCACAACAATGGGTGGTCCACAATCTATTGCTCAAGTTTTTAGATAAACCCAACTTTTTAGATCTTGTCCAACTCCTCTCTAACTACATACACATACCTTGACTTCATAGGTTATAGCCATTATTTGATTGGCTTGGCATAAAGAGCCATCAAAGTGGTATATATGATAATCTCAAGAGGTGCTCCCTTGAGAGATCTTTGTATCGCTAAGTGAACACATTTATGTATTCCTTAGGAGTTCTAACAATTGGGTTTCCTCTTCCTTAGTGAGGTCTTAGGAAATAAAGAGAAGTCTAGGTTTCTCACCCTCCTTTGCCAAATTCACATATTTTGGCAAGGTATTCAATTAGCTTGTTGATGTCTCCCTCACATTTATATCCTAAGATCCTCACAATGTTATCTTCTTTCTTACAGTTGGTGAATTGTTTTGGGTTATTTTGTGTTTCTTTTGTTCTTCTTTGTCAAATACCACCATCTCTCTTTATAGGCTCCAAATATTTCCCCTATTAGAAATCAAAGAGGAGCTCAATCTATGAATCAAAATGGACACATCTTGCAACAAATGGAATGAGAGATAGTGAGAGAAAAATTAGAGTGCAAGAATGAGTTGTTATTCATGAGTCGAGGCCTCTTTTATAGGAAAATACAAAGTGTTGAGAGCCAACTACATAGAAGACCACCATTTATTAGCCACCTAATTGGTTTGACCAAACTTGTCTCCCCTTTCCACCACAATAGAGATAGTTCCACTAACTAGAACTAAGATAATTTCAACACTCCCATTTAGACTAGTTCCATTTAATGTAATACCTTGAATAGATGGGTTTAGTAGCAAGTTGGGTATTTGCTAGAAATTCATTGTGGTGGTCTACCTCTCAACTCTATGTTGTATGCCCTTACATAACTCATTGTATTGAGCATGCAATTACTCAAGGATGTGGTTGATCCTCTTGTACTCCATTTTGTCTTGCTTCTTTTGATTTATGAGGATATCAATTATATAACAAACTAGAGGGACGAGAGTGGCCTTTGAAATATTTTCCCTTTGGGAAAAAACTTCTAAATTGCATGGGTATGTACAAGGTCAAAGGTATAGTTACAAGTTATGTCCTCTCTTTAGCACCCTATGTAGCTTGAATGGACCTTGTCATTCCTACCTTACAAGATTTTGAGTATTTTCATTCTTGCCCTTTTCCCCTTTGGTCTTATGTCTTTTTGTCCTTTTTGGCTCAATTTAATCTCATTTCTATGCTTTTCTTCACTCTCTCCTTTAACACTTATCCCAACTTTGTTTGACCTTTTCATTTTTAGCTCTTGAGTATTTTAATGAGCTATGTTCTTGAGTTTGAGTTTGTGTGCTTGCCTTTTTTGAAGTGTGTCTTTGACTAAGGAAATTTTCAAGCACAATGTCTTCAAAACACTTCAACAACAATAGTTACCCTCTCGATCTTTAAAGTTAACGATAGCTTGGTCAATCTACTCATTGGGAGTCAAATTTTCTAATATTTTCAATATGCTAATCAACCTAAACTGGGTGGTTTGTAGAACCTCAAGGTTGCTTCAAGTCCTAAGCTAGTGAGAAGAGTCTATTGCAATGGGTAGCTAGTAATAGGCAAGGCTGAAAAAGCAACTACTTTTATGGTTGTTCCAATCAAGGTTTTCTTGATGTAGGCAAGTTGATGACAATTGGCCTTTTTCATTAGTTATGGATCCTACTTTTCTAATTTTACTAGTCAAAATCATGCTAGGTGTAGATGGATCCATTTTGAATTAGATAGCTCCTAAATCAAGCTCCTAGATAAAAATTTATGTGCATTTTCATGAGATGATTTTGTAGTCGAGGAGATGATAGCTATAGTCAAGGATATTATTTGATAACTCCTAGCACTTAGGTATGGAAATCCTCTCATTCATTTTATAGCTTCAACCAATAGAGGGTATACCTTACTCCATTTTAGATTAGACTACTCTTGAATAGAACTCTCAAATCAAAAGGCTTCTTTGTTTTTGTGGAAATCCTCTCATTCATTTTATAGCTTCAACCAATAGAGGGTATACCTTACTCCATTTTAGATTAGACTTCTCTTGAATAGAACTCTCAAATCAAAAGGCTTCTTTGTTTTTGTGGATAGGGGTCTTTTAGTCAAGGAGAAGACATCTACAATCAAGGACATGATTTGGGATATCTAGCTCTAGATGTGTGTCCCATTACTAGAGTCTCAATACTTGGGCCAATGGTGGATATGACTAGCTGAATTGTGATTCAAATGGTTCCTCAATTGGATTTGTGAATCTAAAGTTATGGCTATTTTTGTGAGATAGATCATGTACAGTCTTGATCAAGTCAATGTGGTCCTTAGATCCAAACAACGTGACTAAAGGACTATATCACAATTTCTTTCTATGGTTTTCCTTCAGGGTCTATTTTCTTAAGGAAATATTATGCATAACTAGCTTAGATAGCAATTGATTCAGCTTCTTAATGTGAATTCTAGAGAGAGTTCTACAATATAGGTCTCTTTAACTCGACATGCTCATGAGAGCCAATAAATGTGTATCCAATTTTAATATTCTCCAGCTATACATAAGTCTACCTAGGGTTTGAGATTATGAGCTTGCACTCTCTATAGTTTAGCATGCTTGAGTATAGTTAGCTTGTCAATCAAACTCTTGGTTAAGTTTCTAGAGATAATTTCCTAAAAAAGGGAAACAAATCTACTACACGTTATCCAAAGATTGTGCCTCGATCACAAGATACAATCCATTTAAGTGATCTAAATTTGCAAGGTAGTACTATGGATAGCTTAGGCTATCTAGGATCATATGGCTATAAAATTGGCCACTCAAGCAAGATTTTGGAGAATTTCTCTCTTAAAGTCACTCCTAAGCTAACATGTGGAATTTAAGTGTCTAAGTCCTACCTAATGGAATTTTCTCTTGTCCCTAGATCAATTGATCCACTAGTCACCTCTCTAAGTCACCTCTCTAAGTGGTCTAAGGTTAGTACTCGAGATATGTATGCACATTAGAGGTGATTTATGGGTCAATCAAAGTACGTTCAATCAAAATTGCACTCGATCAAGGTAACTAAAATTTTAAGTGCCTAGAATTCGTAACTTACTATAGCTAGCCAAAATAGGGTCTCATGTGCTGGTTTGAGTTGTAGTATAGGTTGAATATGTCATTTAGATTCATAAAAGTCCAATTGAGATTGTTTGCTACTACTAGAAGTCTGTCAATGTGATTTTTGGGCTCCCAAGATGCAATGGTGGAGATAAAAATAATAAACATTATGAACTATGATATACGAATTGTTACATAAACTAATTCTCGGTAAGATCTGAATGAGTTAAGAAAAAAATTATGATAGCTTTTGGCCATTCCAAGCCCGCGAATTCAAACTTTTGGCTAAAACCTAGTAACATAAATCAATCTACAAATTGCATACGCTCAGTCAAGATGATGTTTTTTTCTGCATCATCATCTTGGATTGATGCTAGTGATTTTGATATGCAAAAAGCTTCATGAATGATTCAAGAAGAGGAAGGATTGTTTTTAATACAATTGTGAAGATTCAAATACAAGTAGGCATGTAGGTAGAATCAATCCACACATATTCAAAGGCTCGCACCAATCAATTCAAGCAATTCTTATATATCATTTTAATTCAAATTTAGTAGTTCCAATATACTTGAGGAGAAAGGAGATTATTTGGAAGACCTAGACACATGGAGATGGTAGGTAGATTGTTGGTGGTTTCATAACTTGTTGCCAAATTCTTACTCCTATTAACGCAATCATGGTGTATACCTTGCTCTTGCGATCAATCTTCTATGTTTATTAGGCTTCTACAATGACAAGTGCTAGATATGGACAATGGGTTTGGTGCATGCAAAACTTGAATTTTTCTTTCTTTCAACTTTTTTAATCAAACCGAGTGATGGTGTAGAAATCATATTGATCTATGACTAGCTTCTAGCTATTTTTGGCTTCTCTCTCAAGTGGTACAAATATAGCTTATTTTTTACCATTAAGGTCTAGTATAGTGTCATATGTCACACATTTATAGATGTGATATATTGACCTAGGATGATTGTCTATTATGCATTCTTGGACTTTCAATCATCTAGAAGTGATCAAAGTACATCAAGATAGGTTATTTTTAAGGTGAAAAATGCCAATTACTATTATTTTATCACCTCTTAGATATTTTTGGATGACATGAAAAGTTTAAAGTTCTCTAACAAATGATCTACACTTATGAATGCATCCGAGACTTGGTAAATGCAAACTTTGTGCAAAGATGGTAATATATGCTTGCATGGAGGTGATGAAAATTCAATGTGTAGTCTAGTATCTCAATTGGAAGGTTCAAGTCAAGGTAATTATGCTAAGGGACACCTTCCAAGTGCCTCAAAATGCCTTCCAAAAACTAGTCAACTCTTATCAAAATGGGATGAGGTCTAATATGAGTGAACTTTCTTCAATTGCAATGCCATGTAGATACGCTAGAGGTGATGGGTCATATCTATGTGATTAATACCTAGACCTAAAAGGTGCAATTGAGGTGGAATTGTAAAGGTGTTACAGTCAAGGAGAATATAAATACCTGGACTTGAGAGGTGCACTTGAGGTGGGTTTGCAATCAAGGTTTTATAGTCAAGAGAAGAATTTATCATATTGAGTGCGGTCCTAGAATGGTTTTGGAGGGTTGATCAAGGTATTTGCACCTCTTTGAGTGTATTTGCTAAGTCTAGATATTCTACATGGACTATGTGGGTCACTTTGATGGGTACTAATGCAGAAGGTTGCATATGCAATCAAGGAGTTGGAACTTCTTGAGTGGTTTGAGGGAGTAGTCATGGAGATGGATCTGCATGCAATCAAGGAGATTTGAGTGCAATATGCAATTGCTCTATGTGATGCCATGGAAGACTTTCAATATAAGTGATAAGTCACAGTTAAAGAGGAGGATCACTCAAGGTAATGGACAATCAAGAGTTCTGACTCAAGGTTTTCCACCCTAGAAGTATTCAAGATGTTCTGATTCACGGTCTAGACATGTCCATTTTTCCTCATCTATTGGGTCGGTAGTGGTTAGTGGCAGCTCCAAGATGTTCCAATGAGTGCCAATCAAGCATAAAAGAACAAGGCTTTGTACCAAAAAACTAGCAATTAAGGAGATGAAATCCAATCTTTCAAATGTCAGCAACTTTCAAGCATATGCACTATAGCGTATTTGATGGCTAGAATGCAATGTAGATATTGTTTTGTATGCACAAATAAACCTAGGTAGTAGTCAATGGAAGATTTTAGGCAAAATTTGCAGCAATCAAGAAGATATAGTCAACGACATACAAACAACACCCTTCCACTTGATGCAAAAACAATGTTTATAGACCATTTGTACAAAAGTGCCTTGGTGTGTTTTTTCAAGTGTATTCAATGGTTCCAAGCCATGCCATGATGCAAAAGTTAATATTTTATTACAAAATATCATGTAGTTGAGGGATTCCACATAGCAATCGAGGAGATATAGTTTGAGACCTTTCGAATGACAATAAAAACAAGGGGTTATGCCTAAATGACCTATATGCTTGTAAATGAACTTTGCCATGCAACTTGAAGGGTTTCAAGTCCTCTAGGCCAAAATTTGACAAATTTTGAGCCCAAATATTAGTAGCCAAGGAGATGGGATATGCAATCAAGGAGATGATGGAAATATGTTCCTATAAGGTTGCATAATCAAACCCTCACTAGTACAATGGAATGCCCAATAATCATGCTTGATGCCTAGAATTAGAAGTGATACTTTTGAATTGTAGAAGGATGTCAAATATAAAACCAATGGTTGAAGAGATTATATGTGCAATTGAGGAGATAAAGTGGGCACTTTTTGTGTTGGTTAGATCATGTAACAAGCATCTGAAAGCACTTAAGTAAAATGAATAGCCACTCCACTACATGCAAGCATCATATTTGCTAATTTCTCTATCATAAACAAGATCAAGAAGCATAAAATAAAACAAGGAAAATGCTTAAAATACCAAGGTTCCATATGCTTCTCTAACTCAAGCTCTACAAGCAAGATATCTATGAAAGTGTTATGATCCATGTAAGTCTGCAATGTGATGGATGTAATAGAGAACACTAAACTCACACTACATTGAAAAATGAAAAGATGGAAATCCCTAATCTACTCTACTTTCTACTCAATGCCCAATAAACTGGTTTACTTTCCAACTTAGCCTTCCCACCTAGCCACTGTGTGTTTTAGAATTAGAATTTATTTGGAGAGCAAAAGGCTCAATCCTTTTGGGTTACCTCAACCTCTTAATCCACCACTATGGGTTTTTTGAATCTAGCCATGTATGGATTAGCCATTCCTTCTCTCACACCCCCCCCCCCCTCCCCATTCCTATACATTGTGAGAGTATGAGATCTCTTGCAAAGATGATTATGTCCTTTATCTTGGAAATGGAACCAAAAAATGTTAGGCTCACAAAGAGCTAAAAGTATGAGACTTTGGATAGATATATATTCTTTCGTGTGCTTCTTTTATTCTTGAGATAAGACTTGACAAAAGATAGGGGATATGTGCTCCTTTGTGCTATGGCCTTTTCTCTTGTTAACCCCAAGTCGAGATGGCGGAAAAATGAAGGAAAAAGCAAAAGGAAGATGGAAAAAGAGCAAAGACACGCAGGCGGCCTCTAAAGATGAATCGGGGCAAATGTTAACCCCAAGTCGAGATGGCGGAAAAATGAAGGAAAAAGCAAAAGGAAGATGGAAAAAGAGCAAAGACACGCAGGCGGCCTCTAAAGATGAACCGGGGAAAAAAGTGCAACTTTAAATGAAAAGGCGCCTCAAAAAACTTGAAAAACTCTTGTAAAAGAGTGCCAGGCTCCCTCCTCTGCCGATTGTAAAATATTAGATGGGCATAGGCTAGAGGCATAAGGCTAGAAGAGGGAAATGGAAAAAGGACCTTTCCACAATGGCCGGTCATGTAAAAAAGGGATGGGTGCTCGTGGGATTTTAGGGTTTGTATATATAAAGTTCAAAAAGTGAATAAGAGCTCATTCTTTGGTGTGTGGCAACAAGAGTCTTCTTCTTCTTCTCTCCTTCTCATCTTCTTGCTTGTGTGTGCTCTTGAGAGAGGGAGTGTGAGAGTGTGAGGGAGTGAGTGTGTGAGAGTGAGGGATCAAGAGGGTGAAGCTCTTCACCATCTCCTCTTCTCTTCTTCTCTTCTCTTCTCTCTTCTTGTGCGCGTGGCTATGGAGGATGGAGCTTGGAGGTGGAGGAGGCTTGAGGATGCTTGAGCTTGCATCTAGGATCGTGGAGCTACCGGTGTGTGTGAGAGAGGAGGCAACTCATATCGACACTAAGGTAAGCTCACTACACTCGTAGGATTGACGGCGCGTCGGCTAGGTGA
The DNA here is from genome assembly GCF_053477565.2 of Lygodium microphyllum. Classification (NCBI taxonomy): domain Eukaryota; kingdom Viridiplantae; phylum Streptophyta; class Polypodiopsida; order Schizaeales; family Lygodiaceae; genus Lygodium; species Lygodium microphyllum. The sequence continues at coordinate 46,859,644 of NC_141139.1, forward strand.
GAGATAGCCATTAGTGCTTTGCTTGAAACGCTTGAAACAATAAGCGATCCATGGGTCTTGGCGGTTGAGCAAAAGCTCCCACATTTTGATTCTATTCCCGAGACCAACGGATTCAAGCTTGAGCACTTGCGCGCCTCATATCGAGCATCGAAGTAAGGGATTCATCCCCAAAACGGAGCTTCAGATAGGTAGGAAGTTTGGGTGTTTTTGATCTTCAAAACAAGTAAGTATTTTGGGTTTTTTTTTTTGTTTGATGGTTGGGAAACATGGAGAAATCATTTCAGTGTTTTGCTTTCGATTCTTGTTGCATTTAGAGTAGGTTAGGATTAGGAAATCGCACCGGAGAAGGGTAGGGTTTACTATTGCAAAATAGGGCAAAACAGGGCAAAAATCATGCAAAAAATGGCAAAAAGCTCGCTTTGATACCTAAGATCGGCAAGTGAGTGATTGGGGGCACCAACACCATACCTGGGAAGGGGTATAAGAGCCAGCATTTAGAGTAGGTTAGGATTAGGAAATCGCACCGGAGAAGGGTAGGGTTTACTATTGCAAAATAGGGCAAAACAGGGCAAAAATCATGCAAAAAATGGCAAAAAGCTCGCTTTGATACCTAAGATCGGCAAGTGAGTGATTGGGGGCACCAACACCATACCTGGGAAGGGGTATAAGAGCCAAGAGGCCAAGGGAGAGCTCATTTGCAATCATTTCAGAGAGAGAGCGAGAGAGAGAGAGAGAGAGAGAGAGAGAGAGAGAGAGAGAGAGAGAGAGAGAGAGAGAGAGAGAGAGAGAGAGAGAGAGAGAGAGAGAGAGAGCTATTGCTTGATTCGATTCGATCGCACCAATGACGAGCCCACCACTCTATCCAGGTATATGAATCCCTTCCCTTACCCCCTTAGGTAGGATCTGGAGGTTTGTGCCTGATACGATTGAGTGAATCACAAGGAACGATCGAAATCAAACTTGCACTATTGACGTGCGCCGTGCTCTGCCCGTCCGAATGGTCACTTCTGGGCAAATTCCCAAAATCGACCCTTGGCCCCTTACCATTCGGCCCACTCGGCCCAAACCCTAATCGACCCACTCGGCCCAAACCTACTCGTATCGTCCGAGCCTATCATTCGGACCGTGGACCAATTCAGCCCTCTGCCACATGTCAAACTTGACCCTCGACCCAATTGCCTCGGTTCGTCCGAGCGACCTCGTCCGAATTGACCACTCGGCTAGTCTAAGCCAATCTGTCCAAGTGACTTCGTCTAAGTTCGCTCCTTGGCCCGTCCAAGCCCACCCTATCCAAGTCCCAAATTCGGCCCTCGGCCCATGTGCCTCGACCTGTCCGAGTGACCCACTCAGACCTTACAATTCGGACCAGTTGGGCCGAGTGTAGATTTTTACCAAATTTTTAGAAATTTGACATGACCCAGCTAGAACTTAGCGCGCAAATTGTTGAAAGCCCTTGGGACACTCAAAACTTGATTCTGGCACACGGAATAGGCAAAATCATAGGGCGCAGTCGCTTAGCAGCTAGAAGTAGGCAGTTGCGAGACCCAGAGACTTAGATGCAAACCGCTGAGTTGTAAAGCCTGATTGGACCAAAAACGAACGAGGCAACATATTAGAGAAACCCTAAACCCTACCAAGACGGCCAGAAAATTGACCAACAAGCCTATTAGGCCTGAAACAACACGAGAGTGCATAAGACGCCTAGAAATTGGTTGCTGCATTCACCCTGAATTTCCGCACTTGAAGTACACTTAAGGAAACTGAAAGCCTGATTGAGCACAAGTGCACAGGAAAAGACACACAGATTGAGTGGCCATAAATTGAGGATTGTATTCAATAACTGAAGAAACTCACCCAGATAAACCACTCAAGGAACCCACCAGTAGGAGAGGACCCAAGACATAGACAAACCATCAACATGCAAAAGTAGAACCAAGTAAGGGGCGCCGACGAAGTGGATTTGACAAGTCTATTGAACTTGATCGATAGCTTGGTGGAGCACGATAACTCGACAATGGCAGAAGAAAGTTCAGACCGCAGATCTAAAGAGGAATTTGACTTAGGAGTCTTTCCAGATGCTATTTAACAGGCTGGTTAGCAGTTACGACGCTCATGCCTGGTATGAGCACTACGGTAGGACAACAGACGCTCGCAGATCTAGAAGAGGAGAGAAAGCTGGCCTGCAAAGCATGGCTGAGTACAATAGGGATCAGCATGCTAGGAGCCAAAGGCAAAGCATGGAGTTGCGAGAAGTGCAGCAGGTGCTGAACCTAGCTGGCAGAAATCGAACGGACCATGAGAGAGCACTAGAAGGAGACTTAACGCTGATGAGTGAGCTTCTCATGAAGCGGCTGCTCGATAACACGGCTGCAAAGCAAAGTGCCACGGCTCTAGTGACATCGCTGCTTGCAGGATTAGGAGCAAACTAGGGCTCAAAGAGCTAGTCTAAAATCCCTATTGTTGCCAAACAACTCGATAAGTACCAATCCCATGACGATCCATACAGCTTTGTTGAGCAGTTCGAGCAAGTTGCGAAGCCAACGGCCTCAATGACCTAACTCAATGCTCTCAAGCGTTCGGGCTTTGCTTGGGCGACAAGGGTAGGACGTGGTATACGAGCTTAGATACCGCAGAGTGAGCCAACTTCGATGGCCTCAAGGATCTCTTCATTAAGAGGTTTACTGAGCCCGGATACTCCGATAATCTACTAGTACGCTTGATGAATGTCAAGCAGAAAGAGAAGGAGGACATTTGCGATTACGTGACCCATGTATCGAGTCTCTTCAAGAGAATCCCTACCGGAGAATGGCCAACTGAAAGAGCAGTATCAATGGTATCCATCCACAGGATTCAAAACGAGGAACTATATAAGGCTTTGGTAGGCAACTCGAGCTTGCAGCGAGACGCGCTAGCTAGGGTCTTTGAGGAAGCAATCCAAGTTGACGATCAGCTGAAGGAGCGGAGCTCCAGAAGCGCGAACCTAGAAGAGACCAAATCGCGAAGCTCAGAGAGAGTGTCAACCTCGAGTGAGCGATCAGTCCCATCATCCCAGGATAAGGGGAAAACCATCGAGATGGACTGATGTTAAGATGGAACTAGCCAAGTTGCAAGACATGTTGAGATGACCAACGCGCCCACATGTCCAATGCGTGTATTGTGGCGAAAACCAGTTGCCAGTCGAGTGTCAAGACCCTAGGTCAAGACCTTGCGCTAACTGCGGTAGGTTTGGTCACGACGTCGCGCATTGTAGATTGCCAAAAAGACTTCCATACTCACAGCCATACGGCCAGCCTTACCTAGCGAACAGGCTGCAGCCATTTTTCGGAAGGGGAGTCCCATTGGCCCTCCCTGCGCTTAACGACATTAAGCCGGCTGTTCCTAGGATGGAAATAAATCCTACAGGCATTCCTAGACCGCCTGGTCCTTACGTAACCCATCCACCGAGTGACACTCCTGTCCACTATGTGAAAGAACCAAATGAGGAAGAAGCTTACATATGGCCTTACGTCTCGCATGACGATGAGGGCAACACTATCCTTATGGATTATCGCCCCATACCAGTGATGGCGTTAGGAAGAGGACGAGGTAAAGGCCTAGGAGGGGAGATGCAGGATCCAATCACCTATTGGACTTGTGTTCACCCAAGTCATGTCTCATCACGCTGCCCTGAAAAGAAGCAGCAAAACATAGACAAGGCTAACCAAAGGTGTGCTGAGTGCGGAATCACCCATCTCTTCGTCGATTGCCCAAAGTGAAAGCCATCTTCTAGCTCAGCCAACGTGCTATCTGTCCCATTGGGGCTATTTGGTGTCGAGAACCTTGATGGGGAGGCCACGCCTATTCCATTGTTGCGGGTCATGACCCATGCCCAAACAAAGCAGGCTGGCATCTCTCTGCTAGGACCTAGCAATCTCGATGCAGCCTCGATAGGGAAGAAGAGCCGTAGATGGAGGAGGAAGAGGTTGGAAGCTAAAATTGCACTAAAAACGGAGAGTGCTACAACTTTGCCTACTGGAAAGAAGGTCTCTGACGCAGAGGCAGAGACGTCTGCCCCTAAGACGGCCAAAAAGGGAAGCACTAAGGCAGGGGAATACCCACATCCGAAGCGACAGTTAGAGGCCATAGAAAAGGTGAAGGAATGGGTAGGAGGCTCAAGAGCATCTAAAAGATGCTGAGCCCATCCTAGAGGACGAAATTGATGAGCTCTCCAACATAAGTACGCCAATCTCACCTCCACAACCAAAGTCGGGAGAAGCAACTGCACCACAAGCAGTGTTGCTAAGGCCAAGCATCGGCGCTATAGGGCCACGGTTCAGTCACAACCACTGGTCAGGACGATCTAGGTTAGGAGAGAGACGAACACCCAACGATCTCCTGACCATGTTGGTGACTACCCCTGTAACACTTAGCCTAGGAGATCTACTTAGGCAGCACCCCACCCTATGGCAAGATCTTAAGCAATGGGTTGAAGGGTCACAAGAGCAGATCACGACAGACCCTCATGACCATGATGCAGAGACACAAATACCAAGTTTGACGGTGCACTCTATGCCTAAATCCTTGCACGTCAATGTCTTCTGGGAAGATTTCGAGATGCATGCGGTCTTACCGATTTTAGCCCTAGGCGATACAACAAGGAAGGGAATCATGGACACGGGGGTTGGGGTAAGTGTGCTTAGCCACGCAGTGCTTCAGACTTGGGGAAACCCACCCGTTGAGACTGCTAAGTTTAATGTCACACTAACAAATGGTATGAGAGTCAAGCCATTCGGGGTGCTTAAGAATTGACCAGTGAAGATCGCAAGTGTCCAGTTCTCCGTTGACTTTATAGTCATGAAGGGAGTGGACTACAATATCCTATTAGGCCGACCCTGGATGCGCAACGCTAGAGTCATCGAAGATTGGGGTAATGGCTTGATCTTCCTTGGCAATAGGACGGACGCCGTGAGAGTAGAGATGGACACCTGGAAGACCTCATCAGTCGACTTAGATGCCATCTCTACTATGCTTAAGGGTAATGCTCAGGTCAAGAAGTCCTATGGGTCCTTGACCAAGTATATCCCATGTCTAGAGGACGAGCGGGATTGGATGCATGTCCTTGCTACAATGGACCTGCCGTTCTCTGATCAGAGGTGTATGAGCAAGCCATCAAAACAATCGGCAAGGCTAACGACATGCCCTCCAAGCCAGTCTGCATGATGGCAGGAAGCCTTCATGGGAATCCGAAGCCCGCTAACTTCCAAGAGATACTGGAATACCTAACGGACAAGCTAGCTGGGAATCTAGGCAAATTTCAAGCCACTCTAGGATCTCTTAGATGAATCCAAGTAGCAATGGACTAGAGTGCATGACTTAAACCTCATGTATAACTGGGCCCTGGTTCCTGACCAACGACTAGAGATATACCAAGCCCTAGGAGACGATGAGCAGTCTGATGAAGAGAATTCTAACGACAAATACGAAGACTGCCAATCCTTCAGTGATGAAAGTGAGGGCGAGGTAGATACCATGGAATACGACACTGAAGGACAAGAAATAGAGCAAATACGCACAGACTCCAAGCCACAGAAAAAGAGTATATTCAGGATGGAGCAAGGATTCATGCGCGTGGAATGTGATTGCGCCTGGTTGGAACACGTAGGAGCCATAGACCTTGAGCAAGCCCAGCCAGGAATAACATCAGTGCTTAGGACTAAATCACCATCTGAACTGCGCCCACCAGGGGAGACCACCTCTTCTAGCGAAGACAGAGGGTTCGACTCTGAATCAGAGGTTAGTTCGGATAGTGATCCAAAAATCCCTAGGCCGCCCACAACCAGACGCACCAAGGGGGACCCACCCGTCCACCTGAGGCGCAGACGATCAAGGCAAGAAAAGGCAAAACAACCCAGAGATACACGAATGATAGAACAACGAAAACCGTAGAACCTTCCTAAACGATTTACGAAATTCAAAAAAGGGGATAGGGTGGTAGTTCTGTTAGGAGCCAAACATCAAGCGCAGACAAGCGAACCAATCGAGGGACCCAAGGAGGTGGACCTAGCCCAGGAAAGGGAAACACCCCGACCAGTCTTCATTGCTGATGACTTGACTAATGAAGAAGAAATGAGTCTTGTCGCTCTCTTGCGAGAGTACATAGACGTGTTCACTTGGTCCTTAGAAGAGCTTAAGGGGGTAGACGTGAGTGTCGTGACTCACAACATACCCACGATGCTAGACGAAATGCTGGTTAAGCAGCGACCGTACCCTACGAATCCAAAACATGCTCATGCTGTCAAAGAAGAGATTGATAAGCTGATGAGAGCGGGATTCATCTATGAAATTGAGCACACAGACTGGGTATCACCCAAAGTCATCGTGATGAAGAAGAATGGAAAAATCCGAGTGTGTGTCAATTACAAGAAGGTGAACGCTGCTACCAAGAGGGACAAGTATCCATTGCCATACACAGAGCACATGCTTGAGAGAGTGGCAGGCAAGGAAGCCTACAGTTTTCTGGACGGCTTCTTAGGGTACAACCAGGTGCAAGTGCATCCTGCGGACATGCATAAGACTGCCTTCACCACTAAGTGGGGCATCTTTCCTTACATAGTCATGCATTTTGGGTTGACTAATGCCCCTACCACTTTCCAACACCTCATGTGCACCATCTTTAAGGACATGCTTCACAAGGAGTTAGAAGTCTTTGTCAATGACCTCTGTGTCCACTCGACTTGGATCGAACACCTAAACAAAATTCGAGTAGTCTTCGAGCGGTGTCGCTTATATTGTCTCTCCTTAAACCCCTTAAAGTGCCAGTTTTGGGTGAAGCATGGATGCATCCTAGGGCATGTGGTGTCGAAGAACGGCATTGCCACTGACTTCTCGAAGGTTAGGGTCATTGTTGACCTTCCACCCCCAAACAACTACAAGGGAGTTCAATGGTTCCTAGGCCATATTGGATACTATCGGCGGTTTGTATTGAATTATGCGTTGATCGCCAGACCCTTGTACAAGCTGCTTATTGTCTTCGAATGAACCGAAGCATGCCAACGGGCATACGAAGAGTTGAAGAAGGCTCTAACTACAACACCAATCCTACAAGCCCCAGATTGGACCATTACCTTCCACGTGCATATCGATGCTTCTAAGTTTGCCGTGGGGGCAATGTTGTGTCAACCTGGCAAACACAATTTAGACTATCCAGTGAGTTTTGCTAGCAGACAACTCACTGAGACGGAAATGAACTACTCGATGAACGGAAAGAGAGGGATTAGCCATGGTATTCGCAGTGAAGAAATTCCGGCATTATCTTTTGGCCACGCCCTTTACCTTCTTCGTGGACCATCAAGCCTTGCTCTATCTAGTAAACAAACCTTGCGCTATAGGATGCATAGCTCGATGGCTCCTTCTGCTTTTAGAGTTCGACTTCTCCGTGGTGGTACGGAAGGGAAAACAACATTACATGGTTGATCACATGTCACGCATTTCCACTGGAGAAGCCGCTGGACAAGGTGTTGTTGATGAATTACCCGACGCCCATCTGTTTAACCTTTCCAGCGAAAGAGATCTATTTAAGGCTGATCTAACGCCATTTTGGGCAGATGACATAGTCCAGGTACTTGGGCACGGACTGCCTGACCGACCGATAGAAAAAGCCTGACTTAGGTGAATCCTTAAGATCCAGCTCTATCAGCTGATTGCAAGCCAACTCTATAGGCTGGGGCAAGATGGATTGCTGTGTAGATGTGTTTGCGAGCATGAGATGCACGATCTGCTCTTAGAGGCACACAACGGCATTGTTGGAGGGCACTTTAGCGGGGATACGACAGCATGAAAGGTGCTGTAGTCTCAACTATGGTGGCCCACGCTTTTTCGTGACATAGCACGATTTGTCAAGCACTATGACGAGTGCCAATGGGTGAAAGTTCCGATTCGCAAGGATAAAATGTAATTAACCCCAGTTATTGCTCGACAACCCTTCGAAAAATGGGGAATTGACTTCATTGGACCCATCAGTCCTGCGGCATAGTATTCGCAGGCCAAGTACATCATTGTAGCCACGGACTACCTCACTAAATGGGCAAAAGTGAGAGCAACCCGAAAAAACGATGCTAGAACGACTACTAAGTTCTTGTGGGAGCAAGTGATCTCATGATTCGGCTACCCCATTGAATTGGTTAGTGACCAAGGTGCTCACTTCATCAATGAAGTGATCACGCATCTCCTATCCACCTTTCTCATCATCCATCGCAAATCCTCGCCATACTACCCTCAGGCAAACGGCTAGACTGAATCGACGAATAAGATTCTTGTCAATGTCCTAACCAAAGTTGTCTCTGCTTCACGCAGCAACTGGGACAACAAGCTGATGGCAGCTTTGTGGACTTACTGCACAGCTTATAAAACGGCTATCAGTCAAACCCCCTTTAGGCTGACATATGGAACAGAAGCGATTCTACCATTAGAATTCTTCGTTCCTAGCCTGAGAATATCGCTTCAAGAATGATGGGAAGGGAAGGAGGCATGGATACAACGCCTAGTTGAACTCGAACGCCTCTCGGAGACTCGCCTTCTAGCCACCCATTTGCTGATCTGTGAGAAAGCCTGATGCAAGAGCTAGTTTGACCAGCACATCAAGCAACGCGAGTTGAACAAGGAGACTTAGTGCTCCTCTACTCAGTTAAGGAGCATAAGCAAAAAATGAAATTTAGAGGTCTTGGACCCTTCAAAGTTCGTGAAATCAGCCGAACAGGCAATGTCAAACTTGAGACCCTCGACAGTGAAGGAATAGGCTTCTTCAATGGCAGTCATGTCAAGAAGTACTACCCTCCTACGCATCCTTTGCATGAGCCACCGATGTTAGAACCGCCTGTCAAAGTACGAGTAGCCACAATCACTGAAATCGACAATGAGGATGAGGAAGCCGTAGAGCCCGCATACCTCCATATCACGGTCACTACCAACCAAACATGCACTTTTAATGCCCTGATCGACGAGGGAGCAGACTGCAATGTCTTAACTCACGATCATTGGACCCAACTTGGCAAACCACAACTTCAACCCACCACTGCCAAATTAAGCCCATATGGGGCCCACTCATACACACTTCTGGGCAAGTGTAGAGGTGCTGTCTCTATTGAGTCTGCGATTATACCACTGATTTTTTGCGTGTTGCCAGACACTAAAGACGCGGGCATGGAGTCGCTGTTGGGGCGAACTTTCAAAAATTAGGCTCATTGCAATATTGATTACGCGTCGCAGTGCATCCACCTCACAATAGGCAACGTTCGCATTGTTACAGCTTTCAGCAAGGGATGCGCGACCTCATCCCGGGCCACAAAGCCACCGATAGAAACATATGTAGTCAAGTCTAAGGAGGAGGGTAATGCGCGGCCGCCACTCCTGAATTTCATAGACCACAACCCATAGCAGCCAAAGCTAAGGCCCCACAGCCTCGCCTTCAATGGATGCCTAAACAGCCGCCTCGGAGTCGACGCTCCTACCCTCATAAGTCCAGAAACTCTAAACCTAGGAGGCCTAAACGCAGTTACATGAATAGATGCGTAATCAGTCAAAGATGGGTCCCCAAAGCCCTCTTGTACACACAAGGTTACTATGAGGGCAATGCTTGGCTATGGATACCTAAGGCCCACATGGCCAAAGGCACCACTATGCCAGCTTTAAGCTTGATCATCTCAAAAACCGTAAAATCTCAAAACCACAAGCTGCAGAGCTTCCCTGACCCACAACCATCAAGTTCATCCATGCATGAACCCAAGAGAGTCGCCCAAGCTTATCGACCCACGTGACAGCCACCGTCACAAGAGTCATCACCCGCCAGAGTCGATCCGACTTCCCAAATCCATCCTGAAAGCAACAGGTCGTCACTCAAGGCTGTTGCTAACCCAACCATAGTCCCAGCGACCCAATCGCAAGCTCAAGAACACTCACAACCGCAACTTTTCATTGCCAAAGGCTCAATTCCTACCAAACCCCAACCACCCGTAGACCTTAGACCCTCTTACGAGAGGAAATCCTTTCTCACACTAGCAGCTGATTTAGCTAAAGAAACAAGGGATGATGTGGTGGATTGCATTAAGCGACTGGATGCCACTTTTGTGTCGCTAGCTCTGAGCTACGATCGCCTAGACTTAGGCCTATTGGACGAATCCTTCGCAACCGAAGTTCATACGATGCCCTGTTCTTGGGAAACGTTTGAATTCACATTTGCAAAAGCCGCTACCTCCGCTGCTAAATTACTTAGCAGTGAGATCTCCAAAGAGCAAGCAATCAAATAATGCCTCATCACGTCTTATGATTAGCAAACCACTTTAGCCACCACCATCACTGACCAAGAAGTTACAGAGCTATCAAGACTTGCTGAGACGGAGTCCCAGTTCTTAAAGCATTGGTACACTCTTAGGTTGCAATGGGAAGTTGAAGGATGCCAAATTATGACCAACGTTGAGCAGCGCCGCGCTATCAAAACAACAGAGTGCGACCTCACTTACATTGCGCCAACCTCATATAGAGTATTAACCACTCTTCGGGGCCGTCCTATAGAAGAACACATCAAGGGACACCCCTATCTCGACCGCTTGTTGACCGATGAAGAGTTACACATTGCTAGCTGAGTCAACTTTGGTGACTTCCTAACAGATGTTCTCACATACATCACCCAAGTGGGGATTAAACCCTTTGACCTGGACCGCGAAGCTCATTTGGAATACAATCCCAATTTCTATACTTGGCTAGTTCACAAGTAACCCCTACACCCCCATGCCAAAATCCCTTAACCTTCTGACCCTAAATCCTAGGAAGGATTCTTCTCAAGCTGGAAGGGGAGGGGGTAAGGTGAATCAAATCAGAATTAGTAAATCAAATCAAAGTCAGTGAAACACATAGATATATATTATGAAAAACGGATGGGGTAGGAAAAGGGCATGGAAATTTTGAAGTAAAGGGCAAAAAGTCAAAGTCTGAAAAGGAGAATCTACATTGAATCTTAATGAATTCATTCAAAAGCATAGAGTTTTTCTTTTTCAGTAAATTATTATGCCACAAGCACTAATGACAATTACGGTTTATGACAGGAACAAAAGATATCGCGGCAAGACCGTGCCCATCGACTCCCATTCACAGACGAGGAAATAGAGCAATATCGCATCTACCTAGAAAACTGCGCCTTCGGCCAGCTTAAGTTTCGAACCGTCCACAACATAGAAGTTGTGGTGGCTAGGGAGGAAGCAGCTAGGAGGGTGGTCGAGCAATGTAACCTTAGCAAGTACCTTGAAAAATTCTCACAAGAGCCGGACCACCTGAAGTGTGTAGAGTTCCTCAGATCATATGACCCAGACCAAGAATGTGACACAGTGACGGTGGGTAGAGGAGAAAGTGCCAAGCAAGTGCAGGTCCATCTAGACCTAGCCTTGGTGGAAAAGGCGTTGGGATTGGAGCCAAAGACGGAGAGAAAATAGAAGAGGGATGTCTATGCGATGCTGAAAATGAAAAAGGAGGAGGTGCTCACCAATGACGGCATCAACATCCTAGACATCCCCGATGCAGAAGCTAGGCTGCAAGCAAAGCTAGTACATGTCCTCTTCTCTAGCCAGCGCTACAACTCCCTGATGCATCGAATTAGCGTGCCTGAGCTGGAGAACATAGTGGCCCACACTCTGGAGGAAGTTGATTGGAACGGGTACGTACGAAAAACTATCGACCAGGCAGCTAAAGCATTGGCTTTAGGAAGTGTTACAGCAAGTGGAGGGTCTTTAGCCTCCAAAGCTACAGAGAGGAAGAAAGCTTCATCCAAGACCTCTTACATCGGGTATGGAGGTGTCTTAACGGCGCTTATCCAAGAGGCCATGAAGGAGGTGCAGGAGGCAAAAGAGGGGGAGGGGGAAACACCCGACAGGTCACCTCCTCATCAACACCAGGAGAGGTCCAGTGATAGGATTGAGACCGAGGAAGAAGGGGAAGAATAGAAAAGCAAAAAACAGGTCAAGGAGATCGAGAAGAAGGCAATGCAAAAGAAAAAGAAAAAGGATGACGAGGGCCACAGGAAAGAGAAAGACGACTTAGAGAAGGCCAAAAGAGAGTCCCTTAGGGAGGCCAAGGAGAGGGAGAAGAAGAAAAAATAGGAAGAAGAAAGGGGAAAGGAGCAATTACAGAAGGCTAAGAAGGCATCAAAGCAGGAGGCAAAGGAGAGAAAAAGAAAGGAAAAGGAAGAAAAATAGAAAAAGAAGGTAGAGCAGAGAAAAGTAAAAGAGGAAAGGCGAAGAAAGGCTAATGAAGAAGAGGAAGAACTAAGAAGGAAGGAGGAAGAGGACTTGGCCGAAGCTACACGCCAATCCATCAAACAACAATGTAGAACTGATGAACTGGGGAGTTTGAGCCCACATAGAAAAGAAAGGCCTAGGTCAAGCACACAGGTGCCGGAGATTGTGCCGCTCGCCAGAGGGCAAGGGCAAGGCCCAAATCCACCCAATTCCTACTCTATTGGTGCCTCCCACCGAGCCAACCACCATCACTCCCAGTATCCCCACCAGTGCAGATGTATCAAATATTGTGGCATGGATGCAATACTTCATTAACAAGGAGATAGCCCAAGGGACGAGCACTGAAACTACGGCTACAGGGCAAAAGCGACTGGCCCACAAACGCAGAGTCTAGGCAAGATCCTAAACAACAAAAGGTGGAGGCCTCAACAACACCCATCCAAACAACGATGACACCGCTAGCTAATTATGACGAATACATCGCCGAGCTACTCTCGCAGTTGGAGAGAGCTAAGGAGGAACGAAAGGTAGTGGTGGCTGAGTTGGCAGCTGAGAAGGAATCAATAGCCACCTTTTAGCTTGACAAAACAAGGACGATAGCCATGCAACAAAGGGAGATCATAGATCTCAAGCAGGAAATAAAGGCTAAGGATGATAGAGAAGAGCACTGGAGGCAGCAGCTCAAGAATGAAACACAAGAGCTGGTGAAGATGCAAAGAGAACATAAGCTCTTGATAAGGCAATACCAGGAGCTCATTACAAAAACTGTTAAAGTTGAAGAGCTCATGGCTGAGCTCAATGCCAGGGATGAGAAAAGAAAGCAGGATATGGAAGAGCAGCAAGAAGAGATTGAGCGCCTAACCGATCAGTTGAACTCTGAAAGAGAAGAACAGGAGAGGCTGATCAGGGAATTGGAGGACCAAGAGCAAAGGCTCATGATACTGACCTTGAAGCAAGGGGAGAGCATGGAGGAAATGAACAAGAAAGCAGAGGAGTGGACGGTGCATAATGAAAAGAGGGCGAAGACACTGGCATGACGCCTTGCTCTAGTAGAAAAGGAAAAGATCATTGCAGAGAGCAAGGCAGAAGCCACCCAAGTGTCCTTCAATGCCCAACAAAAAGCCTTCCTCGACACCATCATGGATACTCCCGCCCAGAGGAGGGAGAGTCATTGGAGGTGGCACAAAGGAAGCTCAGCATTGCACGCAGAGCCTTACATGCAGGACTGCGAATGCCACCCCAACCTGCGGAGGTTAGGCTGAGCCTGGACAATGGAAATACCTATTGCTAGCCGGCCTAACCCCCCAGGAAGTGGATGCCCTAGGATTTGAAGAAAGAGCACCACAGGAAAACCAATAGGGGGAGGAAGCCAAACTCGAAGTCAACATGAACAGATTCAGCAAAGATGTGATCCCACAACCCCCCTCATCGCACATTCAGGAACAACAACCACTTGACCCGCCCCTAAACAGACAAGCCACGCTCAAGGAACGACAAAAAAAGTTGGTGGAAGAAGCCAGAAGGTGGCTGCAGGCCAAGCCAGTCATGTGGCCATCCGCATCCCTCCCACCATGCCCCGATGACCTCTCAACGCAATTCCACGCGGAGCTACTGGCCTGGGAATGGCAGGAAATCGAAAAGGACCCTTTCTCTTTTAGCTTCCTTATGCTTGACGGCTTGAGAAGGGTCCTGTCGATCAAAGTAATGGAGGAGGTGATCGCAGCTGGCAGCCTGACTGGGCCAAAAATGGCTGGATGACAGGGCAAAGACCCCCACTCTGTGGGGCATGGAGGAAGCATAATTTTGGCAAGACAAAGTGTACGAAGTGCCATACACCGTAAGGGGCTACAACTGCCAACCCCTCTGGAGAAGGCCAATATGCAATATTAACATGCTCGCCTGGATGGCATTTTGCAACACCCTACCCTACGAGAGGAACGACCCCATATTCATGGCGTATCATCATAAGGTAGGCGTGGATTTTGTCACCACCCTCCATGGGAGGCATGACTTCCCCATCATCTACAATTCCAATGCCACCTCCTTCGAGGATGCCCTAATTTTTGATTTAGGAAGCCTAACCGACTCCATGACGCGCTTCCTCCGGAATTCTCCTCCTGTCTTGATCCCGCTTTTATAACTACGTGTAATTACCTTAGGCTTCTTAAGCTCCTACTCAAGCAAGATTCGGCACCGCAGGAAAATGGCTTGCCTCCCCTATTTTTTGATCCCAATGCTATTGATAGCTACGTTATGGCATGCTTAATGATGAGAGCTAACCTACTACCTTCCTTTTGCCTAGCTCTCCTAGAGGACATGAGTGACAGCCAATTCACTAGGTGTAATCACCCCTTCCTTTCCGCCACCTCTCTCCATGTTCGCATGAACCTGAAAGGGTACATGCAAAGCCACCAATTTTTGCACAAATCCATCAGCCCTCCTTCCCCCCTCGCTCAGATGAAGAGGATTAGGCCTAGCTGTCATTCATTCCACAAAAAAAAAAGATGGGTCAACATCATCCACTTGAGGAAGCACTTATCACCATAAAAAGAACGATCACCGCACCTAGGGGTCCTTAAGTTAGGCATGTTCAGTGACTTCGATCGGCCAGCTCCACTCCCAACCCCCTAGCCCTTTTTTCTCCCCCACTTCACGCTTAGGGCCCATCAAGGGCAGGACACACCCAAGGAGGTAACACTCACCTCTGGTTAGACTTGTCACCCTAAGCCACTGGCACCGCACCCCCTTGGCACAAATGGGGTCCTCAAGTGTGGGACATCACCCAAGCTCGCGTGTAGTTAGACCCACCTCCCCATTCCACTAGCACGAGCACAATGCACCAACACGCTGAGGAAAGCACTCCCCTTAGGTAGAGCATCGCATCTTCTTCTTCAGGCACCCCAAAAGCGCCAAACCACCAACTTCGGAGGCCCTCGTCCACCCATGACATCCAGTTAGCTGCTCCGAAAAACATCATTCTTGAGGTTCCACAAGCACCTGAGTTTACATGTGGCCCTCACCCTTACACCAACCCAACGCCGAAGTGCCATGGGACTAGTAATGTTAACCCCAAGTCGAGATGGCAGAAAAATGAAGGAAAAAACAAAAGGAAGATGGAAAAAGAGTAAATACACGCAGGCGGCCTCTAAAGATGAACCGGGGCAAATGTTAACCCCAAGTCGAGATGGCGGAAAAATGAAGGAAAAAGCAAAAGGAAGATTGGAAAAAGAGCAAAGACATGCAGGCGGCCTCTAAAGATGAACCGGGGCAAAAAGCGCAACTTTAAATGAAAAGGCACCTCAAAAAACTCGAAAAACTCTTGTAAAAGAACTCCAGGCTCCCTCTTATGCCGATTGTAAAATATTAGATGGGCGTAGGCTAGAGGCATAAGGCTAGAAGAGGGAAATGGAAAAAGGACCCTGCCACAATGACTGATCATGTAAAAAAGGGATGGGTGTCCATGGGATTTTAGGGTTTGTATATATAAAGTTCAAAAAGTGAATAAGAGCTCATTCTTTGGTCTGTGGCAACAAGAGTCTTCTTCTTCTTCTCTCCTTCTCATCTTCTTGCTTGTGTGTGCTCTTGAGAGAGGGAGTGTGAGAGTGTGAGGGAGTGAGTGTGTGAGAGTGAGGGATCAAGAGGGTGAAGCTCTTCACCATCTCCTCTTCTCTTCTTCTCTTCTCTTCTCTCTTCTTGTGCGCGTGGCTATGGAGGATGGAGCTTGGAGGTGGAGGAGGCTTGAGCTTGCATCTAGGATCGTGGAGCTACCGGTGTGTGTGAGAGAGGAGGCAACTCATATCGGCACTAAGGTAAGCTTGAAACGCTTGAAACGCTTGAAACAATAAGCGGTCCTTGGGTCTTGGCGGTTGAGCGAAAGCTCTCACATCTCTCACTATGCATGCACATAAGAAACTCTCTCTTTCCTAGTCGTCTACCACTACCACTACCACTACCACTATCACACTATGCATGCACACAAGAAGCTCTCTCCTTCACAGTTATCCACTACCACCACCACCACCACTACTACTACTGATGTTTCTTCTTCTTCTTTAGCTTCTAAAATTACATTGTTAGGATATATATGTTAGTGTAGACATAGTGTACTAATGGAACAATACAAATATGACAAGTTGGCTACATAACTATGCCAACAATAGTAGGTGTATCCACCCACTACATCGATGATAAAGATTTAGTGCATCTAATCAATCACATTGATGCAAGTTGGTGGAGTAAACAAATCATCTTGATTATTCAAATGATGATTTTTTCATCTTAATACTCACCCTCAAGCTCAACCCAATGTTATGCACTATAAGGTAAATTCTTGAACTTGTGTAGCTTATCCATTCCTAATGACCTTGTGTAGATGTTAGTTACCTACTCACACCGATGGCAATATATGCTAAGTATTCTTATCTACAAGGACTTTCTCTTGTATGTAATGATAGTGTGTTGGGGGTAAAGGTGTGTGCCTATGCCACTTGTGTATTACTACACTTATAGTACCCCCACCATTGTGCACTGCAAGTGCAAGCACCCATCACTGTCACTTTATTCTTTATTCTTTCAGTGACATTTGAATAAGAGAATGCCAATCACACATTATGACTGTTGGAATTCCCACATCTTGAGTCTCTCTCTTTTTCTCTCTTGCTCAATCTGGCATAGCTCACTCCTCCATTGCTTCTACTTGCTCATGCTCTCACTTGGGCTTCTCCCTTTAACTAGTATTAGAGCATTTGTTTGAGAAGCTTCTATTTAGTGTGCTTCAGTTTGGATTTGAAACCTACAACTCAAGGTTTAATGGCTACTCCTCAAGAAGGTATGCATCAGTCATATGCTTCATATGCCTCTTCCCAACTTGTGTGGGCTCCTTCCTGGTTTCAAGTAGACCTCAATGAGCTTTAGCAATTTCTCCAATGTGCTTAGCAATAGCAGCAAATAGACCTACTATTTATTCTATGTAGGACAAACCTATTGTCTACTCTATGTAGCACAGACATGTTATTTATTACGTGTAGAACAAACCCGATATTTATTCTATGTACGACTGACCTACTATTCATTGTGTTGTAGGACAGACGTGCTATTCACTGTGTTGTAGGATAGACCTATTGTTCATTGTGTTGCAAATAGACCTGCTATTCATTGCATTGAGATAGACATGTTGTTTATTGTTTTCAAGACACACCTATTGTTACCTATAAGCTTACTCATGCTTTTCCTAAGGTGTGCCTACCTCACTTGTGTAGTGACTAGCACATGTGCTAGTGCAATTGGGAGTTGGGGTATTGTGTATGTGGTGTACATGATTTTTTTGGGGGAGGGGGGGTTCTATTATATTGAGTAACTATACAAGTATTTGTAAGAAGTGGAGATACATATATTGGATCATTCCTCAAGTTCCATATAGCTTGTATTTCTTACTAGAGTCAATATCACAAGCCCCAAGTCTTGTGACTAAATCCCGCATAGTGTACCATTTTTTATCAAATCACATTTTGCCCTTTTGTTGAGTATGTTAACCATTTTTGGGTATCATGAACAAACATGCTCTTGGTCTACCTATGTTAATGTCCAAATGAGGAACTCTTCATATGCCATGGTTAGACTTTTGAGGTTTATATGAACGGCCACATATAGAAGCAACTTTATTTTACTATGGATTTCCTTTTTGGTAATCAAAATTTTATTGATTCTCATTTTGCATTGTTTCCCTTACAATCTTCATGATAGATTTTTTAATGAATTTAGGCTTTCAAATACTTTGTTGAAGTATTGGAAACTTCTTCCTTGGTAAGATGATAGACTTCGTTGTAGAGTCCATTGGGATTAAACTCTAGATCTAGGAGTCATAACCATAGGGCTAGTAGATTTAATTGTAGCACATCACAATATGTGCAACTAGATTCTTGGATGGTTTGGAAGTATTTTAGGACTCACTAGGTTTGGATGTGCTCTTGATTGTAGTTTTGGTATATTTTTCTTGCACATATTGTGATTGTTTCCCTTTAGGATCCATTTTCACAGTTTGACCAATGGCATGGAGTTGTTATTACTACACTTCACATTTTTCTTTTGGTGATAATGGCTTTGACTTAAGGGACTTTGATGATTTGGCTAAACTAGTGATGGCTATGACTGGCGATTTCTTGTCTACCTTCAATATTTATATGGTCTCCTTGTCTCCTCGAGTAGAGTGAGTGGTCTTGCTAGGACCTAGTAGAAGTTTCGTTTCTTCATCTTGAGAAGATGACCCCTTGGAGGTTTTTCATGTCACCTTGTTATTGCTCTCAAAGAGAGGTTATTGGTTCTTAGGAGCATCCTCCATCATCTTTTGTGTACCCTTCTCATCAAGTTGAGCAGTTGCACTAGGCTATTGCTACTAGTTTTCTTGTTTCATCCTAGGGAAGAAGGGGCTTTTGCTTTGGGAGACTTCAAACACTCAAATACACTGACAACTTCCTTAGGTTGCTGCTTGGCAATACTAGAGGTGTGTTGTTTGTCTCCTTCTTGGGGCTTTTCTCTTTAGTTTGAGTAGCATCACAAAAATGCGGTTGCTTCATGGGTGAGAGCGGAAATTTGGTGCTGAGAAGTGCTTAAAAATAGCTAAAAATTATGAATATCAAGGGAAAAATATTCAACGTCGAAGGCGGCGGCTTGACTTAGGATGATTTTAAGCGTTAAAGTGCTTTAAAGGCGCTCGAGTGACACTTGTTGATTTTTGATAATTTTTCAGACTGTCATGCAGGTTGTCAAGAGTTACCGGCCAATGCGGGACGTCAAGCCGGACGCCCAGGATTTTTCAGAACTCAATTCGGAGTCCGGACGGGGAAATGGCCAAGAAGTTGAGCAAGATTTGAAGAGGTGGACATTGGAGTGGCCAAATGGTCATGACCTTTGGGGAAGGTTGGGGCCCAAATTTTATGCAACATCAAATGTGGCAATCGTGGAGAGAGAAGATCAACAAAAGTGTGAGGATGAGGGCGCCTGTCAACAGCCGAAATTTGCGACATCATCATGGGAGATCAAGCATGCTGCCTGTGAACAACCATACCAATCGATTATGGGGCTTCAATCCCCTTTGCCTGCTGGTCTTATCGCCGTGCTTCGCTCCTCCAATGGTGGCCTGAATGCAGAGATGGAAATCTAGTCTTTTTCTCTCCTCCCTCTCTCTCTTCTAGAGGCAGATTCATGTGGGAAGAAGAAGGATCAACGGATGCTTGTCCAACCGAGATGGGATTGCTCCGTGGTTCAAGAGGAATGAAGATTGTTGATTGTGGACTGTCATGAGCATAAATGGCTGCTAGAAATCAGTCCCGAGATATGGCAAATAAAAACCCGCAACCCAAAAATACAATTGGTAATTCGTTTTTATAAGAAAATTTGATTCTTTATGCTATTTGATACATGAGACATCATTCATATGGGCTAAAAAAATGATAATAATGTTGTTTGCAATGTCTTCCAAGTGTTTGAAATCAGAAAACCAGAAAATCATGAGCCGTATGGCCGAAAACAATAAAATAAAACATGTAAAACATGGGAAATAGGGAAAAATTGGGTGTTTTTGATATATAAATGGAAAATGTAATGGGACACACCAACTAAATTTGTTTTTTTGCTGCAAATGAACCTAAGGGCCACAACCTACAACTCGTTTTGTATTTTTAGTTATTTAATATTGCAGAAAAATACAATAAAAAAATAGAGAAAATTGGTAAAAATAAGGGAAAAATAGGTTTTGAGTGTGCAAAAAATACTAAAAAATAAGATTCATGTTTGTGTGTGTATGGGGGGTCTGAAGTATGAGGTTTAGCCTTAGTTCAGCCCTACCTTTATGTTTTAGTGAGTTTTTATTGCTTTTTATAAAAAAAACATGGAAAATATTACCCTAAACCTATGCATCGTGCACAATATAAACAGCGAGGGGGTAGAGTGAATGAGAGTGGTGTTTAAGTGCTAAGAGAAAGAAAAGGCCGATTGTTTTCATCTATGCATATCATATAGATCGATTGTTGATTTAAAATAATGATCTAGTAGCACGAGGTCTCCTCGGTGCTAGGTTCGTGCAACGTAGCAATTATGCGTCAAAGAAATTCATTGAAAGAATGCTTTTGCACTAAGCACAATGCTGATTTTTCTTTGTTTGAGCACATGGACATTCACAATTTGCATGAAGCATAAAATGATAAAAGGTATCAGACAATACCTCCTAGACGCATAGCACCTGTATTCTCTGGATCGTGACCAACGTTGAGTGAGTAAGGTTGTCCCAAGCTGTAGGCTAGGCGTTGGGTCTAAGGGGAAAGTAAAGTGAGGTATGGTACATCCTGGAACGAAATAATTGGTACCTTGAGAGGACTATGTGTGAAGTGATATATATGTTTAGTGACGCATCGAGGGGCCAATCCCCAAGATGTAGGAGAGTCGCAGTGAGGTAGCGGCAGTCAGCCGTGGGAGGACCTCCTATGTTTGTACTTTGTGCCATTTGGCGATGTATTGGGACTCCCTCTGAGGAGTGTTAATTGGGTTAGAGTTGGACTATGAGACGTGATACAAATGCAAGATGGTTAGGAAGGCAATGTATGTGTCATCAATGCTCTTGGCCGCGAGGCCATGGGGTTGTTGAGCACATGATAGAGGTCCAGCTAGTGCATGAGCCAGTGCCAACCCGTTTTTGGTCCTATCAGTGGTGCGTCTATCGAGAGCCGCTTAGAAGTTGGGGTCCTCGAATCCTGGTTGTCCAGGGACCAGTTAGCAGTTTATGCCAAAGGATACTGAGATTGACCCGTTATTCATCGATAAGCATCGTCTAGCCGAAATCCAAAAGCAAGAGAGACGAAAGACCTAGGCGACGTGCTGAAATTCTTAGGAGGTATTCCCCTAAGCGTAGCAGTGCTAAACCCTCACGAGGGAGTGGATCTAGTGGTCTTGGTGCCACAAGCAGTAAGTTAGGAGAAGGTGGAAGCTCTAGTGCTCCCCTTTCTTCCACAAGGCAGTCTACATCAAGTGCAGGAGGTGTAACCCCACCGTCCCCTATTCCTAGTGCAAATCCAAATTCTGTCATGGAGCAGCCCATTGCAATTCCTACAGGAACGACGGATTTGCCAGCTTTAGGTTACCCGCTACCCATTTTTAATGGGCTAGTTGAGGAAGATGCGGAGCTCCACATCAGGGAGTTTCAAAAGCTGATGTTTAGCTGTCGCATCCAAGAAGAAGGACATTTTATGATGTTCTTCAACATGACTCGCAAAGGAAGAGCTGCCATATGGTATCATGGTTTAGAAGCTGGAACCATATTGAATATTGATTCATTTTATGGAGCTTTTCGAAGGGAGTTTGCCCCTGAAAGGGGTGGGCAATATTGGTTGCGTGTACTTAACGTGACCCGCCAAGAACCACATGAGGATATTCGTGCTTATGCAAAGAAACTAAAAGAGGTTTTCCGTAAGTTGGAAGCCTCTATTCCTATCCCCGCAGCTGCCCAATTGCAATATTTTCTGCATGGTTTGGACTTTAATATCCAGTTGTAGTTGTGTAGTGTCCCTTTGGGGGATATAGATACTGCCATTACCCAAGCACAAGAAGTGGAATCCCGACTACAACCAGCCTATGCCTCTCATGCCAATCCGAATACAGGTCTAGCATTGGCAAATAATATGGCGATGGCCAATGGCAGTGGTAGCCAAGGGATAGCGATGGCTAATCCTAATGGGAGAGGGAACATGATGCAGAATGTGCCTTTATTACCAGCTCCCCTTAGCATGCCGATGCCTATGGGCAGTCAAATGGCTCCAAATAGTGGAGGTTAGGCAGTTAATCCTAATACCATGCATGTGGTTCAACAACCAGTGCCTAATCGAATTGTTAGGCCAATGGAACGATAGGGTAATGATCAAGGCTACGAGTCGAGTGCTTCCAATGTTCTTGGCGAGGTTAAGGACATGATGAAGCATTATACAGACATGATTACGGAGCAGTATCGATAAATAGCCATTGATGTCAACTTTCTTAAAAAATAACAAAATTTGATAGGAAGTAGACACCCAGATGAGGGTGTGCCTTCGAGGTTTAGCTGCAAATGGTGTGGTGGGCAACATTATCCACGAAATTGCCCAAATGTCAAGTGCAACATTTGTGGAAAATCCAACCATTTAGTAGCCACTTGCTGGAGTAAGGTTAGTTCCCTCCAGCGAGGTGGTCGGCAACCAGGGCCTGTTAATCATCGTGCGCAAGGAAATGATTCCCAACGAGAAGACGGGCCTAAACAAATACTCCAACGACCAAAGGCTACAGTGGAGGAGCTGCCTAGTGGTAGTGGGGTTAGTTTGATTGAGGTTGTGCGCGTCAATGACGCTGAAATCTCTAATCTGCGAGCTGTCCTTACAAGAGGTCAAAAGGGTAGAGAGGCCGACAAAGAGAAGCTTGTCGATGGAAACCCTAAACAGGGCGACAAAGGAACGCAAGTTCTGGATCCTGCCATGGAAGGGGGACCTCTGAAGCCCGTGGAGAGTAAAGCTGATGCTAAGAAGGATAAGGAACCACCGAGGAAGAAGGTGAAAGTTAAAAAAGAAGCAATAACGCCAGTTCAGTGACCTAAAGAGCGGATGGTTTGGAGTGAAAAGCGAACTCTACTGAACTATCATGAATTTGATTTGGCGAGCTCTCTTTGCGAAGTCAAGCCAGATGTGAACCTTTTACAGTTTATTAAGCTTTCCCTAGGAGTACGCAAGGAATTTAGAAAGATCTTGCATACCGAGTATATCGTAGAACCTTTGGGTATTGCGCGAGTTGGTGATGATTGGTTCGAGCATACCGAGAAGCATTGCCCAAGGGTTGCAGCCTATGTCCATGGGATATTAGTAGATTATTCCATTGTCGATACGGGATCATCTGTTAACATTATGAGTTCTGAACTGATGGTTGGAAAGGTTGGGTCTTGCGATCCAGAAAGATACCTCCACAATTCTTAGAATGGCGGATGATAGTTTGAGACAGCCGGAAGGTTGCATTACTAAGGTCCATGTCACAGTGGCAAATGTAGAATGCCTGCTGGACTTTAGGGTAATTCGTTTTGTAGGGCGTCCAAGTTACCAAGTATTACTTGGACGACCTTGGATCTTGCAAGCGGACTGCCAAGTGGATATACCCACTGGTCGATTGATATTCGGCAGAGGTGCTTAGCGCGTGGTGATTGATGCCTATCCTGAGTCCCCGGAGAGTGAGAGAGCTCCTCTATCTTCCATAGAATTGGAGACATTAGAGGATTTATCCGCGAGCAAGACATCATCGAGTGATGAGTCCAAAGAGGGATCCACCACGGAAGACATCTATCAGATCACTTTGAACGAGCCGATAGAGGCCCAAGATCATATAAGAGATGCATATGTTATCGAGCTAGACCTTGGTACGCTTGATGAGTCGCGACCAATCAAATTAGGGTCCATGCTCAATGTCCAAGAATGCGAGGAGTACGTCTCTCTGATCCAAGAGTTTCGCGATATTTTCACCTGGAGTTATGATGAACTTAGAGGCCTTCCTCCTAGTTTCGTCGTTCATACAATTCCGTTGAAGGAAGGAAGCCGCCCTTACGATAGAAAGTAAGGCATATGCCTTTCGAACTCAGGGACGGGCTACACGAGGAGCTACAGAAGCTTCGGAAAGCGGGTTTGATTTTTCATGTGCAACACACGGAATGGTGTTCACCAGTTGTGATCAGAAAGAAGAAAAATAATCAAATCCGATTGTGTGTAGATTTTAGAGAGCTGAATAAGCAGACGGTTAAGGATTACTATCCATTGCCATTCATTGACCAGATTTTGGATCAATTAGCGGGTAGGGAGATATATTCGTTTATGGATTGCTTTGCAGGATATAACCAGATGGCAATTGTAGAAGAGGACAAGTTGAAAACAACTTTTATTACTGTCTTTGGTACTTTTGCGTACCATGTGATGGCCTTTGGTTTATGCAATGCGCCTGGTTCGTGGCAATGAACAGCAGATAAGACATTCAATGACATATCCCCTGAAGAGTTGAAGGTGTTTATTGATGGCTTAGGGACAGCCACTGTGAGAGAAAGGCAATTGATTATTTTGCGAAAATGTTTTGAGCAGTGTAGGCAATTTTGCATCGCTCTAAACCCACGGAAGTGTGTTTTTGGTGTACCTTATGGGCCATGTGGTCAGTTCGGTAGGAATTGCGACAAATTCTTAGAAGGTCAAAGTCATAGTTGCCATGGGTCCACCACACACTCCGAAAGAAGTTCATAGCTTTCTATCTTCGGTTGGTTATTACCGTAGATTCATAAACGCCTTGGCAGAAAGAACATTGCCGCTTACAAATCTATTGTCCTTTAGCTGTTTGTTTGTATGGGGTGACCCTTCGAGGATGTGAAGCAGGAGCTAGTCAAAGATCCCGTTTTAAAAGCACCTAAAAGAGGTGAGGCTTTCTATATATTTTCAGTACCCACCATGCATAGTATCAGCTGCTATTTAGCCCAAATCTGGGAGGAAAAGTGGTATCATCCGATAGCCTTTGCTAGTCGAAAATTGGGCATTTCAGAGATCAATTATACCTACATGGAAAAGTTGTGTCTTGCGATGGTCTTTGGGACCAAGAAATTCAGGCACTATATCCTCTACGAGAAAGTTGTGCTTTATATGAAGGCAGAGGGGCTTCGATTATTGATGAATAAGCTGCAGCCGCCTGATCGTCTAGCGAAGTGGTTAATCACTTTGCAAGAGTTTGATTATGAAATCAGGAGTAAGCCACCAAGGTTGCAGGGTATTGTGGAATGCCTTGTGTACTTTGGGGAGCCGAAAGAATCTGTGGCTGAAGGTAGTGACATGGAGTTGTTATTTAAGATAGATACAGCATCTATTCCCTCCTGGTATGCTACAATAACGCATTATTTATCGACAGGAGAGGCCGGATCCGAACTATCTAAAGCTGAGAGAAGGAAAATTAAGTAGCAGGCATTAAAGTTTGCCTTGATCGCAGATACATTATATCGGCAAGGGGTTGATGACATCTATCACCGATGTGTGATGTCTGACGAGGTGCCATTCATTTTGGAAGAGTGCCATGATTCCACTTGCGGAGGCCATTTTGCTAGACGGCTTATAGCACAAAAGGCTTTAAGAGCAGGTTACTGGTGGCCTGCCATCTTCTAGGATGTGTTCGCGTATGTTAAGAGATGCGATATTTGTCAACGACATGATAATCGAGAGAATAGGAAAAGACCACTCACCCCTATTATGGCGATACTTCCATTTGAGAAGTGGGGAATAGACTTTGTGGGTCCTATTACTCCATCATCGACTGCGCAAAAGAGATATATTATTGTAGCAACTGACTACTTCACAAAGTGGTCAGAAGCACGTGCAACAAGGAAAGATGATGCTAAAGAAACTGCTAGTTTCCTTTTAGAGCAGATAATCTGCCGTTTCGATCCACCGAAAGAATTAGTGTCGGACCGTAGAACCCATTTCTTGAATAAGGTGATCAAAAGCTTGACTGAGGCTTGGCAAATCAAGCACAATAAAACGACTCCTTATAATCCACAAGCAAATGGACAAGTTGAAAGTACTAATAAGCAACTTGTGGGTATCTTGTCTAAGATAGTCTCTGAAAAGAAATGAGACTGGGACAAGAAGCTGTATGTGGCAGTATGGGCATATAATACCACGTTCAAGCGAGCCACTGGCCACACACCGTTCAAACTAGTTTATGGTGAAGAGTGCGTTTTACCCTTAGAAATTGAGTTGCCGACCATTAGATTCGTAATAAACCATTCTTTGGGTAATGAGGACGCCCTATTAGAGCGATTTACGACCTTAGCGCGCCTAGATGAAATTAAGTTGCAAAGCCTATTACACCAAGAGGTGGCTAAACGTCGCATGAAACAGTTGCATGACCTAAAAGAGAAGAAGTATACCTTTAAGAAAGGACAACAGGTTTTGTATTATGATGCGCGTAAGGAGCTGTTCCCAGGGAAATTGGAACCTAAATGGGATGGGTCCTACAAGATCGTCAGGTTAGGGACAAATAGGTCTACTGCCCTATTAGCTGATCTACAGGGAGTAGAGTTTAAAAATAAGGTTAATCTTAATAAGATTAAACCTTATTATTTCTAAGTATGCTAATATATAGAGAAATGCATTGCAGGTCCGTCTTGGGGATGATTTGAGACCTGCGAAAGAGCTTAAAAGCTGGTGGATGGGTCGGTTAATCCCTTATTTGGAGCACCCATATCTGGAGCAGAGATACCATCAGGGGAAACTCATCTGGTGGAGCAAAGGATATAAAGTGATTGAGCAAGAAGATGGAACCTTTGTGTGGGAGATTAAAGTCTTCTGCCATCACTGTTTACGACTGTTGACAAGTATCCCTGTTGAGTTCAATGAAGAAGGTGGGATGGAGCCGTCAGTTCATCCTCTCAATATGCTAAACTTTGATTACCATAATTACGAATAGAGGAGTTCGTGATGGCCGGCTGTGTAAACCCATTATGGACGTACACATTATATTTTGACGGAGCATCCGGGAGTCCTAATAAAAAGGGGAGTGTTGGAGTAGTAATCCGAGATCCCCGATGTAGAGTTGCGATGAAGTTAGTTGCTTATCTCGGGGTAGGATTCACTAACAATATGGCAAAGTATAAAGCCTTGATTATGGGACTGTATATTGCCAAACAAGGTGGTATTCGTCAGTTGTTAGTAAAAGGGGATTCCCAATTGATCCTGAATCAGCTAGATGGGACATACATAGTGCGGAATCCCATTCTTTGTATGTATCATCGGACTGCTATGACCCTACTTGAGGAGTTTGAGAGAGTGTCTTTTCAGCTAATTCCACGTTACTGGAATCAGTTTGTGGATTCATTGGCAAATCTTGCTTATGAAGAAGATCTCTTCTTTAATTGTGGTCCTAGTCTGGATATTGTGATCAATGATGAAACAGGACCTAGTTGCTTGTGGGGAATGTTATCAGAGCATGCGATATATGGCCGACGATGGTTGATATGGGTGATGCAAGGAGTAGCCGAGACCAATCTACCGTTATTATCTGGGACCCATAGGTTGATTAGACAACATATTATACGTATGCCTCTTGCTATCTATGCAGGAGGGATGGGTTATAACCTTATGCATTTAGTTTAGGGCTACGAGCCTGTGTTTTCCTCCTTGGGAAGGAGCTTATTATTGTATATCTAGATTATTTCCGGGAAGGATGTGTAGGTGTCATTCTGTTTGCTCTCATTAGGCCAAGAGGGCCGATTTAGTTTTGTAGTAAAGTGTTTTATTTCATTAGGCCAAGAGGGCCAGTTGTCTATTTAGTGCAGGTACAGTTAATGGTTTTTGTTTTAGTTCTGTGCTAGACAGGTTTGGAAGAAGAGCTTGGAAGGAGCCTTTTGTTGCGTGGAAGCTTCTCGTGGCCCTATCCAGGTGATATCCCTCCTTTATAAGTACTGTGGTTGTTATGCTATATGTGTTTGTGTACTTGTTAAGGGGTTTTCCCGTTTCTTGTTGGGGATCGGTGTCCAAGGCATGAAGTCCCGAGATTTAGGTTTAGTATGTTTGAGGGAGGTCTGAGTAGTCATTGCCTTCTATAAAGACATTGTCAGGCATCAAAAGACCTGTTTTGGACGGGAGTCCTAGTGACCCTGTTCTGCTAGCCTGCTATGCAGCTGTTCTAGGAGTTTTGCTCAGTTGTGAGGCCGTTAGAGAAGCCTGCAGAAGACAAAATAAAGATGATAAAGGAAAAGAAACCTTGAATATCTTAAAGATAATATATATATATATACAGAGGTGTGTAAAAAGGGGTTCTAACCCCTATAAAAATAGAAAAGACAAGAAAGAAAAATTTATGAGTAGTTGATCATCGCCTTGCGAAGGCCTTGTAGGTTCCTGGGGACGAGTCAGACCCATGGCCGATGCCTTGTCTTCCTAGGGTGGCATCTTGCTAGAAAAGAAGAAAATAAGGAAGGTTGGAGCGAAAATAAAAGTGAGCGTCAGAAAAGGATTAAGTGTCGCCTTGCGAGGGCTTGGTAGGTTCTTGGGTACCGAGACAGGACTTGAGGCCAATGCCCTATTCTCCTTGGGTCACTACGCTCAGCTCCCTCCTTTTTACATACCCGAGTATGGATAATAAACAAAACCCTAACAGAAGAAATGTGCTAAAAGAAAATACTTCTTGATTAGGCTATAGGAGTCCTCGCCTAGTAGGAGCTCCTGGTTGTGTTGTCCTTAGTTAGGTAGGCAGTTCAGACCACCACTTAGGGCAACCTCTTTGCTAATTTTTTTTAGTTTGGCCATGTTGGAGCAGTTGGTTAGTGACTAGCTTCAAACCTTTTATCAGATTATGCTTGGCCTACTCCTTGTGGATGTCATGCCTTGGTTCTGTCAGGGGGTTGGGTGAGAGCATTGTGTTGAGTTTTATTGCATATTTGTTTTGTATCAGCTTGATGCTTCCTTTGGTTGTTTTTGTGTAGATCTACTATGGGATTCGATGATCTGAGTCGCCCTATCCTGTGGTCGCCAATGAGAGCGGAATTTTGGTGCTGAAAAGTGCTTAAAAATAGCTAAAAATTATGAATATCAAGGAAAAAATATTCAACGTCGAAGGCGACGGCTCGACTTAGGACTATTTTAAGCATTAAAGTGCTTTAAAGGTGCCCGAGCGACACTTGTTGATTTTTGATAAATTTTCAGACTGTCCTGCAGGTTGTCAAGAGTTACCGGCCAATGCGGGACGTCAAGCCAGATGCCCAGGATTTTTCAGAACTCAATTCGGAGTCCGGACGGGGAAATGGCCAAGAAGTTGAGCAAGATTTGAAGAGGTGGACATTGGAGTGGCCAAATGGTCATGACCTTTGGGGAAGGTTGGGGCCCAAATTTTATGCAACATCAAATGTGGCAATTGTGGAGAGAGAATATCAACAAAAGAGTGAGGATGAGGGTGCCTGTCAACGGCCGAAATTTGCGCCATCATCATGGGAGATTAAGCATGCTGCCTGTGAACAACCATACCAATCGATTATGGGGATTCAATCCCCTCTGCTTGCTGGTCTTATCACTGTGCTTCGCTCCTCCAATGGTGGCCTGAATGCAGAGATGGAAATCTAGTCTTTCTCTCTCCTTCCTCTCTCTCTTCTAGAGGCAGATTCATGTGGGAAGAAGAAGGATCAACGGATGCTTGTCCAACCGAGATGGGATTGCTCCGTGGTTCAAGAGGAATGAAGATTGTTGATTGTGGACTGTCATGAGCATTAATGGCTGCTGGAAATCAGTCCCGAGATATGGCAAATAAAAACCCGCAACCCGAAAATACAATTGGTAATTCGTTTTTATAAGAAAATTTGATTCTTTATGCTATTTGATACATGAGACATCGTTCATACGGGCTAAAAATTGATAATAATGTTGTTTGCAATGTCTTCCAATTGTTTAAAATCAGAAAACCAAAAAATCATGAGCCATATGGCCGAAAACAATAAAATAAAACATGTAAAACACGCGAAATAGGGAAAAATTGGGTGTTTTTGATATATAAATGGAAAATGTAATGGGACACACCAACTAAATTTGTGTTTTTGCTGCAAATGAACCTAAGGGCCACAGCCCACAACTCATTTTGCATTTTTAATTATTTAATATTGCAGAAAAATATAAGAAAAATAGGGAAAATGTGTAAAAATAAGAGAAAAATAGGTTTTGAGTGTGCGAAAAATACTAAAAAATAAGACTCATGTTTGTGTATGTAGGGGGGCCTGAAGTATGAGGTTTAGCCTCAGTTCAGCCCTATCTTTATGTTTTAGTGAGTTTTTATTGCTTTTTATACAAAAAAAACATGGAAAATATTACCCTAAACCTATGCATCGTGCACAATCTAAACGGCGAGGGGGTAGAGTGAATGAGAGTGGTGTTTAAGTGCTGAGAGAAAGAAAAGGCTGATTGTTTTCATCTATGCATGTCATATAGATCGATGGTTGATTTAAATTAAGGATCTAGTAGCACGAGGTCTCCTCGGTGCTAGGTTTGTGCAACGTAGCAATTATGCGTCAGAGAAATTCATTGAAAGAATGCTTTTGCACTAAGCACAATGCTGATTTTTCTTTGTTTGAGCACATGGAAATTCACAATTTGCATGAAGCATAAAATGATAAAAGGTATCATACAATACCTCCTAGATGCATAGCACCTGTATTCTCTGGATCGTGACCAACGTTGAGTGAGTAAGGTTGTCCCAAGCTGTAGGCTAGGCGTTGGGTCTAAGGGAAAAGTAAAGTGAGGTATGGTACATCCTAGAACGAAATAATTGGTACCTTGAGAGGACTATGTGCGAAGTGATATATATGTTTAGCAATGCATCGAGGGGCCAATCCCCAAGATGTAGGAGAGTCGTAGTGAGGTAGCGGCAGTTAGTCGTGGGAGGACCTTCTATGTTTGTACTTCGTGCCATTTGGCAATGTGCTCGGACTCCCTCTGAGGAGTGTTAATTGGGTTAGAGTTGGACTATGAGACGTGATACAAACACAAGATGGTTAGGAAGGCAATGTATGTGTCATCAACGCTCCTGGCTGCGAGGCCATGGGGTTGTTGAGCGCATGATAGAGGTCCGCGGCTAGTGCATGAGCCAGTGCCGGCCCATTTTAGGTCCTATCAATGGGCTCTAATTATCTCGATGGCCTTACATAATCCATTGACTTCTCTTGTGGGCTATCAATTGCCTTCAATTGTTGCACCCTAGTTAAGGTAGACTCAAGAGTCCTTTTTGTATTAATAACATTTGGCTCAATGGTCTCTACCTTGACTAAGTTAGTCTCCTCTTGTAGTTTTTGTCCTAAAATCTAATTTGCATTTTGATTCTTTTCTCTGTTATGGCTACTAGAGGTGATGGTAGAAGCAGCTTAGGCAACCAAATCCATCTATCATTGCATAATATCCTTAAGCATGTAGCAATGTTTTTGAGACCCATCACGACATTGTGCTAACTCTCTATTGATGTTTGTGGTGGTATTCCCAAGGTCCCTATTTCCTATTGTGTGTTGGTCTCTTCCTAGTAGCCTTCGTGTTCTAGCTTTTAGTAGTTAGACTATAAGAATTCATATTGAGTGGTACTCACTTTTTATATTGTGCCTTTAGTAGTTCTGTGAGAACTTCCTTGTTGTCCTCACCAGGGCTTCCTTCCAACTCAGAGATATGTCTCTCATCCTTCCTTGGGGTTGGCAAGGTTGCCTTTGTTGAATGCTATGATTATGTTAACACCTAGTAGGGCCAAGTGTATCCAATGTGTTTCATAGTTCACTTCACATTTGGTTGTATGATTGAAGGGTCTCCTAAGCAAGACTTCCTTCCCTACATCATCTTGATTCAAAAGCACATAAAATATAATGGGCAAGCTTTTAGTTTCCAAGGTCATCAAGATTTTTCCTTTTCCTAAGAGAAAATATAAGGATCCTCCATAGGGTTGATTGTCACATTGATAGGCACAATTTTGGGTTGATTGATTTGAATCCACATGTCATGAATAAGGATATTATAATCTACTCCTTTGTCAATGAGAGCCTTTGTGGCATGGTCTTGATTCATGAGTAGGTTGGCTTGGGATAGGTAGGTGGAATGATCTCTTAACAAGATCATCCTCGACGCTGCCATTGTCACACACGACTCGGCCTGCATCCAAGTGGCTTAGTTTTGGGTCGAGTCCCGAAATCGGCCCTCAGTCCCTCACGCATTTGGCCAATTTGGCCCGTTCAAACGGACAACTCAACCCACTATCCTGACTTGGCCCTCGGCCCACCTAACTCGAATTCCCCACTCGACCCTCTTGTTTCGGACACTCATCTCTCGGCCTGTCTGAGTCAACCATTCGGACCAACTTAATATTCAGCCCTTAGTCAACTCAATTCGGCCCAACCCAATTCAGCCCTAGCCACTTGGCCCATCCGAATGGACGACTCAACCCATTAACCTGACTTGGCCCCTCGGCTACATCCATTCAATCATCTGAGCCGCAAATTCGGCCAATGTTCCTATTCAGCCCTCAACACGTCCGAGTCCACCACTCAGCCCCTACAATTCAGACGAGTTGGGCCGAGTTGGATTTTTGTAAATTTTGTGGAAATTTGCACCAAACCCAACTAGATCTCAATAGCACAAACCTTTGTGAGCCATCCTGATGCCCATAACTCGATTCTGGTACAAGGAATAGGCAAATTCACAATATGCAACCGCTTAGCAGCTTGAGTAGGTTGTCAAGAGAGTCAGCGCCTTAACGGTGGCTAGTAGAGACATAGACCCCGAATGAACCTAAATTGAGTAAGATGGCGCAGTAAGAAACCCTAAAATCTATCAAGACAGTCAAAAATTGATTGAACAAGCCTATCATGCCTAAGATAAGATGAGGGTGCGCAAGCCGCTTAGACACTTGCTCTTCGCACTCACCTTGACTTCTAGCACTTGAAGTACACCTAAGAATAGCTAATTGAGCACAAGTGCATGGAAAAGAACACACTCACTGAGTAGAGGTAATTTGAGGATTGTATGCGATAATTAAGGAACTCACTCAAATAAAAGAATGTGAAGGAACCCACCAATAAGAGAAGATTCCAAGGCATAGACGGGCAATCGAAGCCCAACATAGGACTAAGTGAACAACGACAGAGACATGGATCTATCCAACCTGCTTAACCTTATCGATAGCTTGGTGGAGCACGAGAACACAACCATGTCAGAAGAAAGCTCATACCATAGGCAGAATGAGAAACTTAACTTAGGAGTTTTTCCAAAAGCGATCCAACAGTTGGTGAATAGCTACGATTCTCACACTCGATATGAGCACCGTGGTAGAATAGCAAAAGCCATCAAAGCATTGGAAGGCATAGTGGAATACAACCAAGACCAGTAGACTAGGAGCCTGAGGCAAAACACAAAGGTGTGAGAGATACAGCGAGTACTGAACCTAGCAAGCAAGAATCAAACTAACCATGAGCAAGTGCTAGAAGGAGACTTTACACTAAGTGAGCTTCTCATGAAGCAATTGCTAGACAACACAACAGCAGAATAGAGCACTGCAGTATTAGCTACATCACTACTAGCACGGTTAGGGGTGAACCAAGGCTCCAAGAGCTAACCTAAGATACCATTTGTCGATAAGCAGCTCGATAAGTACCCACCCCAAGACGATCCATATAGCTTTATAGAGTAGTTTGAGTAGGTTTGCGAGGCCAATAGTCTCACAGACTTGACTTAACACGAACAAGGGTCAGACTTGGTACACATATCTAGATGTCGTAGAGCGAGTAAACTTCAATGGCCTCAGAAACCTCTTCATTAAGAGATTTTCCAAGCAAGAATACTTTGACAACTTACTAGTACAACTTATGAAATTCAAGCAAAAAGAAAAAGAGGACATCTATGACTATGTGACCCACATAAGGAGTCTCTTCAAGAGAATCCCAATGGGCGAATGACCAATCGAAAGAGTAGTGTCAACGGTATTCATCAATGGAATACGAAATGAGGAGCTTTATAAAGCCTTGGCAGGCAACTTGAGCTTGCAACGAGACTGCTAGCTAGGGTGTTTGAAGAGGCCATTCAAGTAGACAACTAGTTGAAGGAGAGAAGCTCTAGGAACTCGAACAACCAAGAAGAGACCAACTCTAGAAGTTTGGAGAGAGCTTCAGCATTCAATGAGCGATCAGGCCCAAGTACCCAAGATAAGGGAAAGGACGCGGACACCAACCTCTGACATGAAAATGGAAATAGCTATGGGAGCTCTCGCTCAACTACCAAGACCCACATACTGCTTATTGTTTCAAGCATTCCAAGTGAGCGCTAATGGCTACCTCTCACCTAGCCGAAGCGCCTCCAAACCTATGAATGTAGTGAGTTTACCTTGATGCCGAAATGAGTTGCCTCCTCCTTCACACACATCGGTAGCTCCACGATCCTAGATGCTAGCTCAAGCATCCTCAAGCCTCCTCCTTCAAGCTCCATCCACCATAGTCGTGCGCCAGCGAGAAAAGAGAAGAGAAGAGAAGAAGAGAAGGGGGAATGCTGAAGAGCTTCACCCTCTTGATCCCTCACTCCCACATGCTCACTCCCTCGCCCTCTCAATCTCCCTCTCTCTATGTTGCACACACACATGAAGACAAGAGAAGAGAAGAAGACAAGGAGAGAGGTCTCTTGTTAGCCACACACCAAAAGAATGAGCTTCCATTCGCTTTTTGAACTTTATATACAAGCCCTTAAATCCCATGGGCACCCATCCCCTTTTACATGACTGGCCTTTGTAGCAAGGTCATTTTTCCTATTTCTCTTTTCTTGCCTCATACCTTAAGCCTACACCCATCTATTCTTTTACAAATGGCATAGGAGAGAGCTTGGCACTCTTTTACAAGAATTTTTAGAGTTTTAAAATTGCACTTTTGTCTCAGCTTAGCTTTTAGGGCCCACCTCTATGCCGCTGCTCCTTTTCCTTTTTTTTTCTGCTTTTTGCTTCATATTTCTACCATCTTGAATTGAGGTTAACATTACCCCCCTCCGAGACGGGTGCCAGTCCCATGGCACTTCGAGGTCTTTGTTGTGGAAGGGTGGGGTGTGGGCTAGTGGGGGCTGATGGAGGGGTGATAGGGCTGCATGTGGGCTCATTTGATTGGGAAGCTTTGGTAATGATTTGGATGGAGAACCCAAGGTGCTTCAAATGGATGATGGGGACCTCTGAAGTTGGTGGTTTGTAGCATCTTGTTGTACCTGGAAGGAGAAAGTGCCCGACCTAAGGGGAGTGTCTACCTCATTGTGCCATGCTCTGTGCTTGTGCTAGTGGAATAGGGAGTTGGGTCTAACCCTACGTAAGCCTAGGTGATGTCCCACACTTGAGGACCCTAAATGTGCAAAGGGAGGTGCGGTGTGTGTAGCTTAGGTTGACAGGTCTAACCATAGGTGAGTGTTATCTCCTTAGGTATGTCCTACCTTTGGGGTGCCCTAAGTGTGAAGTGGGGAGGCAAAAAGGGTTAGGGGGTTAGGAATGGAGCCGGCCAACCAAGGCCATTGGACATGCCTAACTTGAGGACCCCTAGGTGCAATGACTATGAGCTATGTGCCGTGACTTGCGTTTGGACATGTTGCGGGCTTGTTTCATTGTTAGTTGTTTGCTTTTCCTTTCTTTTCTTTTCTTTTCTAACCTTACTGAGCTACAGGATTCAAGTACTAGCTAATTGCAAGTTCTCGTCATCAGAAGGTGGTGGTGAGGGGGATTTAATGGAGTGACTCAAAAATTTCTAGCTCTGCATGAAACCCTTAAGGTTCAACCAGACCTGGAGAGGGGTGGTGGAGAGGAATGGGTGGTTACAGCGAGTGAATTGGCTGTCACTCATATCCTCAAGAATAACAAGGCAGAAGGAAGGTAGAAGGCTAGCTTGCATCATTAGGCGGGTCATCACATAGCTATCAATGGTGTTAGAGTCAAAAAAGAGTGAGGGAAGACCACGTTCTACCACCAGGGTGGGATCCTGCCTAAGTAAAATTTTTAATAGCCTAAGATAATTGCATGTGGTAATGAAGGCAGGATCAGGACACGAGGAGAAGTCAGCAATAAAGTGGATCATGGTGGTATCTAAGTTATCTGAGGTGAAACTGAGGGCTTGGGCTAAGGTGGTAGTACAGGGGTTATATATGACGGAGAAGTCGTAACAGCCATGGGTGTTTGCATCAAAGTCTACTCCTACCCTACGAGGATACGCCATGAAGGTGGGGTTATTTCTCTTAGAAGGGAGGGTATTACAAAAAGCCATCCATGAGAACACATTGTCGTCGCAAATGCGTCTCTGCCACAGTAGCTGGCACTCGTATTCGGGCACAAACCAAGGCAATTTAAAAACCTTATTTTGCCAGTACTCCGCATCCTCGGTGCCCTAGAGGGTGGGATTATTCTCTCTTTCTTCCAGCCATTGTTGGCTTAGCCGGCTTCCGATGCCGATCACCTCGTCCACTATTTTAGGGGAAAGGACTTTGCACAGGGCATTGAGGATGAGAAAGCTGAAGTTGAAAGGCTATTTCTCTTTTTCTTGTCTCTCCTAGACTATGAGCTTCACATGGAAACTGGCCAGCGGGTCATTTGGGCATGGTGGAAGGGGTACAGACGGTTGTGCCATAGGGTTAGCCCTCAATCTTTGTCTGGCTTCTTCTACCATTTTCCTTCTCTTCTCCCTCAAGGTGGTTTTTCTTTCCACGGATGTGTCTGTTGACTGCCGCTACTCTTCATAATGGGGTGAAGGGGGTTGTGGGATCACTTCTTCTTCGAATCTACCCATGTCAAATTATAGTTCAACTTCACTTCCTGAGCAATCTTCTTGTTGTAGCTCCACTAAAAACCCCATAGCATCAATCTCCTGAAGAGTTAGGCCGGCCAACAAAAGGTACCTACATTGTTCATCAAGGCTCAGCCCAACTACAATGGGTTGGGGGGGCATGTGTAGCCCTACTCTCGCAGATCTCTACGTGCTATGCTCATCTTCTTCTTTACCACCTCCAAGGTCTCCCCTTCCTCCGCGTGACTGGCATTCATCAGGGTATTCAAGAAGACTCGTTGTTGAGTATTGAAACCCACTTGGGCTGCCTCTACTCTGCTTTTTTCTAGGACTTTCTCTTTTTCCACGAGAGCTAGGTGACACACCAATGTCTTCACTCTTTGTTCATTTTGACATGCCCATTCTTCAGCTCTCTTTTTCATTTCCTCCATACCTTCTCCTTGTCTTTGTACCAGGGCCATGAGTCTCTACTCCTAGTTTTCCAATTCCCTACTCATTCTCTCCTGCTCCTTTCTTTCAAGGCTCAGCTTTTCGGTCATGGTTTCCATTTCTCTGTGGTGTTGTGCATCTTCTTTCTTCCTTCCTTCTTCCCTTGCGGCAAACTCTTTCATGCTCCATTCAATCCAACCTATTTTGCTACCAAATCCTCATATTGCATGATTAGAAGCTTATACTCTCTCTGCATTTTCACTAGCTCTTGATTTTCATCTACGAGCTGTTGTTGCCAGCTTTGCTCCTTTTCATCTTTGGCCTTTAGTTCTCGTTTCAGATCAAGGATTTTCTTTTGTTGCATAGCCATTTGTCTCATCTTTTCGAGTTGGAAGGCTGCCACTAACTCCTTTTTCGCTTCCAACTTGGCCACCGCTATCTTTCTTTCCTCCCTTGCCTTCTCTAACGAAGAGAGCAATTCAGCAACATATTCATCATAATTTGCTAGTGGCGTCATAGTAGTAGGGATTGGGGTGGTCAAAGCTTCTATCTTTTGGTGTTTTGGATCTTGCCTAGACTCCGCATCTACGGTCGGTCTTTTCTACCCAATGGCCATTGTCTCCACACTCTTTCCTTATGCTAGTTCCTTATTGATGAAGTACTACATCCAAGCCACAAAACTATTTACATCAGCGCTGGCCAGGATGCTTGGAGTGACAGTGGTTGCTTCTCTGGCGGGCACCAAGAGGGATGGGATGGGATGGATGGGAGCCTTACCCTTGCCTTTGATGACCATGAGATGCATGACTTCATGTACGTGAGCGCTTGAGCTGGGTTTGTCATCCCTGGGCGGACTTAAAGCCCCTAGGCCATCGAGTCGGCTTTGTTGTTCTATGGACCAACAAGTTGCTTTGGCCATGTCTTCCTCCTTTCTCCTTAACTCCACCTCCTTTTCCACAGCTCTTCTTTCTCTCTCTTCCTTTGCTTTCATTAATTCTTCTACCAGCTTTTCAACTTCTTCCTTCTCCTTCTTCTTCCTCTCCACAGCCTCTCTTAGGGATTTTCTTTTGCCTCTCTCTAAATCTTCTTTTTCCTTATTCCTGCCCTCATTCTATTTCTTCTTCTAAGCTGTCTTTTTAGTGGGCTTCTTTGTTTTTTTCCTTCTAGATTGAGCCTCTTGATCCTCCTTCTCTATCTCAGTTTCTGTCCTATCACTCGATGGCTCTTTCCCTTAGTGGGTCGGTGGACTATCTGGAGTCTCATCTGCTCCTTCGTTTCCTTGTTGGGCTTCTTTTACAGCCTCCTTGATGATGGCCGTCATCACACTTCCATACCCGATGAAGGAGGCTTTCAAGGAAGGTTTCTTCCTCTATGTATTTTTAGAGGTTGGGAATTCTCTGCCTGCCTCAGTCTGCTGCCTAGGGCTAGTGCTTTAGTTGCTTGGTCTATAATCTTATGCACGTAGCCATTCCAGTCCACCTCATCCATGGTGTGGGATGCCACATTCTCCAGCACATTCACACTGATTTGGTGCATGAGGGAGTTATAGCGCTAGCTGGTGGAGAAAAGTTAGTGCATCAATTT
Organism: Lygodium microphyllum; assembly: GCF_053477565.2. Lineage (NCBI taxonomy): Eukaryota > Viridiplantae > Streptophyta > Polypodiopsida > Schizaeales > Lygodiaceae > Lygodium > Lygodium microphyllum. The sequence continues at coordinate 46,898,242 of NC_141139.1, forward strand.
TGCATGCATGTGGATCTCAGCATTGGGGATATCCTATATGCTGATGTCGTCATTTGTCAAAACATCCTCCATCTTCCTCTTTAGCATAGCATACACATCTCTCTTATGTTTCTTCT